>NC_058097.1:53008863-53311893 GCF_020171115.1 Neogale vison | reverse complement strand
ATAAAAATACAAAAATGACTTGCTCCTTTCTGGAAACATGGGCGGAGATTTAAGGGAGTAGTTACCATAAGGGAGTAGAAATTACCCAGCCACAGAAGGAAGTCAAGCAATAAGGAGACGGCTATTAGATGCGTATTATAAACTAAGGGGAGAATGTGAGGAGTTTTCACTCAAGGCTGGCGTCAAGTTCATTGTGTTCTTTTTCAGGAAGCCTTACAATGAAGAGAGGAAGCAAAAAGAAAAACCCATACCATAGTTGGCTTGGAAAGTTTTGCAGTCTACCTGCTCCTGGAGTGGGGTAGGGACAATGCCTCATTCAGCTTAGAACCAGATCCACAAGCTGCCGCCCCACACAACACCTTCATGAAAGGCTGGACCCCCAGGTTCTTCATGAAAGGCTGGCTGCATGGAGAGTAGGTGTAGATAATGAGTCAACGGGGAGGGTCAGGAGGTGGTGGCGGCAGAACAGGGGCCATGATACCCCCCACAGAAAATTTCAGACCTTTTACAGGAGCTGGAAGGAGCAAAAAATCCTAACATCATTTTGGGGAAAAATACTGATTTATAATATATGTGATTTTTATGAACACACAACGTACACGCAGCAAAGTTTACAAATACTTTCTGTGGGATGAACTTTAATATTCACCCATTCTGTGATGGGGAGGAGAAAATAATTTTGCTTCTATCCTTCTAAGTTCTGAGCTCAGATCCTTTACACTTCATATCTGCATAGGAGATACCCAAGGGAAAATCAGTAACTCCCCAAAGTGACAGAGATTTCAGAATTAAATACCATCCTAATAGGAAAAGTGGAGGAGGGAGGTAGACCTGTTAGGGAAGAGTACATGGTTTTAAAAAAGATGTATTTATTTATTTTAGAGAGAGAGAGACAGGGGAGGAGGTGGTAGGGAGAGAAGGAGAGAGAATCCCAAGCAGACTGCACTGAGCACAGAGCCTGACTCGGGGCTTGATCCCACAACAGTGAGATCATGACCTGAGCTGAAATCAAGAGACGCTCAACCAACTAAGCCACCCAGGTGCCCCAAGAGTAAATGACTTTTAGGAAAGATGAATGGGCACTTAGAAGGATAGGTGGAAGGTGTAAAGTTTTTTCCGGCGAGATAAACACAACACCAGGCAAAGTGGGTGCAAGGCAAGATTTATTAAAAACGCTCTCCGGTGAAGTTTCAGGGCTCAGGAGAAGGGGAGCCAGGAAAGTTGCTCCAGGAGGAGGTGGGCCCCCTGGGGCAAGGTTCCATGACTCTGGAAAGCAGAGTGGTGGAAGTTGCACCGAAGGCAGGGAGGAGGGGGCTTTTAAGGGGTCTCGAGGGGAGAGCTCAGGGGTCTTTTGGAAAGTTTCCCTTATTTGGATATTTCGCCTGCTTGTCAGGGTCCCATTGGTCCATGGGAGCCCAGGGCGGGAGGGTCTCAGATTCCTGCTTGGGCCTTTGTTCTCCTGTCCGAGCTCAGGTCTTGTGGTGGGAACTTTCGCCATCTTGGGTCTTTGTGTTCACCTGTCCAAGTTCAGGTCTGGTGGCGGGAACTTTCGCCATCTTAAGTAGCCCTTTCCGCCAGCCCAACAGAAGGTATGATCTTTCTGGGTTTGATATCCACTTTCTGGGTTTGGTATCCACTTCTCATCTCCTCTTCTGCAATGAAAGTCCATCTTTCCTGGTTGATGAAATTCCTGGGCAGGGGATTTCTAACACAAGAATTCCTTCTGGAGGCTCTGTCTTTAGGCAGATACATTCTTCAGTCTATAAGTTTATGGCTTTTGCCAAGTGTGGGAAATCTTCAGTCATTATTTCATCAAAATCTTTGTCAGTTTTCTTCTTTCTCCTGTCCTTCCAGTACTCCGGTGACACTGACGTTCGCTCTTTAGTTATAGGCCCAAAGTTCCCAGAGGCTGTGTTCATTTTGTTCCCCCAGTCTGTTTTCCCACCGTTGCTCACACTGGGTAATTGTTCTGTCTGTGGGTTGAAGGAGTCTTCCTTCTGTAGTCTTCGTTCTGTTGCTGATCCCAGAGGTGTGGTGGTGTCACATTTTTCAATCCTACAATTTCCATTTGGTTCCTCTTAACGTCTTCTTTCCTTCTTTCCTGAGACTAATTACCAGTATAGGCATTCTTGTGATTGTGTCTATAAATAGTTTTACAGCTTCCAGATCTTTGCCAAGTCATTCTGTCACCTGTGACTCCTCAGTATTAGCATCTGGTGAGTGTCTTTCCTCATTCAGGTGGAGGTTTTACTGGTTCTTGGTATTGTGCATGGTTTTTTAAACTTAATTTTTAAAAGATTTTGTTTATTTATTTGACAGAGCAAGCACAAGCAGGGAGAGTGGTAGGCAGAGGGAGAGGGAGAAGCGGGCTCCCCACAGGAAAAATAAAGCACAAGAAAAAGTCTGGCAAACTCACTACTGTTTCTCAGGCCCCAGGGTCCCATTTGGTCTGCCTCTTCTCCCTACCTTTCTGAGTCTTCTTATATTTGCTTTTACAGCTATACCAAAGGGAAGAAATAGGGAAAGGTGCACGTTCTCCATCTTTATCTTTCTGGAGGTCCACGCCTACTGAGAGTTGTGTTTTGTTTTGTTTTAAGATTTTATTTATGTGTGAGAGAGAGCACAAGCAGCGAGGAGGGGCAAAAGGAGAAGCAGACTCC
Source organism: Neogale vison (assembly GCF_020171115.1). Classification (NCBI taxonomy): domain Eukaryota; kingdom Metazoa; phylum Chordata; class Mammalia; order Carnivora; family Mustelidae; genus Neogale; species Neogale vison. Next base: position 53,309,233 of record NC_058097.1, on the reverse strand, counting down.
CCGCTGAGCAGGGAGCCCAATGAGGGGCTTGATCTCAGGACACGAAAATCATGATCTGAGCCAAAGGCAGGTGCTTAACCGACTGAGCCACCCAGGGGCACCATGAAAGCCATCTCAGTCATAAGTCATGTATGAAGATACATGGAGTTCTAAGTGCAACTAGCCTAAATGACACGGGGATATTAGGAAGTAGGGCTAGAAACTAATAAAATAACACTAATGGTCTCATCTTGGTATAGCAACAACAAGGTGGATAGCAGAGCAGAAAACAATTGGCCGATGGCTAGGTCACCTACAAGATAAACTTTGGTAAGATACAAATTGGCAGAAACCTTCAAAACTTTAAAAATTACCCCCCAAATCATCCAATCCAATACAGATTGGATTTCAGTGAGTTGAATTTAGTGGATTAACCTGAAGATGCAGAGCAATCAATACTGTTTCATTTCAATGCCACATCCATAGAACTACAAAGTCAGTAAAGGCCACCACCTCTAAAAACAAAACTAATAAATGATTTCAAAAGCAGAAAGTGGAGGGAGAAAGTGAGTAGATAATTTCAACATGGGTGGAAATAAATCCGTATTGTTGGTAGAGTTGGAAACTGAGCAAGAATAAACCAGGAATAATGGTGCCAGGAAATGGGGAGCAAGGGACAAGTTCTCCTTTTTAGTTTGTACAATTCAGTCCTGTTCCAGTTCTTGTGTTATCCCAGGCTATGCATTATGTCTGCCTTAGAGAACTTTCTGGTGGGTTCAGATGAGAGGAAGCTAGGGAGGGGAACAGGCTCCTTGAATGTGTTGCCTGTGGTTTCCCTCAAGTTACTTCTGGGAAGAGTTCCCTAATTGTGCAAATTAAAAGCTCAGGTTTCCTTTAACATTGAATAATCCTTTCGGTCTGTTATCTAGCACTAATTTTTTTGTGCGTGTATTGTAAACCACCTTAGTTTTGTTTGTGGTATTTTCTGTAGGATTTCTGCATTCTGTTACACAGGATAATTGCTAAAGCAGAGTTTCTCAGTGGAAGTTTTTCTCTCCTGCCTAAGTCATTTCTGGCAAAGGCTAGAAAGTGTCTCCTACCCCACATGTCTAAATTGCTCTCATTTGTCATGGTTGGCCTCGAACTTCTCTTACTGCCCTCATACTCGTCCTCATTCAACATTTCCCGGGACACAACTGGAATTAACTACCATCCATCCCGTGTCTGGAAGCTGGAAATTTACAGGGAAGAACAACAACAAATTTAAGATTATTTTCCATAAACAGAATATTAAGTTCGGGGGCTCCTGGGTGACTCAGTCGGTTAAACGTCTGCCTTCGGCTCAGGTCATGATCCCAGATCGAGCCCCGCATCAGGCTCTCTGCTCAGCGGGGAGCCTGCTCCCCGCCCCCCGCCTCTGCCTACTTGTGATCTCTCTCTCTCTGTGTCAAATAAATAGAATCTTAAAAAAAGAGAGAGAGAGAACATTAAGTTCCAACAAGCAAAGGGAAAAAGAAAAGATGGAGGCGGGGCAGGGGAAACCAAAACGAAACCAGAAAACCTAAAGTAACCTGGAGTTTTCAGATGTGGCCCTGGTTTGCCAGGAGCATCATCCAGGGAGGGGCTGAGACCTGGGGGAGAGATGCTGGCTCCCCAGGTCCTGGCTGTGTTCCTCATCCCTCTGGTGTCTGGAGGCTACCGTCCCTCCCTGAGCTCAGAGATGCGCTCCACTGGTGCGCACTGGTGCATCGGTCCACGAGCGTAAATAAACCAGAGCAGATGTTTCAAAATCCAAGAGAGAAAAAAACAGTGATGAGCCAGAAATTCAAGACTGCTCAGAAATAGAAGGTAGTTGATGATGGATTAGTCCCAGGACAAGCATTCTGCAAAGACTCTTGAGAGAGAAATGTCATACCCCAGGGAAAAATTAATCAGAGCTTATTTTTATCTAAATGAGGGAGCAAATGGCAAGGAAAGCTCACAATTCAACATCAGCAAGTAGCCAGATGAGTAAATCACTGTCAAAATTATAGAACTAGTCTGCTAATGTTTATAGAGGGCTTAAAAAAAGAATTATCTCGTTAAATAAAAATTGTGAGTTTTTCCAAACTGACTTATGAATGAAACTATCCAAGGCATAGGGAGTTGTATTGCTTTGCTTGGGTGAAAAAATAGAGGAAAAATTAAGGTAGAAAAAAAATAGTCATCAGTGCCATTCATTACTTCACAAAAATTTACAAATTATAACTCATAAAAATGAGAAGGAAGAAGGGAGTCCCTCAGACAAACCAAGAATCAGGTATATCATTTACAAGGCCTAAAACTAGAAAAAGCTCATGTTGTGCTTTGAGGAGTGTACCTGATGTGGAAAACAAAAGCAGAAGGAAAATTATTAAATTTCCTTACTACCTACGCCCATTGATAAGTCCTTGAAACAGGCAGAGTAACATTCTTCTAGGGACTCAACTACCTCGATGTTAATACTTTGCTAAGGGCAAAAGGCAATCCTAGCCTGACCCTCCCCCACCACCCCCAATCCTGTAGGTCTTCTTTAATGTATAAAAATTCCTTTTGAGGGGCGTCTGGGTGGCTCAGTGGGTTAAAGCCTCTGCCTTCAACTCTGGTCATGATCCCAGGGTCCTGGGATCGAGCCCTACATCAGGGTCTCTGCTCAGTGGGGAGCCTGCTTCCTCCTCTCTCTCTCTCTCTGCCTGCTTGTGATCTGTCTGTCAAATAAATAAATAGAACCTTTAAAAAAATTTCCGTAGGAAACTTCATTTATCTCAAAATCCCCAAGATACGTGTTGGTAATCATCCCCCAAGTATACAGCCCACTGATACACATCTGAAGGGTCTCATGACGAAGGTTTAATTAGATGGTAGTCATTGACTACTATTACTACCATTTACTATTTTCCCAACAATAGCTAGCCCCCTCAAGGTCCTGGAAACCTTGCTTCCAAAATTCCTTAGAGACTTACACTATCCCTAACCTCCTCCCAACTCGAAAGAATATCATGGGCCACTCCTCATGTCCCCAGTACAGCTCATTCAACCCACGGATCCTGTCCCCGTGCTTTAATAAAGCCACCTTTTTGCACCAAAGACTTTTCTGGAATTCTTTCTTGGCCATCAGCTTTGGACCCTAATGTTCTTTCCTACATCATACCTAGACCAGGGTGCTGGAGGTGGGGGATGGATGGTTCATTTTATTTCCACAGTTTGGTTCATCTTATTATTACTCTAATCTCACACATTCCTGCTGTTTCACAGAATGGTTTTGGACTCTACAAGATGCTGCGAGCCTTCAGGAAGTTAGGATGGGAGGCCAGTTCCCTGCCTGTCTTGCCTTAGGACTCCATGCCAAGCCCCTTTTCAGTTGTGTGAATTAAGAAACCTATAGTCAGGGGTGCCCGGCTGGCTCAGTCAAGTGTGAAGTGTGCGGATCTTGATCTCGGGGTTGTGAGTTTGAGCCTCACGTTGGGTTTAGAGATTTCTTAAAGATAAAATCTTAAAAAAAAAAAGAAAAGAAACTTGCAGTCAGACTGTCTAATGGTAAGCAATCCTTGAAGCTGAGAATTGAGCCTAGTTTATCATGGGGTGGGATGGTGATGGGTTGTAGAATATCAGTGTGTCATTAGATGTTCAAAAATAAATTCAAGGGGTACCTGGGTTAAAGGTCTGGCTCTTGCCGGTCTTGATCTTAGGGCCATGAGTTCCTTTGTGTCTTTAAAACAACAACAACAACAACAACAACAACAACAACAAAAACCCAGCAACCAGAGAGGGGGCACCTGGGTGGCTCAGTCTGTTGAGTTTCCACCTCTTAGTTTTGGCTCAGGTCATGATCTCAGGGTCGTGAGATTGAGCCCTGACTTGACCTCCGTGCTCAGCATAGAGCCCGCTTGAAAGATTCTCTCTCTCCCTCTCCCTCCCACCCCCTCCAAGGCTTGCGCTCTTTAATTAATTAATTAAAATCTTTAAAAAAAAAAGAGAAACAAAGAAAGCTGAATACATAGGTATAAATATAGTTATCTGGGGGTAAATGCAATATAAAGCAAACCCAACCCAACCACATTAATATTTAATGAAGTATAAATCAAAGCTGTAATTTTCAAATGGGAGAAAGGAAGCACTTAAGTTTGCCAAGTCCCAATTCCTGAAGAAACTCTTCCAAACACTAACAAGTCCCTAATCTGAAAGTATTTATAAATACAAAAACCGATTCCCCTTTACAATTAGGTAAAGAACAAAAAGTGTAACAAGACTTAAAAAAAACTCTGCCTAAAAAAATGATTGGGTCATTAAAAAGGATATTGGTACAGGAATATTATTCACCTGGATTGAGAGAGAACACTGTAAGGGGACAGGCTTCGGATCAAGCAGAACACAGTGGTCTAGAAGCTTTCACCAGGAAGGGTTTCTTTTTGTCAGTTCTCTCTTTGCAGTGTAGACTGGACTGCTGTGTTAGACTACAGCATAGGCCACATTCAGAAGTGGCTTCCAGAAGCTTTCAAGGCTGTAGTCTTTTGGGGCGCCTGGATGGCTTAGATGGTTAAATGTCCCCCTTTGGCTCAGGTCATGGTCTTGGAGTCCTGGGGTCCTGGGATCCAAGATCGAGCCCCACGACAGGCTCCTGGCTCAGTGGGGAGCCTGCTTCTCCCTCTCCCTCTGCTTTTCTCCCTGCTCGTTCTCTATCTCTCAAATGAATAAGTAAAGTCTTAAAAAAAAAAAAAAAGCCTATGTTCCTCAGCAAAGCCTAAGGCAGAAACCATACCTTGATGTTCTCCTGCAGCCCTTTCCTGTTGGTCACCTCACATGCAAACGTGGGGACCACTTGAGAGTAAGCCTTTTTAAAACAAATATATCCTGAGTGCCTGCTTCGGCAGCACCTATGGCTCCTACACGTGAGGATGGGAGCATGAGCACATATTCAGGAAGCGCTCCATATTTTTTAAAATTAATTTTGAAATAAATTTAGACTTTGAGTTTCAAAAGCAGTTTCCATACACCCTTCACCCTTGTACCTCCCCTAATTGATCCTCTTGCATAACCATGGTATAATGATCAGAACTGGGAAGTTAACACTGGCGTAATATGATTAAATAAACTCTAAGCCTTATCCACATTTTATGGGGTTTTCTGCTTGTAGTCTTTTTTTTTTTTGTCCCAGGATTTAAAGTGCTGCACTTCCTTATTACATGTCCTTGGTCTCTTCCAGACTGTCAGCATCTTGGACTTTCTGTCTCCTGGGACTCCGACATTTTTAAGAGTAGGTAAGTCATCTGTTCTTTCATAGAGTGCGCCTCTTAGTGTGGGGACTGAGATTTTGAATTTTTGGTGTGTCTTTCCCTGTGCATCATGTCAAAGGGCTTGTGATGTTGGTGTTAGGCGTAATTGCTATCTAGGTGTTTGGCATTCAGGTTTCTTCCTGTAAAGTTTCGCACTTTTCTATCACCAGGTAAGTTTAATTATGCTTGTTAAGTCGATTTCATTACTTAGATTCTTTGGCTGGTGGGATGGTTATCTTTTTTTTTTTTAAGATTATTTATTTATTTATTTGTTTGTTTAACAGACAGAGATCACAAGTAGGCAGAGAGGCAGACAGAGAGAGAGAGGGGAAAGCAGGCTCTCCGCTGAGCGGAGAGCCCGATGGAGGGCTCGATCCCAGGACTCTGGGTTCGTGGCCTGGGCCGAAGACAGAGGCTTTAACCCACTGAGCCACCCAGGCGCCCCTAGGATGGTTATCTTTACATCAACCTGACTGGGTCCAGGAACGCCAGAGTCTGCTTAAACATTATTCCTGGTGTGTCTGGAAGAGATTAGCATTGGAATAGGTAGATTGGGTGAGGCAGATGGCCCTCCTCAAAGAACAGGATTTCCCTGGCCTTACCTTTCAGACCAAGGAGTGAGCAATGCTGCAGATTGTAGAATTGCCTGCGAGCAGCCAAATGACTTCAGGGGTTCCCTGGGGAAGCAGATCCTGTCCACCTTGCAGTAAGCAGCAGTAAAGGAAAGGGGCTCTGCCAGCTGGTGGCTAAGCTTCAGCTTGGGGGTCAAGACAGCTCTGTAGTTCCAAGCAGCATTGAGAACAAAGACAGAACCCCACGCCTTGGGGAGTAGACTGGAATAGGAAGCCCCGTGACAGCTGGAGTTTTCCTCCACTGGAGCCAGCTACCAAGGTACAAATCCCAACGGGACTCTGAATAAGTACTTTGATGTATTATGCATACCATAGGCACCTGATCCATGAACTGAGGTAGAGTAGGATGGGGTGGGTGGGAGGAACCGGGGCTCAGCCATCCTCTCTCCCGTTCTCTGCTCTATACTTAGTGGGGCTGATGCCTGCAGACCATTTCCCAGTCTCCAGGGTCAGCTGACTTTGGAGAGGGTGGGATGGGGGGACATGGGCCAGAGATTGGAAGAGGAGAAGAGAGACCAGGGTATTGTGGGGTGTCCCAAGAGGGTGGGGGCTGGAAGTCAGTGGTGAAAGAGTTCCTCTGAGGCAAGGCGACAGGAGTGTACCCAAACACCACACGGGAACCGCAGGCAGGAGAGCAGAGGAGAGACTGTGTGCCACCATGTGGTGGTGGCGAGGGGCTACAGTTACAGGGCAAAGTGAGGGGGTTTGGGGGTATGGAATTTTTCGGTAATCCTAGGGATTGTACCTGGTTGTAACTGGTCAGTTAGGGTCTGTGGCTTAATGAGCCTCTGTGCGTTGGCTCAGTGGTCACTTGGGGCTCAGGTTGCCATTGCTCAAGCCTGTTGCACATAGCCTGCCCCTTGCCGTGGCCGGCACCTGTGACAGCAGCTGCATCTCCCCCTCCCCAGCCTTAGCCCACCCTTCAGACCCACCAACTGCAGTTTTCACTGGCAACTCCCTGGGCTCTGGGAGCGCCACCTCTTTCCTTTTCTTTCCAGTGAAGGATGGGCACGGCTACCCTCTGCAGCTGAGCTGGGTCACCCCACTGTGCCCTGCTTGATGCTCAGCTCCCCCTTCCCCTGCTTAGCCAGGTCTCTGTGTTAAATTCCTCTGTCGTAAAATCTCAAAGTGATTTCTGCTTTCCTGGAGAGACCTTGACTGAAACGGATCTCCAGAATGCCATAGATTGTGAAACTGGCAGGTGTGGTGATGGAATTAAGAATGACACAGTCATCTTGTCAGTCTATCAGACTGTGCCTCAGGACTCCTGGTCTTAGAGATACTGGAGACCTTGAGAAAAGTTCTGCTTGAATGAATGAGAATTGAGAAGGAAGAGCATACAGTGGCATTTAAAAAAAAAGATTTTATTTATTTATTTGAGAGAAAGAGAGAGGGTGTGCGTGAGCAGAAGGAGGGTGGAGGGAGAAGCAGACTCCCCGCTGATCGTGGATTCCAATTCAGCTAGGACTCCCGGGGCTCAGAGTTTGATTCTAGGATCCCAGGATCATGACCTGAGCCCAAGTCAGATGCTTAACTGACTGGGCCACCCAGGTGCCCCTACAGTGCCATATTTAACACTCGTTGGCATAGTAGGTAGAATTGTGGCTAGATTAGGAACACCCAAATGAAGGCAGTAGTGTGTGGCCTGATCACTTGGAGCTCTTTGGTGGGAAATATTGGATAGCTCTTTGAATGTCTGAATTAAGTAAGCTACTGCAAGGACCTTTGGCAAAAAGTCAGTCTTTTTTTGCGGGACAGATTTCATTTTGTGACAGACACACACCTTTTGCAATGGTTCTTGGGGCAACTTTGGAAAAACTTATCGGGTTTAGCTTAATTTTTTTTTTAAAGATTTTATTTATTCATTTGACAAAGATCACAAGTAGGCAGAGAAGACAGGCAGAGAGGAAGGGAAGCAGGCTCCCTTATGAGGAGAGAGCCCGATGCTACATGGGGTTCGATCCCAGGACCCTGGGATCATGACCCAAGTCGAGTCGAAGACAGAGGCTTTAACCCACTGAGCCACCCAGGCACCCCTGGATTTAGCTTAATTTTAACCAACAACAGCCCCTTGTTAACATGTTGTGAGCAAAGAGGGAAAGGCACAGAGGCGGCAATTTCCTGCGGAATCTCCTGACGGTTAGCAAGATAATAACTGCAATAATAGCATTTAGCGTGGGGTGCCTCTGGCAGGGCTTCTCAAAGAAAATATTTTCATTCCACCAAGAGCCTATCTAGTATGTAATCCATGGTAACCCTGTTTTGCAAAGATCTCTACTCAAAAGGCTGACAAGAGGGGAAAAGGCTGAGAGAAATACAGACAGCTCTGAGATCGGTGCCAAGATAAGGGCAAACAGGGGAAAGGCAAGACAGAACAATTCCGTTGGAGGAGTCTTCAGAGGCGGGCTGATACCTACGAAGCATTTGACTTGGGCGCCATCTACTGTGCAGGGTATGGAGGGACACCCTGTGCCCCTTTGGGGCTCATTTGCGTGAAGGAAAAAACACTATTTAAAACAGGAACCTCACCAGGCTTATTTCTGGAGAAGAGGGTTTCTAGCTCTCCCGCCCAGTTGCTGGTGGTGGTGACTGATTAAGAATCTGCATTAATCTGTATCAGCCTTCGCAGAACACAGATTCTGATCCCTGGATTGTGAGACAGTAGAAAAGAACCTGTATGCATATTTTCTTTCACGGCTTCTCTCAGATTTGTTCCGCAGAATGCCTCCTCAATGGGTGCTACTTCAGGGTGAATGAAGCTGGCAAGGGCAGTCTCTGCTGGGGCCTATAGGCAGGTGGGTCACCTTCACCTCTCCATCAGGTGTCTCTGCGCCACTGACCTAGGACCACAGACGTCTGTCCTCAGCCCCCAGGTCTGTTTAGTCGGCTGACTCATGGCCCCATTTGTGTGTGTGTGTGTGTGCATTTATTTAATTATTAATAATTTATTTAAGTTATCTTGGGCTGAATTTTTTCATTTATTTATTTATTTATTTATTGTCAGAGAGAGTGAGCACAGGCAGACAGAGTGGCAGGCAGAGGCAGAGGGAGAAGCAGGCTTCCTGCTGAGCAAGGAGCCTGATGTGGGACTCCATCCCAGGACGCTGGGATCATGACCTGAGCTGAAGGCAGCTGCCTAACCAACTGAGCCACCCAGGCGTCCCGGGCTGAATTTTTTCAAGATTTTATTTTTTTAAGTAATCTCTACACCCAGCGTGGAGCTCAAACTCACTACCCCGAGCTCAGGAGTTGCATGCTCTACCAACCACGCCAGCCAGCCTCCCCCATTTGCACATTTAAATGAAGCAGGCCTCAATATATTGGTTCAGATGTGAATACCCCCAGAAACGTGGGCTTTGTATTTCATCATGTGGAAATTTTTTCCCAAAAACATTTATGGTACTTAAGGAAACAATTTTTTTTTCATCATTACTGCCAAAGCAATAAGATATGAAAGAAAGCAAGCTAAGCAGAATGACAAGTTTCTTTCTGAAACCGGACATAGCAGCAGTTCCTATATTCTCGGAATATGTTCAGGACCACTTTGTGAAAATAACACTGCAAGAATAGAATAAATAAATTGACAAAGAAGAGAATCGCCTTATCAAAAGAGATTTTTTAAAACAGATTTCTGTTGCAGAATCCTCTCTTTCCCCCTGTGGCTCCACCTCTTTCATTGCCTCTTGCATTTAAAATGCCACCCACCTGGGTGGCTCAGTGGGTTAAAGCCTCTGCCTTCAGCTCAGGTCATGATCTTGGGGTCCTGGGATTGAGCCCCGCATAGGGCTCTCTGCTCGGTGGGGAGCCTGCCTCCCCCCCTCTGTCTGCCTGCCTGTCTGCCTACTGACAGATCTCTGTCTCTGTCAAATAAGTAAATAAAATCTTTAAAAAATAATAAAACAAAATGCTGAAGACTGGCCTTTTAGAACTCAGAATGTAACCACAGTTGACCCTTGAACAACACAGGGGTGAGACACCAACCCCCTATGTGGTCAGAAATTCACATATAATGTTGACTCCCCCAAAACTTCACTGCTAATAGCCTGCTGTTGTCGAGAAGCCTCACAGATAACATAAACAGTCTGTCGGCACGTATGTTCTGTGTTCAGTGTATTCCGTACTGAGTTCGTACACCTGCAGTGGATGACGGGTCAAATACAGATAGCTTGCAGTGCACGAGATCGACGTGTAGTGGCAAGTTGCCTTGGTAGAAATGCAGAAGGGTTTTCTGTAGACAAGGTCCTGGCATCTATATTCGTTGTACTTATATTCATTTTACTTATTCCTTTTTACTTATATTCCATTGTACTTATTCCTTTCCGGTTTGGACACCTTTTATTTCTTTTTCTTGCCTAATTGCTCTGGCTCAGACTTCCAGTTCTGTGTTGAATAAAAGTGGCAGGAGTGGGCCTCCTTGCCATGCTCTCGATCTTTGAAACTTCACTTTCACTATTGGGTTTGGCGTTATTCCTGGCCCTGCCATGCATGGCCTTCATTATGTTGAGACCCTTGATACCTAATATGTTGAGAGGGTCTTTTTTTTTTCTTTTAACCATGAAAGCATTGCATTTTGTCAGATGCCTTTTCTGTTACTATTGAGATGATCATATGACTTTATCCTTCATTTTGGGAGGTGGGTGATGGTTGCACAACAGTATGAATGTACTTAAAATGTCACGGACCTGTATACTTCTAAATGGTTAAGATGGAAAATTATCTGTAAATTGTCTGTTATCTGTAATTTACCACAATAAAAAAATTGGGGGAAAAAGTTTATTTTGAAAATAGATCTAAATTTGAAAATAAAATTTAGATCATAATAGCAATATGTGATTCATTTTTGAATAAACAAAGAACGAATCAAATGATGGTTTTTTGGGGCGTGTTTGTTTGTTGGTGGGGAAGGAAAGTGAAAGAATTCGAATTTTTTCTACAAAATTATTTCACATTTGACTTTTCTAACCTAAGACATAAGGTTAATTTTTGCAGAATTATTCTAGGGTGCCAACGATGTCCCCAAATGCCTCTCTCTTAACTCCTTAAATATTCACCTTATACTTTTTTGAAGGCTCATTGTGCCATTATCCTTGTGGATATTAATTTCTTCCAAAGTTAACTAATGTCTCAGATTCCAATTGTTCAAGAGATTTGGATGGGATTCTGTCCCTTATCTCCCCGACCCTGACACAGACTTTCTGTAACCAAGCATGTTTTGTAAGATCTGCAGTTTCACCTTGAATCAGAGGGTCACAAAGAGGCTGGCCTACGAAGGAGCTTCCGTAACAAGAGAGGAGTCACACTAGAAGTAAGCAGGGACACGCTTGGCGGGGACTACCACATCAATGGTCAGTTAAATATTTTTGTGATAGCAGGCTTTTACTTCCCCACAAAGTCTTGTAATTGCAAGACCCAGATGATGAACTCTGGTAGCGAGGACCCCTGCAGCCAGGATCCTAGTGGTTTGGTAAATGTTTGCTTCCCTTGCAGCAAACCAGCAAAGATTGTGATAAACTTCACATACTTCAGATTTCCTTTTAAATTAAGCCACAACATCAGTCCCTGGTTTTTTCAATGCTAATTTTTCTGAGTCTGCTCCCACTTCCTACTGGTGACTTCTGTTACTGGACTCAGATAAGCCACACACAACGCCTAAACAATTCCAAAGACCCTTTGAACCCATCCACACCTGTCTCTCCACTGACATTATCCTATTGCTCTTATTTCCTCTGACTCCACCCAACATCCCAACATCGCAGCCAGAATGGCCATTTCATCCCACCTGGGCCCTTTTACTAGAGGCCCATCATTGCCTTTTGGAAAGCAAACAAGCTCTTTGTCATTTACTTAGCATTCCACACTGGTGGCAGATCAATAAACGTGTTGAGTCAATGAACTGCCTGCATTTTCCCTATGGAGAATTCTACCACAAATACATTTCCCGTGATCATAATAGCAAAGAGCCACAGAAAATTAAGACATTTCACAAACGTATTCCGTGGATGGCTATCTCATTCTCTTGGCTCTGGAAACCAGTGCATGGTATTTTGCAAGACTTTGAAATAGATATTTTTAGAATTGTCTTCTTACCTCTTCCAAGAAAGGACCTCAACACAGTCTTGATACCTGTGTCTCTGTTGAGCCATCATCCCCACCAGAAGGTTTCTTAGAAATGTGTGTGTGTGTGTGTGTGTGTGTGTGTATTTTTTTTTCTTCATTTTGTTAATGTGTCACATTTTTTATTTGCATATGTCAAACCATCTTTGCATGGCAAAAATAAATCCCATCTGGGGGACATCTGGCTGGCTTAGTTGGAAGGACACACAGCTCTTGATCTCAGGGTCATGAGTTTGAACCCCACATTGGGTGTAAAGATTACTTAAATAAATAAAACTTAAAAAAAATAAATCCCATCTGATCATAGTATATGATCCTTTTTATATGTTGTTGAGTTTAAGTTGCTGCTGTTTTCTTGAGGATTTCTGCATCTATTACATCAGGGATATTGATCTATAATTTTCTTTTAGTCTCTTTGTCTGGCTTTGGTATCCGGGTCCTGCTGGTCTTGTAAAATCAGTTTGGAAATAATTCCCTCCCCTTCTGATTTTTGGAAGAGTTTGAGAGGGATGGGTTTTAATTCTTTAAATCGTTGATGGGGGCACCTGGGTGGCTCAGTCAGGTAAGCATCAGACTCTTGATCTCAGCTCAGGTCCTGATCTCAGGGTCGTGAGTTCAAGCCCTGCATGGAGCCTCCTTAAAATGAATGAATGAATGAATGAATGTATGTATGTGCAATCGGATTCACCAGTGAAACCATCAGGTCATTATTGGTCTTTTCATCATTTCTGTTTCTTCATGACTAAGTCTTGGTAAATTGTATGTTTCTAGAAATGTATTAATTTCTTTTAGTTTATCCAAATTCTTGGCATATACTTGTTCCCAGGAGTCTTTTAAGAGCCACTGGATTTCTATGGCGTCGCCCTCGACCCGCAAGGACGACAAGAAGGCCCGTTTCAGATGTATCTTCTCTCTCTTTATTTCCGCAAGTCTACACACTTATATACGTTTACATGACCAATCAGTGAGCAGGGTGACCAATAAGGGGCCAAACAATGGGGAGAGCCAATGAGAGTACTGTTACTATGCTGATTAAATTTGAAACAGCCAATGACTATGTCCTCCTTTAGGCGGGCTTCACCAGAAAGTTCGTTGTTTACTTGCAGCGTATGTTGCTGGCAGTGAGCCAAACGCCATCTTGTAATGGCGGGGACTTTCCCGGCCGGAGGCAGTCCCCGACATCTGGTGTCAGTTGTAATGACTCCTCATTCACTTATACTTTTGTTATTTGAGTCCTCTCTTAACTCTAGTTTAAGGTCAAAAGACAGAAGTGTTAAAGATAACCATAGCTACAATAATTTGTTAATGGGTGCAGTATAGGAAAGGAGGTAAGCTGTGTCATCAAAAACACAAAATGTTGGAGGGGGAGTAAAATGATAGAATTTTTATATGTCATCAATGTTCAGTTTTTACCAGCTTTAAATAGACTGCTACTTATATAAAACGTCTTATGTAAACTTCATGGCAATCACAAAGTAAAAACCTAAAGTAGATTCACACAAGATAAAGAAAGGGAATCATAGCATACCACTACGGGAAATCATTGATTCAGAAAGAAAACAGTAAGAGGAAAAAGGGAACAAGGGAACCAGAAATCAGCCATGAAACAGTAAGATGGCAGAGTAGTCAAGAATTACTTTAAGTATAAAGAGATTAATTTTGAAATCTAAAGGCATGGAGTGGATGAATGGATATAAAACCAGATCCCAACTATATGCTATCAACAAAATACTTAACTCTAGTGTAAAGGTTGATGGACAAAAGTATTAAAAATAACTTTAAGGACACATGCAGGCTCAAAGGGGAGGCACATAAAAAGATAATGTTTTATTATTATTTTATTTTGAGGGAGAGAGTCCGTGAGGATAAGTGAGGGGAGGGGGCAGAAGGAGAGAGAGAATCTCAAGCAGACTCTATGCTGAGCGTGGAGCCCAGTGCGGGGCTCAACCTCATGACCCCGAGATCATGACCCAAGCTAGAACAGGAGTCAGACACTCAGTCGACTGAGCCACCCAGGTGCCCCTGAAATAGATAATTTCACGCAAATGAAGCTGACAGAGAGCAGGGGTGGCTATACTTATATCAGACTATTTTGACTTTAAGTCAACTGTAGAAGAGACCAAAAAGCCCCCCAAATCCTCCCAAAACTAACAAGAGACAAAGAAGTTCATACTATAAGGATAAGAGTCACTTCATCAAGAATATAGAACTGTCGTGAATAGCTGTGCACCTAACACCAGAGCACCCAGATGTACAAAGCAAATACCGACAGGTCATTAGTGACTTGAAGCAGTAATGAACTCGGCAACTAGGGGTTGCCCCACAGGGTCTACTGCCATCTGTCATCTCTCTTAAGTTAGGGAGGCCATACAGAAGTACAAGCAAGTCCGGTAACTGCTAGAAGATCTTCTCTGGATGAGTTAGAGTCTGAAGAACATATTATCTTTGCAACAGAAGCCCGTGGATACTTAATCGCAAAAGGGGTTTCATAGAGCAAGTCAAGAATCAAGGGTACCTCTGATACAGGGCACCTCCCCAAGGTGATGGGCTAACGCATACCAGCAAGGGTGCAGAATGAGGTGGAAAGACAGGAGGCCAAGGAGCAATGACTGAGACAATGGGCACACCATAAAATGGGGCCTGCTGAGAATATCCCTTGGCAGGCAGACAAGGTTTCTCAAAGGTGTCAACTCAGGGTCTTCGCGGCGCAGACTCTGAGGCCTGCCCCAGCCTTCCTTTCTGAGCCGCCATAGTGGGAATTTATTTTCTTCAGTATCTTTCCCAAGGAGAAAACATCTTTCTGCTGCAAAGGAGGAACCAAGAAATTAACAAAGCTTAGGCAAGGACACAAATGTAAGAGTTGAGTCACTGCTGGAGATTAAGTGGCAGGGTTTCCCCAAGGGGAAGGGCCTGGACATTGCAACTCCCCTTCTCCTTTCTCTCTCCCCACCCCCACCCCCATTCCATAGCCAGGGGCTAGGTCCTTACCTCTCACAGTCCCCAGACATGGGGGAGGAATAGCATCGAACATTTATACCCAGAACCTTCAACTTTATAATATACTTCTCCTCCTCAAAGGAATCAGGACAGCAGAGCTCAAAGCAGGGCCAGAAGATGCAGTTGGGGCCACAGAGGTTGGTCCAACTCAGGGGCGGGATGGAGTCATCATGACAGCAGTGCTCCAAGGGGTTGTAGATCTTGTCCCCACACCTGGGTGCCAAATGGCACAGCGATGCCCCTGGGCCAGTAGGGGCGTCTGAGCAGACATTGCTGCTGTAAGCCCAAGGAGGACCAGACACTGACTCTCCATGGCCTCTGTGAGCCATGACCCCACTTCCCAAGGGCAGCCTGTCCCTCTTCACTCTTCCCCGACCTGGTACTCACCTGTGACTGTCCTTGAGCACCGGAGGAGAAGGAAGACCAACACGCAGACAGGAGCTGGAGGAGAGGGAAAAGAGTTTGAGATGGGGCTGGAGTGCGGCTGCTGGGCTGACTGATCTCAGAAAGGACAGGCCAGGATGGGGAAGGCTTACACCCAGATTTTCTCTATAGGCTTGGGTTTGGGGCCGTCTCAGCATAGCCTCTAGCTCCTGAAGCAGGTGAGAGTCCAGATCGCTGGGCCTGAGCAGCCTGGACCCTTTAAGGGCAGAGAATGCAGGAAAAACTCTTGGGATGCCATAGATTAGGATTCTAAGAACGCAGTGGAGTTTCCCAGTTGGGAGAGGGGTGGGGCAGGTGTTAAAGATATCTAGAGGGTGAAGAGGAAGAGGAAGGAAGCTGAGGTGAGATTGACAAGGAGAGAATTTGGGTGCAGAGCTGCTTTGGGGATATGACTGGGCTTGAACAGGTGTTGGAGGTGGAGCTCCCCTTATCTATGTTGTAGCTTCTGGGCCCCCGTGACTATGGATGGAGTTGGAGAGATACAGGAGATGGGAAAGAAGGAGTGGAGCATGCAGGGTTTGTATGATGCAGTCATATGACTGGAGTAGTGATTCACCAAGTTCATGCTCCACAGTTGTCCTTATTTTGAAAGCATGTAGAGAGGCAGGTAACAATGGGATTGTGTGGGTAAAACAGGAGGCAAGGGTATGGTTTCATCTTGTGCACTTGTACATGGAAAATGTCCCATTACTCCATAACCTCAGTCCCCTCCTGGTTCACTGCAAATCAGATAGTGAAGGCAGGTGTGAGCGTCACCCCATATTGTGGCTCTGGAATGCTCCTGGCCTTCGGCACGACCGGGCATTATCAGATATGGTGCAGTCGGGGTGGGCGTGGGGGGCTCTCTCTGTTTATTTCGAGCTTTCTCCCTGACGAAACACCTGGTATTTCTCTATTTCCCAGGTACCTTATCCTTAGATGTTTCAAGAGATTCTGTCCCAAACCACCTTGTTTACTCTGTGGGGAACTATTTGGAATCATCCTCGCAGCTGTCCCATGATCTGTCAGAAGAGCAGATCTTCTAGAAGGGAACCAAAGGAGAACTATAGTTGCAATTTCTTTTCAGGAGGTTGTTGTGGGGACCCAAAGAGCACATGCTTCTAGAGGGCAGAACATAATAATGTTAATAATAACAGGGTGCCTGGGTGCTCAGTCATTTAAGCATTGACTCTTTACAGCTCAGGTTATGATCTCAGGGTTGTGAGACGGAGCTCGGCCTCGGGCTCTGCACTCAGCATGAAGTCTGCTTGTCCCTCTCCCTCTGCTCCTCCCACCACACACTCTCTCTCTAAAACAAACAAAAATTTAATAATAATTGTAATAATAATAATAATAAATAGCAGGGGCTCCTGGGCGGCGCAGTCAGTTAAGCGTCCAACTCTTGGTTTCAGCTCGGGTCATGATCTCATGGGTTATCACATGGAGCCCAGAATCAGGCTCCACGCTCAGCATGGAGTCTGCTTGTCCCTCTCCTTTCCCCTCTGCCTCTCTCCTGACTCTCACCCTCTCTATTTTTCTCTTTCTCACTCAAATAAATAAATAAATACAGTCTTTTTATTTTTTATTATTATTATTTTTAAAGATTTTATTTATTTATTTGACAGAGCGAGATCACAAGCAGGCAGAGAGGCAGGCAGAGAGAGAGGAGGAAGCAGGCTCCCTGCTGAGCAGAGAGCCTGATGCGGGCCTCGATCCCAGGACCCTGAGATCCTGACCTGAGCCGAAGGCAGCGGCTTAACCCACTGAGCCACCCAGGCGCCCTATTATTTTTATTTTTTAAAGATTTTGTTTATTTATTTGACAGAGATCACAAGTAGGCAGACAGTGGGGTGGGGGTGGGGGAAGCAGATTCCCTGCAGAGCAGAGAGCCGGATGCCATGCCGGGCTCAATTCCAAGACCCTGGGATCATGACCTGAACCAAAGGTAGAGGCTTTAGTCCACTGAGCCACCCAGGTGCCCCAGTAAATACAATCTTTTTAAAAAATGATCCAGTACTAGAAGGGAAACTACCAGCCAAAATCATTTTGGGGAATAAAAGCAAAGGGGAGGAGGGACTTTTACTAGATGGGGTCTGCTTATAAACCTTCAGGGAAAGATCTGAAAACCTTTTATGATAATAGCTGTTTCTGACATGCATCTATTGAATTGATAAAGTAATACCAGTGGCTTTTTATCATGTCCCACTCCCCCTTAAATTGCGCTTAAAATCCCAAATACTTTCTTTTTTTTTTTTTTTAAGATTTTGTTTATTTATTTGACAGAGGTCACAAGTAGGCAGAGGCAGGCAGAGAGAGAGGAGGAAGCAGGCTTCCCACTGAGCAGAGAGCCCGATGTGGGGCTCGATCCCGGAACCATGAGACCATGACCTGAGCCGAAGGCAGAAGCTTAACCCACTGAGCCACCCAGGTGCCCCTCCCAAATACTTTCTGCCCTTGGGATTTTTCTGGCTTCTGGGCTTTGTTTTTTTTTAATATTTAAAAATACTTGGCACAATAGTTCAGTTCTTTACCAGTGACTTAGGCATAATATAGTATTGTCATTGGAATTTAGTGAGTATTAGTCATGTGCATATGGGGAAATATGTTTGGGTCTGCTGTTGGGAAATTGTAAGAATTAGTCCTCTTGCATCATGTCCATGATTACTAATCACTTTTCTTCCCCTTTACAGCACAAATAAGGGTTTTGAGTTCTAAACAGACAAAAAAGATAGACAGTTCAGCAATAATAGCTGGAGACTTCACCACCCCCATTTTCAGTAAGAGAACAATAAGGCAGGGACACCTGGGTGGCTCAGTTGGTTGGACGACTGCCTTCGGCTCAGGTCATGATCCTGGAGTCCCGGGATCGAGTCCTGCATCAGGCTCCCAGCTCCATGGGGAGTCTGCTTCGCTCTCTGACCTTCTCCTCGCTCATGCTCTCTCTCACTGTCTCTCTCTCAAATAAATAAATAAAATCTTTAAAAAAAAAAAAAGAGAACAATAAGGCAGATAGATGGTCATCAAGCATATAGAATACTTGAAAAATCACTAGAAACCCACTAAAACTAACAGACATCTGTAGAACACTTCAAAATAACAAAATGGACATTCTTCCTAAATTTGCATGTGACATTCTACTAAATATGCCATATTCTAGGCCATCTGAAAAGTCTCGATAACATAAAAGGATTGAAGTTCTACAAAGTATGTTCTCTGACCACAGTGGATCTAAATGGGAAATAACAGAAGGAAATTCGGGAGATTCACAAATATGTGGCAGTTTAAAACCCAGCTCCTAAGTAAAATAACCAGTGGGTCAAGAAAAAAAATCACAAAGGAAATTCAAAAATAGTTTGAGACAGAAGAAAATGAAACCACAATGTATCAAAACATATGGCACACAACTTACAGCAGTGATGACAGAGAACTCTGTAAACATAAATATCTATGTGATAGAAGAAGAAACCTCTCAAAGTAATAATTTAGTCTTCTGACCGGAAAAATAAGAGCAAATAAATCCAGAGGAGCAGAACTAGGGAAATAGTGAAGATATCAAAGAAAATAAATGAAATGAGAGAGTAGGAAAAAGACCCCAAAAATCAATAAAATGAAAAGTGTATTCTTTGAAAAGATTAACAAAATTGGCAAACCTTGCGAAAGTGACCAAGAGAAAAGAATCCTTAAATTAATGCCAAGCATTCATAAACTTAAAAAAAAAGAAACAACAGAACTTTCCAGCTCACATTATGAGGCCAATATTACCCTAGTATCAAAACCAGACAAAGATATCACAAGAGAACTATAGACCAACATCTCCTATGAATAGAAACTAAAAAAATTCTCAAAAAAAACCAACAAAAAAACTAGCAAACAAAATCCAACCATTTATATAAAGAATTCTGCACCACAACCAAGTGGGATTTATCCCAGGAATGCAAGGTTGGTTCAGCATATGAAAATTAATCAATGTAATAAACCTTATTAGTAGAATATGCTAGGGGAAACATATGATTATGATTCTGTATCAAATGATACAGAAAAGGCATTTGACAAAGTCTACATTCTTCCATGATTACAACAACAACAACAACAAGGAACAAACTGGGAACAACAAAGAATAAACTGGGAATCAAGAGAGCTTCCTCAATGTGATCAAAGGTATCTACAAGAAAACCCACAGCTGGGTGCCTGGGTGCTCAGTGGGTTAAGCCTTGCCTTCACCTCAGGTCTTGATCCTGGAGTCCCGCATTGGGCTCCCTAGTCTGCTTCTCCCTCTGACTTTCTCCTGTCTTTTTTATTTTTTTTAAGATTTTATTTATTTATTTGACAGAGAGATCACAAGTACACAGAGAGGCAGGCAGAGAGAGAAAGGAGGAAGCAGGCTCCCTGCTGAGCAGAGAGCCCGATGCGGGACTCGATCCCAGGACCCTGAGATCATGACCTGAGTCAAAGGCAGCGGCTTAACCCACTGAGCTACCAGGCGCCCTGACCTTCTCATGTCTTATTTTCTCTCTCATTCTCTCTCTTTCAAGTAAATAAAGAAAATCTTTTAAAAATATATATATTTTAAAAAAGAAAGAAAAAAAAAGAAACCCTACAGCTTACTGTAATGGCGAAAGACTGAGTGCCCCCGCCAACATCAGGAAGAGGGAAAGTACATCCACTCTCACCACTTGATTTAACACAGCACTGGAAGTTCAAGCCAGAGAAATGGGGCAAGAAAGGAAAAAAAAAATCTGATTGGAAAAAAAGATATAAAACTATGTCTATTTTCAAATGATTGATCATCTTGTACATTAAAAATGCTTAAGGAAGCTACTAAGACCACCATAGACCTAACAAAGTAAGCAAGCTTGCAAGGTGCAAGACCAACATATAAAAATCCACTGTATGCACTTGCAAAGAAACATCTGGCATTGAAATTAAGAAAATAATTCTACTTACAACAGTACCAACAATAATAAAATACTTGTTAACAAGTTTAACAGAGGAAGTGCAGAATGTATACACGGAAAAACAATGAAACTGTTGAAAGGATTTAAAGAACATGTAAATAAATTGAACAACGTCCATATCCATAAATTAAAAAGCAATATTGTGAAGATGCTGGTGCCCCCAAGTTGACCTACAAATTCAATGCCATCCCTATCAAACTCCCAGCTGGCTGCTTTGCAGAAATTAACAAGTGATCCTAAAATTCATGCTGGAATGCAAGGGACCCAGAATAGCGAAGGCAAAGAGGAACAAAGTTGTTGAACTGATGCTCCATGATTCCAAAGCTTACTACAAAGCCTCAGTAGTTAATTCAGTGTAGTACTGACCCAAGAGATGCGCACATATAGATCAATGGACAGAATCAACAGTTCAGAAATAAATCCGTATATTTATGGTCAATTAAATTCCAACAAAAGTGCTATGACAATTAAATAGAGAAAAGAATAACATTTTCAACAAATGGTGCTGGGAAAACTGGGTGTCTGTATGCAAAAGGAGACTAAGAAGCACATAGAGAAGGAGGGAAGAAGGAGAAAAAGAGGCATCCCTTGCACATACTGTACACAAAGATTAACTTCAAATGGATCATAGACCTAAATGTAAGAGTTAATGCTATAAAACTCTTGGCAGAAAACAGTGGAATAAATCGTAAGGACCTTGGTTTAGGCAAGTATTTTTTTAGCTATGACATCAAAAGCACAAGAGACAAAGGAAAAAATAGAATTTATCAAAATTAAAAACCTATGTACTGCCCACAAAAATATCAAGGACACGAAAAGATAGTTATGTTGTGGGAAAAGATATTTACAAATCACATATATGAGAAGGGATGACTATCCAGAGTATGTTGAAAAACTCTTACAACTCAATAACGAAAGAACACTCCAATTTAAAAGGGGAAAAGTAAATAAATAAATAAAAGTGGAAAAGTTTCTGAGTAGACGCTTCTCCAAAAAGGATGTAGAGACAGGGAGTCAGCACACGAAGAGATGCTCGTCATTGTTCACTAAGGGAATGCAAATTAAAACTACAAGATAGCACTCCACAGTCCCTAGGATGACTGTAACAAAAAGAAAAGTGGAAAATAGCAAGGATTGGAGAGGAGGTGGAGAAATCCGAACCTCGTATGTTGCCGACAGGAACATAAAGTGGTTGAGCAGCCGTGGAAAATAGGCAGTTCCTATTAAACATAGAATTACCGTTTGACTCAGCAATTCAGAACTGAGAACGGGTACTCACATGCAGGTATATACATGTCCATAACAGCACTATTCCCAGTGGCCAAAAGATGGGAACAGCCCCAAGATCCATTAACAGATGAGTGGATAAACCAGTTGTGGGATATACACACCATGGAATATTATTCAGCTCTATGAAGGAAGGAAGTCATGTAATGTAAAAGGTCACATATGGTAGGACTGATTCCCTTCATACGAAATGTCTAAAATAATAGGAAACCCATGGAGACGGAATGCAGACTGCAGGTTACCAAGGGTCGATGTAGGAGGGGAGGAGGAGCAGCTAGTAAATGGGCATGGGGTGGCCTCTGGCTCCAATCCTAGGGTGGCTCAGATAAAAAGCAATTCTGGAAGAAGAAGAGAGAGAGGAGGGGAAGGGAGTACAGGGAAGGAGGTGAGAGAGGCATAGTTGCCCAAAAGGAAATGTTACAAACGCAGCAGGCTTGCTCGTCCGGATGGACCATAGATGACAAAACTCCATCCACTTCTCCTTCCTCCCTGAGCCTGGACTGGACTGGGTCCCTAACTTGGACACAGGTCCTGGTGCAGTTGAGCTTCATGTCTGGGATCTGACACCTCCCAGCAGCCCGAGCTGAGAGCTCAAGGACTTGAGGAAGCAGTGCTGGAAGCAGAGGCAGAAAGTGCAGTTGGAACCTCAGAGGCAGGCCCCCTCACCACTGCTCCAGGAGGTCTGTCAGCCTCTCTATAACTGAACACCTGCAGCTACCCCCACAGTCCAGTGTCTGGAGAGTCAGAGCTGGGTTGGATTCCAAGGATTGGCCTAGGATCTCTGGAGCCCCCACCTCCATCCACGGTACCATTTCCTCCCTCCACACTCCACCTGCTCTCACTTGCGATTCCTTCTGAGCCTGAGCCCAGGAGTTCAGAATGGGAGGCAGCAGCTGAGGAGCAGAGGGACAGGAGAACGATGGAGAGAGCATAAGCATTCGGTCCAGCACCGGGGTATGCCAGATGACGTCACTGAGCTGCATTCAGCGTGGGCCGCAGCTCAGAGTGGATGTTGACATGGGCTCAGGGTGGCAGGAAGGGCTCCGGGAAGGGTCGGGTCTAATAGTTGCCGGTCAGGGGGAGACTGAGCTGCAGCCAGAGCTGGCCCGGGGATGATTACATTTGAGGTTCAGGGGTCCATTTGGGATGCGGCAAGACAGAAGCTTGGGGGGAGTGCCCCGTGGATCCTTACCAAAGATCCTGGGCACCATGGCTCTAGAATCTCGGCTCCAGAGCAGGTGTGGGCAGAGCAGCCACAGAGCTGGGGCTGGGACTTTATCCTGGGACTCTGATAGACACCCCTACCCCACCTAGGGAATCTACTGGACTCCCATGACAACAGAGGAGGCTGAGCTGCTAAAAGGGGAGGGGTGTGAAGACCCACAGTCATGTTGAACCTACCTTCAGCCTCCCCAGGAAACACCTGGGACCAGGATTGTGAGAGCTGAATACATTTTTTGGAAGTGATGGGGCAGCAAGTCAGTGGCTCTTAAGAAAGGAGAGCAAGCTTGTGCCGGGAGCCTCTGGTGTCCCTGCACTTCTTAACCATCTGTGTGCGACTCACTAGGAAAAAGAGACACTACGTCATTGCATGGCTTACAGTCCAAAAGAAAGTTTCATACCCCGTAATGGTCAAGATTCTCTGCAGTGCATACATTTCTATTTCTAGTCTATTCTCTTAACCTTTTAAAAATACCCGTCATGAGAAACTCACTCCTTTTACATCCAGACTCTGTGTCCTGACCCACAGTTAGAACACTTCTTTCCCTTGCAATGAGCTGAGGAGAGGGGACGCCTGATGAGCAGGGGAGAGTGGGGCTGGGAGGGGAACGTGCTGTCCCCCACCTTGGGGAGGACGGTGGTAATTGCACAATTGTTTCTGCTTCAGAAGCCTCCTCCCTGGTTTCCTGCCTCCTGTCTCAATCCTCCCGTCCACCCCCCTCGCAGGAGACAGACACAAGGGATCTTCCACAGTCTGAAACCTCACCACTTCCATCCCTGCTAAGGACCCTGTGAAGTTAAGTCCAAAATCCTCACTGAGGCCCAGAGGGTGACTGGACCCCACTGAAATAGGGGTTTTTTTTGTTTTGTTTTGTTTTGTTTTTAGATTTTATTTATTTATCTGACAGATAAGAGATCACAAGTAGGCAGAGGCAGGCGGGGGGGGGGGAAGCAGGCTCCCCGCTGAGCAGAGAGCCCGGTGTGGGGCTCGATCCCAGGACCTTGGGATCATGACCTGAGCCGAAGGCAGAGGCTTTAACCCACTGAGCCACCCAGGTGCCCCTGAAATAGGGTTCTTGCTCACTCTTAAAGTCATAGCTCAGATGTCCCTTCCTCCAGGAAGCCATCCTGGATGTTCCACTGCCCTGCCTACGTTCTGTCTGTCCCTCCGTCTCTGTTTCTCTCCTTCTCTCTCGCTCACTTTCTCTGTCCCTCTTCAGTGTCAGCAGACAGAGGACTGGGTGATGGGAGGACCTGCCGGATTCTGCTTCGTAAATGAGCCTGGCAAGTGGGGTCTGCTGTTACTTAGATCCGGGACATGGTGTGGTGTTTGGAGACAAGAGACACCCAGCCTGAATCTATCCTGTGTAGAGTGACAGGTCCCTTTTCTCTGATTCTGGACAATCATGAGGGGTGAGTTTGCTCTGGAAGGTGCCCAGGGCCCTGGCACTTAATCCTACAGCCAAATTCAGTAGGCACCATCCCCAGGCTGGCACTGGGGACACATCTCTGACACGTTTTTCACGACTAAAGCTCTTTTCTTGGCAGATCACACAAGGAGACACAAGACAGAAGACAGAAGACACAAGGCCCTTCATAAATTTTGCCATTTTACGTAGACTCTCATCCTGGGAGCTTGAAGGTTTGGGAGGTGTCAGAAATGGTAGACATGTGGTGTCCAGAGGTGACAAGGTATGCACACTCTCCCCACCCATGAACAAACTTCAAGATTCTGTGATCTCCTGGTTTTACTGAGTAAGACCCCGTCTTCATCACAAGGCTCGGGATTCTTGCATCGGCCTCACCAGGCTGTGGGACCGGGAACTGGACACGCACAACTGCACAGGGAGGACGGTGTCAGCGCTGAGCGGGGGTCCCGCCTGTCTCCACCTGCCCGGGGTGGGGGGAGGAGGACGCGGCTGCTGTGCCCCCTGGCAGGCATGGGGCATGGGGCGGGGCTGCACTGAGCGAGGACCAGACAGGAATCCCCTGCCCTAGGAAGAAAAAAAAATTCATCTCTCCTGGAATCCTAAACCCAGGGCTGGCCTCAGTGCTTGTGCCCCATGGGCCAATCAATTGGCGTTGGCCAATGGGCCAGTGTGATTGAAAGAAAATATTTAGATCCCAGCTCACGTCATTCAAAAAGTCATTAATTGAGTTGGATGGGAATGATGCCAAAGGAAAAGCAACACAAGTATTAGAAAATACAGGGTAATAAGCTTAAAGTGGTAGCAATTGCCTTATGATGACATATGAGAAAGGTCAGTGATTCTGACTCTGTCCAAACAAAAATCTTCCTATGGCATAATCTTTTTGTGTGTAGGACTGAGCACTTGGCGATATCCACTAACGTCTTGGGAGGAGCCATGGTTTCTGTGCGGGAGAATGGAATTAGAAATATGGAATTTCAGAGGTAAAAAATGACCAGATAAGAAAGGAGACTACCCCCAACCATGGAGTTGCCCTTCGGCAAGTCCGGGATGGTCGGCTGCTTGAGGGGCCTCCTGCTCTTAGGCTTTAAATTTGCCAATGAAGAGTGAATCAGTGAAACCCTAGACACTCCAGCCTCAGCCCCTAACAGAGGCGGAGCCCCTGGGTGCATGCGCCTTCCCTCCCTCGATAGCGGGGACCTCACACTATGGTCCCAGGCATGCCGTGTGCCCTCCAGGACTTGGCAAGTGATCAGTCTTATTCAAAGTCCCCTGGTGGTTTTTGCTAAGGGTGCCCCGTGTTTGTAAGCAGAACCGCTAAGGCGGGTCCAGCCACAACATTGGCTCCAGTTGGGGACATGCCTGTGGGGGCTCACCGCCTCCCCCGCCGCACCACACACATGTATGGACCCAGGTGAGCACCTCAGGCATTCCTAGCGGGTACCGTCACTGTCGGAGGCTGAGACCCACAAAACACCCGGTCATCAGGTGATAGACGTGTAGGTCATTTCCAGTTTGAGCCTATTAGAAATAATTCTGCTATGAATATTCTTATACAAGAGGGTATGAAGAGGTACTTCCTGCTTTTCACCTTGGTGGTGGGGAGGACCTTGTGAGCAAGTGTGGAAATAATGCTCTCATGTGCCAGGAGGGAGTTGGCTTCTTACTCCTGGAGCAAAGTGGGAAACCGGGGGGGAGCCAGTGATGGAAGGAAAGGGAATGTCCTTTTCTGTTTCACCTTCCAAAAGTACAGATCTGCCAGCAGTCCCCAGGAGTTGTGAGAACACTCACTAGGGGCCTGTCCAGGGGTGTCTGAGGGTTGGACCTCCCTGTCCTTTCTGGAGGGGTTGGCCCTGCACTTCGGGAGGTGGGCCGGGAGTGATAGTCCAGCCCATGTCTGTGACCTGCAGTGGGTCCTCCAGCCGGGGTCTTCCTTATATCTGGGGACCCAGGGTGAGAGAAGGCCCCAACCCCAGGATAGGGGTTGGAAGATACTCCTCGTTCCTCTGAGACACTGAGCATCCCGAGTGGAAAGAGACAGAGTCCCTAACAGCTGGGTACATGGCATTAGCCACAGCAGCCCTAGTCCTTGTCTTCACAGAGCTCTGGGACCAGTACAGATGATCAACTGGACAGTGACAACCAGGGGCTTCAGGGCCAGGATGGGGGACAAGGAGGCAGCTGGTTGTGAAGTATTTTAGGAGTATCTAGTGTCTCCTGTTGGGAGGCTGGACAGCTCCTGCCCAGGAATTTTATATACATACATACATATAATATATACATACAATATATATGTATTTTATGCACTTGTATGTATACATACAATATATATTTTAATGTATTTTACATGCTATATACATACTATATATATTTTTTTCAGGGTTTTATTTATTTAAGAGAGAGTGAGAGAGCACAAGTGGGCAGAGGGGCAGAGGGCGACTCTCCAGCAGACTCGGGGCTCCATCCAGGACTCTGGGATCATGACCTGAACCAAAGGCAAATGCTTAACCAACTGAACCATCCAGGTGTGAGATGAGGTGAAGGGTGGTTTTGGTCTTCCTCTGGGCTGGGACTTGGGGTCAGTGAGGGTTCCTGGATGTGGGGTGGGTTTTTGTGGTTGGAACCTCCTGTTGGTACCCAGGAAGGGAGTGTGTTGGCTCTCTGATAGGTCTGCGCATGTGCAGCAGAAGCGGGGGTGTGGGGCTGAAGCTGTCAGGATCTAACATCAAAAGTGGAGTCTTCCTCTTTATTACATGGAGGTGGATGGTACTACTAGCAAGTGGTTAGGGCTCTGAGTTCTGGCTGAATGGCTGGAGGGTGCCACAGCCTAAGTGCACACCCACGTGGGCTGGTGGGTGAGGGGTGTCTTCCAGACCCACTGCTGATTCTACAAATGGAGAAGCAGAGGATCCGCAGGAGTGGGCCTGGGTCTTGGACCTTTCAGGCCACAGGTAAACAAGAGAGAGAAACCTTTTCTCTCCAAGACCCTGATTTTCTGGGACACTGACTTTAAGGCAGGGAGGCTTCTCAGTTTGAACTCCTTGCTGGAGGCCCTAAGAGGGGGGCCGACACGGCTGGGAGCTAACACAGAACATAATATGACAGCAAGAGTGCATTCAGCCAGAGCAGTGTCCGCTGGAGCCGCATTGACATCCCACTGAGCTTGGGTGCCTGAGGCCGCATTGAAATGGGCTGTGATTGTAGCCAGGGGACCCTTCTTCATCCGAGGATCTTACACTGACTGTGTCCAGCAACTGGCCCTAACCTAGGGCCAGAGGAGGACAGCCACTCAGAGAGAAGCAGGAAGGTTTCTGTCCTTGTAGGAACCGGGGCAGACTCCATGGACCCTCCTCCTGGGTCCACTGTCCTGTCCGTGCTGTATTCTCTGGGAGGCTCCTGCTGGAGACCAGGTCTCTCTGGAGCTGGGTGGGACCGGGCTCAAGCAGGAAAACCTTAACCAGATCAGCCCCGAGGCCATGTGTCTCCCAGAGAGCTTCCTGATGCTCTGGGAGGAAAGCGAGGCACAAGAGGGACCCAGGGCAGAGGTGAGGAAGCCCGCCCCTCGTAGCCCAAGTGCTAAAAGTCTCTAGTACTGGGGCCTCCCCAGAGCCCAGAGCCCTGTGTTGCCTCGTGGGAGTGAAGTGTTGGCCCTCCCCAGGCAGTGACCTGTCACTTCACTGTCCCTGACCTCAACCCAATGAGACTCCAGCTCAGAGGGGACATCCTCTCTTCCACCCAAGTATGGGGTGCCCGGTGCAGCCTCAGGGAGGCCTCACCTCTCTGTACAATTCCAGCTTTGCTGCGCCCTCCGCTCCTCCAGTGGCAGGGTGAACGGGGCCAGAACTAGAGCTGGGACCCTTCGCTCCTGGGGCTCTGCCCGCTTATCACAGTGGAAGAAGAGCTCATCCCAGGCCCACCCAGAGACAGAGCCTGAGGTCCTAGTGCACAGTGAGGGCTTCCGAGGGAGGATGGACACACAGGCGATTCCCCCTGCCGGGTTCAAAGTTTCTAACAGATGCTTCCCTCCTGAGTTCTTTAAACCAGGCTGTGCGGAGCTGGCCCGTTCCAAAGGCGAGAGCAAGGCCTCCGGTGGAATATTCCGTGATGGACAGGCTGAAAGAAAGAGAGTCCTGGGCAAGATTAGGGTGGAAAGAGACTGGAGCTGCGGAAGAGGTAGGAGACAAGTCACAAGTACACATAGGTAGGAGCGGTGCCCGTGTTTCCAGCAGTCCCACGCCGGAGACGCAGAAGCGAGGCGATGAGGCGTGACGCCAGCCACTCACCCTCAGACGGCTCAGGAAACAAAAGTGAGGTACCAATATTTACGCCCAGGATAGATGTGAGAATGGAGTTAGGTGATGTGAAATAGCTTGTAGCAGTCCCTGGTGCATCATCTTTCAATGAATTGATAATTACAATAGAAGACCAGGGGCACCTGGCAGGCTCAGTCCGTGGAGCGACTCTTGATCTCAGGTTTGTGAGTTCGAGCCCCATGTTGGGCGTAGAGATTACTTTTTAAAAATCTTAAAATGTAAAATCAGGCCACCAAAAATATCTAACCGATGTGACCTTTCTATGTTGCTATTTCTTCACAACCAAACACACACACACACACACACACACACACACACACTTCAGGGATGTAGGTTTGAGTGTGTGGATCGTCACATCCACGCTAATTTCTACCACCAGAGGGCACCTCAGGTTAGGTTAGGGAGGGCCCGGTTTTTAGACCAGCGGTTCTGAACTCATTCATCCTCTTTTTTTTTTTTTTTCCTCATTCATACTCTTTTTTTTTTTTTTAAAGATTTTATATTTATTTGTCAGAGAGAGAGGGAGCACAGGCAGACAGAGAGGCAGGCAGAGGCAGAGGGAGAAGCAGGCTCCCTGCCGAGCAAGGAGCCCGATGTGGGACTCGATCCCAGAACGCTGGGATCATGACCTGAGCCGAAGGCAGCTGCTTAACCAACTGAGCCACCCAGGCGTCCCCCTCATTCATACTCTTAAAAAAATAATTGAAGACCCCCAAAGAGTTTTCATTTATTCAGGCTATATACAGGGTGGTGTACTGGTAAACCAGCTGTCTGAAGGAAAAGTAACCCGGTGACCCGGTGTTTCCATGGTGTAAATACTCCCACTGTGACCCATCTCAAGCTACCAAAGTTTAATTTTTTTTAAAGATTTTATTTATTTATTTGACAGAGAGAGAGAGACCCTGAGAGAAGAAACACAAGCAGGGGGAGTGGGAGAGGGAGAAGCAGACTCCTTGCTGAGCAGGAAGCCCGATACAGGACTCGATCCCAGGACCCTGGGATCATGACCTGAGCTGAAGGCAGATGTGTAACGTCTGAGCCACCCAGGCGCCCCTCAAGCTATCAAAGTTTAACACCTGGCTCACATGATCCCGAAACTTTAACAGTCAGGTCTGTGGGTCGCTAGGGGCTGGCACCAGCATGCCACTGGATGGCTAGCCATATTTACCTTACAGAAGTTTAGACAAAGTTTTTTTTTTTAAGATTTTATTTATTTATTTGACAGACAGAGATTACAAGTAGGCAGAGAGGCAGTCAGAGAGAGGAGGAAGCAGGCTCCCTGCTGAGCAGAGAGCCCGATGTGGGGCTCGATCCCAGGACCCTGGGATCATGACCTGAATCGAAGGCAGAGCCTTTAACCCACTGAGCCACCCAGGCGCCCCCTAGACAAAGTTTTTAAAGATGTATTTATTCATTTTGAAATAGCAATAATAAATCCATTTCATTATCAAAGCAATGACACCATCACGTATCACATAGCCTCTGAAAAACCTCACTGCACTCTGGGGAAAATAATAGGCAAATAACATCTGAGAATTATTATAAGAATGATTTTGACCTTGTGGATCCCATGAATGGATCTTGGGAACCTCGGGGGTCTGCTGACCATATTTTCGGAACCACTGGCTTCGAATTTCAGTTCTCACCTCCATTCAATCCAGTTCCATTCAATCCAGTATCCCTCTTTTAAAAAAATAGATATTTTAGGGGTGGCTGGGTGGCTCAGTCTGTTAAGTGTCTGCCTTCCATGACTCCAGGGTCCTGGCATCAAGTTCTGCATCGAGCTCTCTGCTCAGCAGGGACCCTGCTTCTTCCTTTCCCTCTAGCGGTTGCTTCCCCTGCTTGTGCGCTCTCTCTCTCTCTCTCTCTCTCTGTCAAATAAATAACCTCTTAGAAAAAATAAAAAATAGACATTTTAAAATATCCTTTTATTATCGTGAAATGAAATCCGTTCACAGCCCACCTTACCCGTGCATATAATCTCTACCTGAAGTTCATTTTGATGCGTTGCCTGTAATATAGAGAGGAAACAAAGGAAAAATACAATCTGCTGTCCTTCACCAGACACGTGCACTGAAGAATCGAGGAGGTGGTTAGGTTTTGGAAAGTTGGTGCACACACGCGGCATGTAGGCTTAACAGCCCAGCTGGGGTCTGGGTGGCTCCTGGAATCAGACACTTCAGTATTTCTGCAGGGAAATGTGGGCTCTTCACCTCAAAGTGGGGTGAACACAGATTACCAAAAAAAGCCTGTGTCAGGTCAGGCATTGCCATCAAGTTCAACAACAGTCTTTCCTATTTCAGACGTGTTTGGATCTTGGCATTAGGAGTGGCTGACGGAGAGCCTGTAATTTATAAGGAATGGGAAGTGTTCCGTTCGCTCAGTGCTCAAAGACACAACATCCAGCCATCCCTGCTGTTGGTGAATTATACGTTTAGATTTCAGGTGAGTAAGACAAGAGTCAGATGTCTATTTTTCTTTGTCGTTGACATCTTGGAATAAGGACTAAATAAGAACAGTGATCTGTCCATGCAGAGCGGCCAGCTAGATTGGGAATCAAAGGCCACGAGGAGGAGGGAGACGGCGATGATAGGAGTCTCTGAAATGGTAAACACTCCCAGTACCAACTTCTGCCCCAAACAGAGTGTGATCTTCCCTTGATTCCCGTGGACTTGCTTTTCTGGAAAATTCAGAGCAGGTAGAAATAGTGCAGAATTCTTGCTGTTTAGATATAGAATGGGAGCCTCTGTAGCCTCTGACAGAAAGGGATTCCTCCTGCACAAGCAGACTCCAGCAGGACCTAGGAAACTCCTCCTCATCAGGGCTGCAAAGTGCATCACAAGGGGCCTGGGGCCCCTGGTCCCAGCTACCAGTTGCCAGAAACCTTAGATTTACATCCACCTCCTGGGGATGGCATCCTGGCTGCCGAGGTCACTGAGCTCTGACGGGTATGAGCAGGTGAGATGGGGCCTCAGGGCTCTGGGGAGGGGGCTCCCCAGCCTCGAAGAGTCTAGTGAGAGATTCTCTTGCTGGGGACACCAGAGTGCTGAGGAAGCCAGTGGGAGGAGAGGGGCAGGGACTTGGGCCACCACATCCACCCATCATCCTACTGCCCCCCCGGTGCTTACCGATACCAACACAAACATATGCATCAGCATCTGTACAGGGAACAAGGACGTGGTGGGATCCTAGACGGGAGTTTAGGGATGACCTGTTTCCCCTGTTTCCTGGATGATGGTGCTGTTATTTACAGAACGCAGATAGTCACTGGTGCCAGCAGGCCTCCACGTGCCCACATCGACAGGCTTGTTAATGTCAAGGTGTGCCCAAGGCTAAGACACAGGGCTTAGTCTTAAGGTATGACACGTGTATGTGTGTCACAATCCATGGTGGTTGACCCTGGCGTGTGTGCATGGCAGCCTGTTTTGTGACACCTACGTGTGTGACATCGACATGCACGGGACGTATATGCCTGCAGACAGGTGGGTAGCAAAAGTGCCTGTCTGAGTCCACCCTCCAAGCTGGAGCCCCTCAGCCAGCAGGGGAGGTTCTGGTTAATTCCTGCATCCTTTCCATCAGGCAGAGAATAGATGCATCATGAACGCTTGCATGAATGAGCGAGGGAATGAACGAGCTTGGGAATGAATGAGCAAGTGAACGGCCCCTGATCCTGTGACCTTACCACATGTGGGGCATGGTGCTAAGCACACACATGCCTGCTCTCATTAAATCCACACCACAGTCTCTGAGACGGAGGGACTATTATATCACCATCATACAGAAGAGGAAACCTGAGACACTATGTAACTTTAGGGTGCCTGGGTGGCTCAGTCGGGTAAGCATCCAACTCTTGACTTCAGCTCAGGTCATGGTCTCAGGGTTGTGAGATCGAGTCCCACACTAGGCTATACTGGGCATGGAGCCTGCTTGGGATTCTCTCTCCCTCTCCTTCTGCTCTTCCCTTCTCACACACTCTCAAAAAAAAAAAAAAAAAAGAATTGGTAGACCCCGGATTTGATTCAGGCCTCTTAAACTCCAAACTGAATACCCCGATCTGTTCCGATTGTGATGGGACAATCCCCTCCCCCAATTCTTGGGATCCACTGCCATCCTTCCAAGGCAGGCCCTCAGCAAGCTGGAAGAACAGAAGGCAGCCTTCTGTCATCAGTTCAGAGACGAAAGAGGCAGACACAGTTTAATCCAGGAACACCTGGCCGTGTGGGTGTGGGGGTGTGGGGGTGTCTAGTGGACAATTAACTTTCAAGCAGAAGAGGGGGGTCCTTCTCCTGCCCCATCGTCATGGATCCATAGCCCTTACGTTAGTGATGGTGTGGACACATTGGAACCCTTGTTCGTTGCTAGTGGGAATATAAAGCGGCATAGTCGCTGTAGAAAACAGTTTTACATTTCCTCAAAAAGTTAGAAGTAGCAGCAAGTCCACCTTCTAGGCAGGTACCCCCCCAAAGAATTGAAAACAGGTGTTCAGGCAAATACTTGTCCATGAATGTTCACAGCAGCGTCATTCATAACGACCACGAAATAGAAGCAAACCCAAAGGTCTATCAGCTGATGAACGGAGAAGCAAAATGTAGACTAGCCAGACAGTGGAATAACACGGTAATACCCACGCAGAGCAATGAAGTCGTGATACAAGCCATCCCGTGCATTACTGCCAAACCTTGCACATGCTGTGCTAAGTGAAAGAAACTGGACACACAAGGACACCTATTCTATGACTCCGTTTCCCATGAGATGTCTAAAATATGTGAATCCACAGAGACAAAAAGTAGGGTGGTAGTTGCCCGGGGCTGGAGCAGGTAGGGCTGAGGGGGCGTGGGTTTTCTTTTGGGCTGATGAAAGCGTTTTAGGGCTGGATACAGGTGATGTGTGCACAACATTATGAACGTACTCAAGGTCACTGAATTACACACTTTAAAATGGTACGTGAATTTCACCTCAAAAAAAAAAAAAAAGATAAAGAAAGAGCTACTCCAGGGCACCTGTGTGGCTCAGTCAGTTGAGGGGCCGACTCTTGGTTTAGGCTCAGAGTGTGATCTCAGGTTGTGGGATTGGTCCTCAGGTGGGGCTCTGTGCTCAGGGGGGAGTCTGCTTGAGACTCTCTCCCTCTGCCCCTCCTCCCACTCGCTCCTGCTCTCCTGCTCTCTCTGTCTCTTTCTAAAATAAACAAATCTTTAAAAAAAGAAAGAAGGGGCACCTGGGTGGCTCAGTGGGTTAAAGCCTCTGCCTTTGGCTCAGGTCTTGATCCCAGGGCCCCCCATCGGGCTCTCTGCTCGGCAGGGAGCCTGCCTCCCCCTCTCTCTGAGCCTGCCTCTCTGCCTACTTACGATTTCTGTCTGTCAAATAAATAAATAAAATCTTAAAAATAAATAAATAAAATCTCGAAAAATTAAAAAAATGAAAAATAAAAAAAAGAAAAGAAGGAACTACCCCAGAAACTAAAAATAAAAAATTCAGTTTCTCAGTCCTACTGTACACATTTCAAGGGCTTAATAGTCCCGCAGGGCCAGTGGCTACTATACTGGACAGTACAGATAGAGAACATTTCCATCATCATGGAAGGTTCTATTGGCTAGTGCTGGTCTAGGGTTTCCTGCAGGCTCCATCCAGGTGACTGTTTTTTCATGGTGTCCTTTATTGTGTTCTTCTGTCCACCGTTTTTCCTATGAATGGATAGTTACAATCTGGAAGTTTGATCAGATTCAGGTTCGGTTATTTTGGTGAAAGGATTTCATTGGCGCTGCTGTGTCCTCCCAATAGGAGGCACGCCACGTTTGGTGGAGTCTTTGGTGTGTGCCTGTTATGACAGCGGCATCTTCCCCCTTTGGCTGGCCCAAACGATGGATGTCACATGACCAAATGGGTCAAGGAGTATCTGTGATTTACTCAGGAGGGCCTTCACGGGCACATAGTGAAATCAGGAATGTGCAGTTCTGTAAGAAGGAGGAACTGGATCTCAGGAGACAATAATCTAATCTACACCGGGCAATGGTGTGGTTTTGAATCAAATGCATTTTTTTCAGATACGACTCTACGTGTCACAGAGAAGTTAAGTAACTAGCCCAAGTCACACAGCTGATAAGCGAGAGATCCAAGATTTGAACCCAGGCAGGCAGGCTGGGTTCAATAAGGCTACACTACAGGGAAACACCTGATGGGGCTGCCGTGATGTTCTAGTAAGAGCAGGAATGCGAAGGGCTTAGTCCAGCACTCGGCACAGGAGCCCTGCATGATACTTATGGCCGTGCTGTTTATTTCCATCACCTAATTCCAGGTTAGTCTTGGCTTGAGTCTGGAGGGATTTTCTGCCCCTGGCAGTTTTCCAAGAATGCCAGCTGGCCTTTATAAACCCATGTGATTAGGAGTCAGAACTTGGGGAAGGCAGAGTGGAGAGAGAATCAGATCACAAGAGGTAGCTGTAAAGAGGTTAGGAAAAGGGGCGACTGGGTGGCTCAGTTGGTTGAGCATCTGCCCTTGGCTTGGGTCATGATCTCTGACTCCCGGGATTGAGCCGCGCATTGGGCTCTCCGCTTAGCAGGGAGTCTACTTCTCCTTCTCCCCCTGCCTGCTGCTCCCCCTACTTGTGCACTTGCTCTCTTTCTGTCAAAAAATAAATAAATAAAATCTTAAAAAAAAAAAAGAAGGTTTGGAGCAACTCCTTCCCATCCCTGGCAGCAGAGAGGGTGAACATAGGGAGGTGAACACGGGATAAAATGTCTGAGCAGATGTACAGGAGAGAGTGGCCAGAGATACTGACTTACCAGATTTGGGTGTGTGCACAGTTGCGGGGACCCTATCCCCCATTCCTCTCCGGTATCTCAAGGCTCAAGACTCCATCCCCATGGGGCTGCTTCTAGGCAGAGCTCCAAGATACTGTCTTATGAGGAGTTTGGCAGATATTCCCCTAAACGGCTACAGGAATATTTCAAGTTCTGCATTGTTCTTTCCCATGCAAGCTGGCCCCTTCCCATCAGGAAGTGGAGTCTCTTCCCTCCCTTGGAAGCTGGGCAGGACCTCAGGACTGACTCGAGAACGGGGCATGAAGGTGACTCTGCATGGCTTCCAAATCCAGGTCATAAAGGAGACACGGCTCCTGCCTGTTTCCTTGCTCCCTCTTCATCTCCCTTGGCCCCAGCTGCCATGATGTGAGAAGGTCCAAGCGGCCCCATGGAAAGGTCACATGTAGCTATCCCAGCCGCAGCCCACAGGTGAGGTCCCCTCTGGTAGCAGCAACAAGTGCCAGGCCAGTGAGTGGGGAAGCTGCAGATCATTCCAGCCCACCCCTTTGGGCTGCCCCTGCTGATGCCAAGTAGGGTGGAGATGGGGTGTCTGCACTGAGCCCTGTCAGACGGCAATTCATGAGCAAAATAAATCTCTTTGTGGGGTGGTTTGTGTTGTAAGCGGGAGAGCTTTCAATTCTTTCCCACCTGAAGGGAACGAGAACTTCGTTCAAACCTAACTCAGATGCCATGTTCCTGTTCAAAAGCCTCCCATGCTCCCATCTCCCTCAGAGTGAAAGCCACACATAGCCTAAAAACCCATCCTACATGATCTTCCATACCACTGTCCACCTCAGACCCCACACCACCTTTCCTGACCTCATTTCCTACTCATTTCCTACACCCCCTGCTCTAACCACACTGGCCTCCTTGCTGATCCCTGAACTTACTGGGCCAGTCCAACCTCAGGACCTTTGCACTTGCTGTTCTCATTGTTTAGCACACTCTTCTCCCAGAAATCCATGGGGTTCCCCCTCATCTTCAAGTCTTTGCACAGATGAAACCTTCTTATTAAGCTCTTCCATAACCAAACTGTTTAAAATTATAGCTCCCACTGCCAAAAATCAGTATGCCCTCCATTCTCTGGGTTACATCTTTCTATAGCACTTGTCACAATATAAGGTACTATATTTCACTTACGTTTCTGTGTATAGTCTCTCTGCCCAAACAGAGTGTAAGTTCCATGAAGGCAGGTCAGGGATCTTGACCTGTCTTGTTCACCACGGCAGTCCCAGTGCCTACAATAGCTCCTCCTGTGTATTTAGCACCATGTCCCGAGTCCTTCTACCGGTCTATCAATAATAGTTTGCCCTTCATATTTTTCTATTTTGAGGTAAAACTTATAGACAACAAGAGGCACAAATCTGAAGAGTACGATTTGCTGGGTTTTGACAAATGCATATACCTTTGTAACCCAAACTCCATCAAGATAAGGAACCACTGTCCTGATCTCCCCCACCCCCGCTCCCCCACCCTCCCATGATCAGCCTTGCCCATTCTGGAACTTCATGTAATTGAAATCACATAGCGTACTTTGTTTTGTATCTGGCTTCTTTCATTCAGCATAAGGATCTTGAAATTCGTCCATGCTGGATGTTTATCAGTAGTTCATCCTTCTCTTGCTGGGTGTGCCATAGTTGATTGATACTGATATAGTGAGGTGTTCTACGTGAACCTCATCGTCTCCTCCGTCCATCTCCTCTCCTTCACCCTGGCCCCGGTCTTCGTTATGCCCAGCCTCCTTCCTGTTCTCCGACCTCCTGTCTCACTCCATCATGCCTCCACTCTCCACAGAGCAACTAGAGGGATTTTTATAAGGCATCCACTGTATCTCTGTCCTGCTCAAAACTCTGCCATGGCGCCTTAGTGCCTTCAGGAGATTGCCCTATCTTCTTTAATGCCTTTCAGACCCGCTTGGGGCTCACCTGTATGCACCACCCCACCATCACCTCCCACCTCTTCTCGTTATGCTCCAGGTGGCAGGTGGTCTCCTACTCAGGTGCCCCCACGATCCCAACACTCCACATTGTTATATTCTCTTCCCTCTGTCCAGAATAGTTTTCCCCAGCCCTCTCTTTACCTTCCTCACTGCTAATTATCCTATTCTTGAGAGGCTAGGGGAGGCAGCTCCATGGAGCTCCCACAGTCCCTGGTGGCTCAGATCACTCTACCTTTTAATAACAAAAAGGTCTCTGCTAAAGTTGAGTTTCAGGAACAAATCTTGTTTCTCGAAACAAACAACACATCCATTCAGCAAAAAATGAAAACGATTTCAACAAACACATTCCCCCTCTTGCCTTAGCTGCCAGGAACCACCGAGGGAAGCTTAATGCTAACCTAGACCATAGATGCTTGGTGCATTCATGTGTATTTGTAAATTCTGTTGCAGTGTGTGTTTCAGAACTGCCAGTTTTCCTCAGGTGCTGTAAATCCCCACATTGACTCTCTGCTATGTCTTGCATAGCCCCTGCTTCCTCATGGAGGACACTGTTTCCCCTGAAGCCCTTTCTAATTTAGGCCTCTAGTTTTCTCATACTCCACTGCCTCCACACTAGAGCGTGGGAGATATTTTCTCTGTTTATCAAGATTCTGTCTTTTCAGTGCAAGCAGCTGAAATCAATTCACACTAATCTAAGCACAAAGTAAATGAATAAAGTAATATTTAACAACAATAGCAACAGCCCAAAAAAACCCCATAATTGTTCTGAGATTAAAGTGGAGTTCAGGTATGGCTGGATCCAGGTACACAAGGGCTGATGTCAGGAGTGTCTTGAGCAGATTTTCATTTCTGCTTTCTTCTGTATTGACTTTGATCTCTCAAAGCCTCTTCTTTCCTGGTAATGGGCTTACCTCCTACCAGCTGGGAAACTCCAGCAGAAATAACCTTTTTCTTTAGTTGCAGCAGATGTCTCAGGGTTGGTTTTCACCCGCTTAGGTTAGGTCACATGTCCTCCCTGAACCAATCATTGTGACCAGGGAGACAGAATAAACTGATTGGCTAAGTTTGGATCCTGTGTGCCTGGAGCTGGTGAGCCGAGGGCTATGGCCAGCCCTATTCAAATTAAATAGAGGAGAACAGAAAGAAGTGGTTCCCCACCAGAAAGCTGAGTGAGGGCAAAGCTGGGGAGGGCAAATCCTACAAACTTTGGCTATAGTATCCTTTTCCCTGTCCAAAGCTGCATCTAGAATACCTGTCCCCTGTGGGTTAGTAAACCGTCCCCTACACACACACACACACACACACACACACACACACACACACGCACCCACGCACACTCTGTTCCCTAGCCAATCCTAATGCTTTAGCCACTCCTTGGTGACCTTGTACCTCTCTCTTCCAACTTCACTAGTAGAAAGATACCATTTCTCTGCTCTTTTAGAAAATGGGTGTGTTTGGGTTTTACATATTTACTTGACATAAACTTAATCATTCAATGGTGGGAACTTGAAAAGGGAGTTAGGGAGGCAAGGAAGTAGGGCTGAGGTACAAAGGGTGCCAGACTGGAAGACCGGGGTCAGGTGGGGGTACTTGCTGCAGGGATGGGGGCAGAGGGGCTGCAGACCGAGAGGGAATGTAGCGCTGGGGTGGGGGTGGGGAGAAGCAGGAGTTCTCAGGGGATAAGGAGGAGGAGATGGAGGAGGCAGAGTTGGGCGACTTGCAGGGGGTGGGCCTGGTGGTCTGAGGGGTCGGACCGGGGGTGGGAAAATGGAGAGGTGGGCTGGGGGTGAGGGTTAGAGGGTGCGGTATCAGGGTCAAGTGAGCTCGGTGGGTTCGGGAGAGGGCTGGTGTCAAAACTTGGCGAGAGAGGCTGGGCCAGAAGGCGCGGCCCGCGGACTTCGCGGGCGACACTGCGGAGGAAGTCCGCGGCCAGGGGTGTGGCGGGGGCGGCGGTGTATGCCGCGGTATCCCCCCACTCCGAGAGTTTCAGGTCCTCGCCTGGTCCCGCCTCTTTCTCGGAAGTGACACATCCGTCGTCCAACCGGAGCCGCGGGCCGGGCGCGGCGGGGGGCGGAGCTGGGGAGGGGGCTCGCAGGGCCAGGGGAGGGGGCTAGGGGCCTCGAAGGGCTCGGGAGCGACGACGGCGAGCCATGGCTCTGGGGCTACAGCGCGCCAGGTACTGGGGTTCGGGGCAGGAATGATGGGAAGCGGGGGGCTCTCCTTGCAGGGACCCCCGAGCGGGGGGGGATGCATGGGGGAAGCTGAGGAGGCCCCAGGCCGCGCGGTTGGAGGTACGTGGCCGCCGCACCCACTATCCTACCGGACTGCAGGCGAGGGAGGTTCCCCAAGTCCCCAGCTGCCCCGCCCCGCCCCTTTAGCCTGGAGTGACTTCGTGGTGGTGATCCCCAATTTCCCGCTGCTCGGGGTTCGCTTTCCCTCCAGGTTAGGGCCCCTACGGAATTAGGGGTGCTTGTGTTCGAGTAGTTCCCGGGCTTCTGAGGAAGGCATTCTCCTTCCAGGTATTGAACCTACCGGCCTCCGAATTCCCAGAATTGAGGTTGTTCCTTGCTACGGAACCCGGGGATCCTAGGGTATATGGGGTGCCCCCAGACTAAGCCTTCACAGATCCAGGGAGTCCCTTGGAATGGGAAGTCAGATTCTGAGTTCAAGAGCAGAGAGAGCCCTTATAACTGGATGGTCCCTGACAGACTTTCAAACCTTGGGTTCCCTAGAGATAAGCAGAGGGGGTCACCTTTCAGCAGCTACCTGGGACCTTTCCCAGGGACCTTTCTGTATCCTTTTGAAAGGTAGAGTCACCCCTTTCAATAACAGAGAAACAGAATTCCCAAGGTCTAGCCCCTTACCTCCCTCTCCACCCCCACTCAGTGCCTGTGACTGTGGACAGGGGCACACCATCCAAGCCTTATTTGGGGAATCCCCCATGGAGGGTGCTGTACCCAATTCAGCGCAAGCTCTGATGGGAGCATGCCCTTCCTAAGTGTTCAGCTGGGTCCTCCTGGCCGGAGGGTAGGTTTCTGTGATCACCGCCCAGCAGGTGCAGAACTGCTGAGTGCTCTGAGTCTAAGGCCAAGGGGTCTATCTGGCCATGTTTTCTTGGGGCCCCAGAAAAATCTTACAGGCCCTTGGTTTCCCTTGTCCAATCTGAGGCATCCAGGAAACCTCACCCCCTTCCCTCCTCCCTGGCTTCCCAGGTCTGATTGGATCTGTCCACACCCTCATGTTTTTGCCCCCCCCCCCCCCCCCCCCCCCGCTATTCCCCCCTTCAGTTCTATTCCAGTCTCTGGCTCTGGGCCTGCCAGGGAACTCCATCCCACCCCTTCTGGGCCAGCCTCAGCCCAGCCCCTCCCAGCACCCCCTCCTGGCTAGGTGGGGGCCCCTCTTGGCTGAGCTGGGGCGCTCCCCCCTCCCCACCAAGGCCAGCCCTTTCCTGTGGTGTCATCCCAGTGCCGCGCACCACCCACTCGTAACTCGCACCCGGATCCCGGCCGCGCTCCGTCCCCTCCTGCACCCCTAGGATGGCACTTGGGCCAAAGGGGGCCTGGGTGATGGTGAGTGGGCCCCCGTACGGCCTCACCCCCTTCCTTTCTTCCAACTCAGGCTTCCTGCCATCCCACCCTAGGCAGGGATGTTCTTGGGAAGTCCCTGATGGGTGTAAGGGTCTGGGTGCCCCCCGGATCAGAGGGTTCCAAGGGAGGATAGGACTCAGGGTGCAGGCACCCCCACTGGGTAACCATGTCCTTGGGAATGAGCAGAGGCAGAGGCAGAGTCCTCCTGACTAACCTTACCCCAAGTCCTTTCCCAAACCCTGCCTCTGGCCTCGCGGTGCCCAGAGGGGTCCCTGCCCAGACACAACCTAAGGCCCCCTAGATCCTTTACACTTTTTTCAAGACCCCCCCACTACCCAGCTCAGTGTCAGAAGAGAGAGGGCCAGAAGCAGCCCTGACTATGGTTCTGTGTCTTCCTACTTTCTCCTTGCCTTTGCTCTCAGGTGGCAATTTCTGCAGAGGTGGGCTTCTCTGTCTCTTGGTTTGGCCAGGGTTGGGGGGAGGCCACCGGGCCCCAGCCCCCATTTCTAGGCCTCACCCTGGGGCCTCCAGGCCCCGGCCCCGCCCCCTGTTCTCTGCTGGAACACAGGGGAAGGGTGGCAGGGTTCCAGCTGCACGTCCCAACCTGGGCAGTGTGCCAGGGGGCTGGACCAGGGTTGGGCATGGGGCCAGCTAGGGAGACTGGCCAGCTGGGGAAATCCGGAGGTAGCAGAGGTGGGACAGGGGAAGGCACTGAGGCTACTGGGCAAAGGAGGGACAGGGCAGGGACTCTTGGGGTGGACATGCCCTCTGAGGCATGGCATTTAAGCGCACAGGCCCTAAAGTCATGGTCAGATCCAGCTCATCCATCTGCTTTTGGAATGTGTGGCCTGGGGCCCCTGACTGCCTCTCTGAGCCTCAGTGACATATCCTGGAAAATGGGGGGTGGGTGGGTGGGAATCATACCGCCCCTTCCCTGCACCACATCAAAATAAGGAGCAGTGAGGGAACTGATCTTTGGGGAGCAGGATACCCCACAGGTCACAACAAACTGTGTTCAAGTCGGACAACGTTCTGGGTCCAAGTAGATGCTCCGTGGGACTCACTGAGATTGGTGGGCCACAGCTGCCCTGTAGTGGGGACCCTGATTACCAGCGGGGTAACTTGGGCCAGTGAGGCCATTGCTCAGAGCCTCGGGTTCAGGCCCTGCGAAGGGAGATCATTTTTCCTGCTGCCTCAGGCCATTGGGAGGATTTCAGGGGGTCTCTGGCTCCTTGAGTGCTCAGTACCGTGAAGCGATCGT
This sequence comes from Neogale vison, assembly GCF_020171115.1. NCBI lineage: Eukaryota > Metazoa > Chordata > Mammalia > Carnivora > Mustelidae > Neogale > Neogale vison. Next base: position 53,267,007 of record NC_058097.1, on the reverse strand, counting down.
GATCACTCTCACGACGCTTTGGTCTACGTCCAAGGTGCTTGTGTAAAGGTCGTGTGTGTGATGGCACACACACACACCAAAGCCCACGCATCTCTCCAGCGTGCAGGAGACTCCAGAGCCTTCCATTCCCGATGTGGACAAAGACGGAGTAATCAGAAGTGTAGCCCTCATGGCACTCATCGATGGCCAGGCCCTGTTCTAAGTCCTTGACGTATATGAATTTGTGTAATCTTTACAACAACCCCGTGGGGTCATGTTGTTATGCTCAGGGAGGGCCTGCGGTTTGTCCCAGAGTTAAACAGCTCATACACAGTGGAGCCAAAGACACTGGACCTCTGCTCCGGTCGAGCTCGTCCTACTCCGTTTAACGAAAGGCTGGAGACCCAGGCGTCTCTGAAGCCAGCTGAAGCCAGCGAGAGGCCCACACTTCCTGTCAGAAGAACGTCACGAGATCAGGCGGGGAGCTGGAAGGAGGGTCCCGCTGCAGCCACCAGCTGGCTCCTTCTATGGAGGGAGAAGTCTGCCACGGAGAGGATTACAGAGCCCAGCTGCCTGGGAGGTGGGGGGCTGGCCCCACCCCCATTCCCGTTCCCACTCCCTCTCCCTCTGTCTGGGCCCCCGGCTCCGGCTCCGCTCGGTGAGGCCCGCCCACCCCCACCCTCTGGGCAGGAAGACAAACAGGGCTGGAACAGAACAGGACAGGACGGAATGTCCTCTGGGCAGAGCAGGACTGGAGGCCCCCGCCTCCCACCAGCTAGCAGGGAGGGGATGGGGGTGACCACTGGCTCCCTCCACCCCTCCACCCAGCCTGCCCCCTCTGTGCCTCCCACTGGATGCAGGGAGTATTTTCCCTCTGCAGCCTGACAGGACAGCCCCTCCTTCTCCAAATCGCTCTCCCAATTGTGCCTGTGGGTGGGGCTGCAGGTCTCCTGCTTGCCACCCACCCCCCCCACCGCCCAGGTTGATGCCATCCCCAGGAGTGGCCTCTGGTTTTGGAAGGGACAGCCTCTCTTCCTAGAGTTCTGCTTCCCCGGAGTGGGTCACAAGGAAGCAATCAGAGAAAAGGCTTTGGAACCCCACTGTTCACATCTTGGCCCTGCCAGTTAGTTACTAGCTTTGTGACTTTTTGTGCAAAGGACTTTACCTTTCAGAGCCCCGGTGTCCCCTTTGTGAAGTGGAAATTTAAGGTGCCAGGATTGAGTGAGTGCACATAGGTGAAGTACTTAGAACAATGCCAGACACACGCTCAGCAGATCATAACTTGTTATTAATGGTTTTATCAATATAAATATAAAGAAGATTATGCATACCGTACTATATATAATATACTCCAATTGTTTTTTCTTTCAAAAACTGTGTTGTTTGGATTCAGACATTTAAGACAGGGAGAAGCAGTAACCTGAAGATAAACCCAGAGCCATAGGACAGAGAAGGCTGAAGAGTTCAGGAAGACCACAGTCCAAACGTGGCCTCATTGCTTAGGGGCAAACACTGCAACCTCTCTGTGCCTTGGTTTCCTCATATGTTCAATGGGGATAACGTCATTACCTTCTTGCTGGGGTTGTCTGAGCTCTTAGTGCGTTTAATGTGAGTTACTCACTTGGCACAGGGAAGAAGCTGGATACGTGGCAGATATTTCTGACGAAACAATACTCATCCTTCAACCTCCACCTTCCCCCCCCCCCATACCATCCATAGAAGTCAGGTATTTGAAGCGGATTGAAGGGTAGGGGTGGGTGGTTAGCTGTTGGCTGGACAGAACACTGGGGTTGGTTTGCTGTGTCACATCAGTAGGGCCCCTGTTGGTGGGTCGTTGGACTTTGAGATCTGTGTTCTAAGATTCTGAGGATTCAGCTCAGCTGAGGAGGGGAAAGGGCAGGAGAGGGGGTTCAGGGAGGCTGGAGGGCGGGGGGCCCGGAGGCTTCTGACTTCTTCATGATCCCTCCCTTCCCTGGCTTGGGGCCAGCTCTGCCAGCCCCCTCCCAGCAGGAGGCCTCCCGGTCTCCCAGGCGTCCCCAGCCCAGGGAACAAACAGCAGATAAGTCAGGGAGGGGACAGCGGCCCTGGGCACGCCTCAGAGAGTGAGGCGCTGGGGGCAGCATGGGCTGGCGCAGGGACAGATAAAATCCGCAACTAGGAGCTGCCCCAGAGTATAACCCTCGCAGGCCTAGAGAGCTCCGGAAACGCGCCCGGGCCACACAGCGAGACGTGCACGGTCGCGGCCCTGCCCTCTTTGAGCCCAGGGCCCCATGTGGCAGCGCCCCACGTGCATGTCCCATCCAACTCTTTCCCTTCCGGGGGCGCCGCTAGTGAACGCTGCCGATGCCCGCAGGTCGAGCACCGAGCTGCGCAAGGAAAAGTCCCGGGATGCGGCCCGCAGCCGGCGCAGCCAGGAGACCGAGGTGCTGTACCAGCTGGCGCATACGCTGCCCTTCGCGCGCGGAGTCAGCGCCCACCTGGACAAGGCCTCCATCATGCGCCTCACCATCAGCTACCTGCGCATGCACCGCCTCTGTGCTGCAGGTGAGCTCCGCCCCCGGGAGCGCCCACCTGGGCAAGGCCCCAACCCCTAACGTCTTCCCGGCGGTGGGGGCCCCCTTCCCGCACGAGGCCCCGCCCCCTCCTGAGTCGTTCTCGGGTGAGGCCCCGCCCCTTGGGAAGCCCCACCTCCTTCGAGTTGGAATTCTAAGGAAGAGGAGGCCCGCTAACTCCCTTAGGTGCTTCAACCCTTAGGATTTGGCCCCCAGGAAGACTTTCTTGCGATAAATATCCCTGGGAGGCTTAGCTGCCCAATTTTTTTTTTAAGATTTTATTTATTTATTTGACAGAGAGAGATTACAAGTAGGCAGAGAGGCAGGCAGAGAGAGGGGAGGAAGCAGGCTCCCTGCTGAGCAGAGAGCCCGATGCGGGACTCGATCCCAGGACCCTGAGATCATGACCTGAGCCAAAGGCAGTCGCTTAACCCACTGAGCCACCCAGGCGCCCCTAGCTGCCCAATTTTTAATGACCACCTGAGAGCGTACCCTCCCTAGCTCCTTAGGTCCATCGCCCCTCCCCTCAGAGCCGTCCTCTTGAATTCCCATCCAGTTAGGATTCTACCCTGCAGGGGCGTCTGAGAGAGAGAGAGAGACAGACAGACAGACAGACACACACCCCCCTTGGAATCTCCAGGACCCTGAAAACATTTTACAAGGAATGTGGAGCCATCTTCTGGCAGGCTCTGCCCATGAGACTTCCTTCCCTGCCCCCTAGAATTTTACTTCTCTGGGATGCTCTGCCCTTTTAGAATCCTCGTCACCTGGGAGTCCCTGCTTCTTTAGAATTCTGCCCATCTACAAGGTCCTGCCCCAAGAATTCTGAAATTCTGAAGCCCTGGGAGGCCTTCCCCACCCCCTTTAGAATTCTGACTCCCTCTAGTCAGAATTTTAACCTTAAATTTTGACCCCTAGGAATCCCATCCTTTTAGAAGTCTGCCTGTCCTCCTAGGAGACCACTCCCCCACCTTAGAATTCGATTCTTGTGGGAGACCCCCACCTCCTTAGAATTCTGTGCCCCTGGGAAAACCCTGCCCCCTTCCTTGGGACTCCCAAACCACGGGCATGTATTCTTGCTCACCTGGGGGCACCTGTAAGTTCTTCAGAGTGAGGGAAGGCAAAGGGAGGCTAGCCAGGGTGGCCCCGTGGCTGGCTGACTAGAGAACCCCCTCCGCCCTGGCCCGGACACCAGGGGAGTGGAACCAGGTGGGAGCAGGGGGCGAAGCTCTGGATGCCTGCTACCTGAAGGCCCTGGAGGGCTTCGTCATGGTGCTCACTGCCGAGGGAGACATGGCTTACCTGTCGGAGAATGTCAGCAAACACCTGGGCCTCAGTCAGGTGAGAGGAGCTGCCTGCTTTGTGCCTGGCCCCGTGCAGGTGATGCCGGGATACGGAGGTGACTGAGACTGGCCTAGCCCTGTCTTTACAGGGCTCCCAGCACAGAGGGGAGACAGATGTGTCATCAGACGGGAAGCTGCAGAAGGGTCAGGGCAGGGATGGGACAGCCTAGGGGCCATGTGAGCCAGGGGAAGGGGGTTGCCTGAGCCAGCCTCAGGGGGCGTTGAGGACTTTCTAGTAAAGAAGGTTTCTGAGCTGAAACCTTAATGAAGGACTTAGCCAGTAGGAAGGTTTGAGAAGTGGATGGGAACAGTGAAGAATGAGAATGTGCATGTCTGAGGGAACAGAATATGCAAAGACCCAGAGGTGAGATAAAACAGCATTGGAGTGGGGGGTGGTTAAAGATGTTTATCCTGGTTCAGTGCAGAGTACAGTGGGAAAGTGAGAGAAAACGGTCTAGAGAGGTCAACAGAGCTGGATAATTTAGGGCCAAATTAGGTTTATTGCCAGGGCACTAGGGAACCTTAGATGGATTTTCGGCGGGGGAGAGGCTGTGAGAGAGGCAGAATTGGATTTACCATTGGAAAAGCCCCTCCCCCTGCCACTTGGTGCACACAGAGTTGAGTTGGAGGGATGAGACTGGAGGCTGAGGGTCTATCCACAGGGAGGGGTGCAGGGCCCTGGATGGGAGGAGTATGAGCAGGGGTCTGGGGACGAGAAGGCAGGACACACAGGTGAGAACTGATTCCAGCTAACCCATACGGCATGCCCCACAGGACAGTTACTGGTTTTTTTCTATTTCACATAAATAGGCTCCACAGTTGTCATCTGTTCCTTTCTCCCACCTTGTTATCCTGCTCCTGGTACCAGTTTCTCTGTTAGCTTGAGCTCTTCTCGGGTTCAGAGAGGGGAATGTCCCAAGGCCCCAAAGCTAGGAAGTGGCAGACCAGGATTTGAACCTAGCTGGAGGAAGTGCTCTCAGAGGAGAGCGAGCCCTCTTCCCCAAGTCAGCACCACCACTGGACTGGGAGCTGTGTGGGTCCCCTTCCATCGGAGTGCCCTCCCGCCAGCACCATGCCCATTTCCTGAACTGAAATAACTTGTCAAATCTTTGGCTTGGCGACCGGGTGGGATTTGAATGGGGTCTCACCTCAGGACCTTTGCACTTGCTGTTCCCTCTTCCAGAACACTCCAGAGAGCCACAGGACCACCTCACTGGCTTGGTTCAGCGATTTGTTTCAGTGTCCCCTCAAGACATGGGCTCTGACTATGGTGTCTAAGATAGCATGCTGTCATTTCATGGCCTTATTCCAATTTTCTTCCTATTATGTACCATATTATTTTATATCTATGTTTTGTTTAATTGGTTTCCTTATTGACCACCTGCTCTGCCACCCAGTAAGCTCTGAGAGGCAGGGATTTTTCCTGTGTGGTCATAGCTTTGCCTACCCATCTGGAAGAGGACCTGGCTATAGCAGGTGCTAAAGAGAGGGTTGCTTAGTGAGCGTGTAAGTGAATGAATGAATGAATGAATGAATGAATAAACGAACAAACGAACAAACTAGTGAAGTAATCCAGGCTTATAAATCAGGGCAGGGATGGCGAGGCTGAGGAAGGAGGACTCGGGGAGAGTGCTCTAACTCCCAGACTGCCCCTGCTTCCCTCCCTGGCAGCTGGAGCTCATTGGACACAGTATCTTTGATTTCATCCATCCCTGTGACCAAGAGGAGCTACAGGACGCCCTGACCCCCCGGCAGAGTGAGTTCCTTGGAGGCCTCTGACCCCGGTTATAAAAGCTGCAGATCCCCCTTTCCCTCAGCGTGTCCCCTCCTCCTCTGGAGGACCAGACTAAGGAAGCTGGAAGGAGGAGCCATGGTCCTGCCCTGGGGGCTCTGAAAGAGCATTGTCCCCACCCCAGCCCCTGGAGGACCTCCGGGTTCCAGGTCTCTGCTCTGGGAAAGAGGCTGGCGGGGGGCGCTGGAGGGAACTGGGCACTGTCCAGAGCCACCTGGTGCCCTACTCACCCCCCTCCTCGGGGCCCTCCCCAGGCCTGTCCAAAAAGAAGCTGGAGGCCCCCACCGAGCGCTGCTTCTCCTTACGTATGAAGAGCACCCTCACCGGCCGCGGGCGCACCCTCAACCTCAAGGCGGCCACCTGGAAGGTGAGCAGGGCCCGGCCTGGAGGAGGGTCTGGGGTTTCTCCTTCTCAGCTCCCGGTGGGGTCCCCAGAGACCTACCTTCCAGACCCAAGGGAGCCCCAGGCCCACGTGCTTCCCCACCTTGCCCCCGCTCACCCCAACCAGGTGCTGCACTGCTCTGGACACATGAGGGTTTACAAGCCCCCTGCACAGACGTCCCCAGCAGGAAGCCCCAACTTGGAGCCCCCCCTGCAATGCCTGGTGCTCATCTGTGAAGCCATCCCCCACCCGGGCAGCCTGGAGCCCCCACTGGGCCGGGGGGCCTTCCTCAGCCGCCACAGCCTGGACATGAAGTTCACCTACTGTGATGAGAGGTGGGCAGCAGCCCCGCTGCACCCCACCCCTCCATTGGCTCGGCTCCTCCTCTTCCTTTCTGCCCCTGGGTCCCTTCCTGGTTTTTCTCTTGCCCCCCAGTTCTCCCTCTGGTCCATCTCCTTCTCTCGCTGATGCCATCTATCTCTATCTTGTGTGGCTGTCCATCTTGGCATTCTCTGTGGGTCTTTCTACCTTGGGTTTTCTTCCTGTCCGCTTTGAGTCTTCGTTACTCCCTCCCTGTCCTTCTGTTGCTTTCCTTAAACGAGTCAGTGCACCTAAAGCAGTTAGTGCAGTGCCCAACATGGAAGGCAGCACTCGGCACACCGTCCTTACTCATCGCCCCCCATCCTTCCCTTTCTCCCTCTCTCTCTCTTCCTCCTTCTTCCCCTCTCTCTTCGGCCCTTCATGTTCCTGCATCTTCCGTCCTTCTCTCGCCCCGAAGTTGTGCTTGGGAATGGCAAGTCTGGGCTCCATCGGCTCGGTTTTAAAGCCTAGCTATGTGCCCTTGGCCAAATGTGGGCACCTCTCTGTACTGTGCTCTCCTGGTCTGTCCTAGGGAGTGGTACCAGAACCTCCTTAGAGCAGCTGTTCTGACTACCCAGTGCATTACCTGGTGCAGAACTCCATAGAGGTGTGTTAAAACAAAAATAAAAACAAAAAAAAATTTTTTTATTAAATGCAGCTCCAACCCATAACCCTGAGATCAAGAGTCACATGCTCCACCGACTGAGCTGGCCAGGCACCCCAGAAGTGTGTATTTTTAATCATTATCATCATTATTACATTTTATTTTATTCATTTCTTCCTATTTCTCTTTTTCTGATTTTCTTCCTTCCCTTCTCTTACCTGGTCCTTTTCTCTCCTGCTTTGCTCTACTCATCCCATCCCCGTCACCCCCGTACATTTCCTGCTGCAGCTGTAACAATCCCCACAAGCCAAGGGGCTCAACACAACACACATTCACCATCTCAGAGCTCTGGAGGCCAGAAGCCTGACATGAGTCCGGTGGAGTTAAAGTCAGGGTCTGCATTCCTCTGGAGTCACCTTGCCTTAAACACTTCTGGAATCTTTCTACAGTCCTTGGTTTGGAGCCCCTTTCTCCATCTTCAAAACACATGGCCCCACCCTCTGCCTCCGTGAGAACAGAACAGGACCTGTCCTGTTCTCTGTATCCCTCTATAAGGGCACCGGTGGCCACACAGGGCCCACCAGGCTCATCCATGTGAAGTTTCACATCTCAAGACCCCACCCTTAATCAGCCCCGTGGGGTCCCCTTTGCCCTGTGAGATCGCAGTCATCACAGGTCCCTGGGATTAGGAGGCAGACCTCTCTGGGAGCCCTTATTCAGCCTATCATAATCCCTTTTCTGTTTCTTACTCTCCCTTTCCCTCTGTTACCACTGTGTCTGTTCTGCTGAATTCATCCCCATGGCCCCCAGCCCCACTCTCCACCTCAGCCAGTCGAACTGACCAAGCCCCACTGCCCCCACCCCAGGATCGCAGAGGTTGCCGGCTACAGCCCCAGTGACCTGATCGGCTGCTCGGCCTACGAGTACATTCACGCTCTGGACTCGGACGCTGTTGGCCAGAGCATCCACACCTGTACGTGGGACCTCCTGGCACTCTGAAACAGGCCCTCCTAGCCCCCCATGCCCCGACACCAGCTCCCTACACCCCATGTCCCAAGGAACCTTCTCTTTCCCGGTCCCCTCATACCCAAGCCCCTGTCCCCAGTGCCTTTTCTTCCCGTCTGCCCCTTCTGTGGCCCTGACCCATCCCGCATCCCCTTCCCCAGTGCTGAGCAAGGGCCAGGCAGTAACGGGGCAGTATCGCTTCCTGGCCCGGAGTGGTGGCTATCTGTGGACCCAGACCCAGGCCACAGTGGTTTCAGGGGGCCGGGGTCCCCAGTCTGAGAGTATCGTCTGCGTCCACTTCCTAATCAGGTAAGTGGGAGGGGGTGTGCAGGGCGTGGGTCTGGTCTGCATGGGTGTGAGAGGCATGTGTGTGTGTGTGCACATGACTCTGAGAACAAGTGCTCACATGTCTGTGTCTGCAGACCATGCGTGACCGAATGCACACAGGTGTGTCTGCACGTACACACACGGGCGTGGGTGTGCACACCCACGCCCGTGTGCGTGCTGTTCACTGAAATTGAGAAGGGCTCCATACTCAAAGTAAGAAATCTAACAGAATCGTGGGGGCTCTTTTGCTTTTTAAAAAATTGAAGTGTAATCTACATATAATAAATTCACTTTTTGGTCTACGGTACTATGAGTTTTGACAAAGGCGTGGGATTGTGGAGTCACTTCCACAGTCAAGCTACAGAGAATCACCCAAAAACATTCTGTCGTAGTGAATCCCAGTGCACCCCACTCCACCCCAGTCCCTGGCAACCACCGAGCTGCCCTCTGATCTTTAGCATTTTGCCCTTTCCAGAATGTTCCATTCATAGAATCCCACAGGATGGAGCCTTTTGAGTCTGGCTTCTTTTACTTAGCATAACATATTTAAAGTGTATCTCTGCTGTGTGTGGGTTGCTTCTTTTTAATGCTGAGTGGTGTCCTCTGGTATGAATATGAACAGACCAGAGTCTGTTTGTCCATTTGCCTTTGGAGGACACTTAGGCTGGTTCTTATTTCGGGTAATGACAAAAAAAGCTACTGTAAACATTCTCATGGAAGCTTTTGTGAGATCATGTTTTCATTTCCCTTGGGTAAACACCTAGGCATGGTCCGTGTGTATTCAACTTCATAAGAAATGCCCAGGTCATTTTCCCAAAAGGCTGCACCATTTTGCCTTTGCACCAGCAATAGTGAGTAAGGGTTCCCGCACACCTGCCAGCATTCTGTGTCCTCTGTTTTTGTCTTCTTTGGTTTTAATTTTAACCATTCTAATGGATGTGCTGGGGTAAAATCACAGACTCTCCTCCACTGAGTTCAGCATATTTGAAGTTTTTCAACTTCAGTGACAACATTGTGACGAGGGGCAGCAAATTAGCACAGAAGACAGAGAGAATTACAGGTCTTCTTTGAAAATTCTGTTCCAGGACATGCTCTCAATTTCTAAAGTCTTAGGGGTTTCCCTATGTCTTTCTGATCAAGAACAGATTCTCTTAGGAAACAGAAGTGGGGGGAGGGCACCTGGATGGCTCCAGTCGCTTAAGCATCTGGCTTTTGGTCTCAGGTCTGGATCTCACAATCCGGAGTTCAAGCCCCGTGAGAAAACAAGACTAATTATCTGTGGAATGTTCTCACTTTAACACCTTTCCAAATCAGAGCCTTTGAATAACTTGTCCATGTGGCAAGAGGTCTTGCCATTGTCACTGTGAAAGAGGGGACCTGCCCTCCTCTTCTGGAAACTCCTTTTGCTCATTGTGAAGATTTGCTTTTCTATGGCCAGGCCCTGTGGTTTCAGTCTTCTGTACTCTAAGCAAAGAGCAGGCCCAGAGAGTTCACTTTTCTTGGCAGAGATGGGAGATGAGGGAATGGCTTACTTAATTCCAGTGAAATAAGGAGCTTATGGTATTAATTGTTCTTTTTCTGTGTAGGTGTTGTGTGGTGGGCAGTTGTGTGGCTGTCTGTGTGCTCAGGTGCTTATATTTTGTGGTATAAAAACCCTCCCCTCCCAGACCCAAGCCTTCCTCCATTGCAGTGAGCAATTGCTTTGTAAGAATAAAACTGACTTACATGGTGCACTACTGAATCTTCAGCACCTAGAACAGCGCCTGGCACCGAATAGTTGTTCAGGAAATAAGAATTGCAGATACTTAAGTAGCGCTCCCCAGGTGCCTGCTCAGTTGTACGCCTTTTATGTGTATTAGCCCACTTAAGCCTCCTAACAACGTGGGGAGGAGGTATTATTATTTTTTGATTCTATTTATCTGAGAGAGAGAACATGAGCAGTGGGGAGGAGTTGGGGTGGGGGGGAGAAGTAGACTTTCCGATGAGCAGGGCGCCTGATGTGGGACTCCATCCCAGGACCCAGAGATCATGACCTGAACTGAAGGTAGGCGCTGAACTGACCAAGCCACGCAGGGACCCAGGAGGAGGTATTATTATATTGCCTCTTTACAGAGGAGGAAAATGAGGCACAGAGAGGTTCAGCCACAGACTTGAGGTCATACAGCTTCAAAGTGGCAAGGCCGGTTGACCCCAGACCACTGGCTATAGAGCCGTTGCTCTTTGCCACCAGACAGTACTAGTTGTCTAGGACATGTTTATGGGATGAACGGATGCAGAATATGCACATGTGAGTGTGAGAGTATAGATTGTGCCTGCATGTCTGGGTATATACCTGTTTCTGTGTTCCTGTGTGTGCGGGTGTGAACCGTGCGTGTACACATGGGACATGGACAGGCTTGTGTTTTTCAAAGGGATTGGTGTGGCTTTGGTCCAGCGTAAATTGGGGTGTGTCCAGCCCAGAAGGGGTTTGGTGAGGGTGGGGAAGGGGCATAGCTTCTCAAAGAGCTGGTGGGGGGACCACCCATGTGCCATCCTGGGTATTGTTATGTAAATGAGACACAAACGAGGGCCTGGTTTTCAGCCCCCCTGACTGATTCTCCAAAAGCCGATTGGACTGAGAACATTTGGGTTGTCTCAGCAGCTAGAGACTAGGGGGGAAGGGAGGTGCCGGGGACATAAGAAGGATATATTTATAAATCCATTCCCTTGAATATGAAAAATGTCTATGAATAGAGACTTCATAAATAAAATCTTATTCATTAAAATATATCCCTCTGAATTCTTCATATTTGGTAATGTAAGAATGTTAAATATATATGTTTCTCAATCATTATAAGAATATGTTTATAAGTAAATATAAAGAGAATATTTTGTTCTTATGCCTTTTGACTCTCCCCTTCTCTGTCCCTTGTCTTCCCCCCACACGTTTCCCCTCTCTACCCAAGCTGTGCTAAATGCCAACTTTTTTTTTCTTCTGTCTCTTTCCACAGAGAGAGCTTGGGAAGACACACATATCTTTATTTTAAATGCTATTATGATAAAAAGCATTCAACCAAAATTAAATCCATAAAAGAAACGCATAAATATGGCAAATTATTTTTTGCACAATGCCTTCCTGCCCTGACCGAGATCACCTCCTGTGGCAGGATATCATCTAAGGGGGCTGCCTGGGCCAGGGCCCAAGGACCCTCCCTGACTACTGCTCCCCTTTTTGCCCTATACCCCAGCCGGGTAGAAGAGACCGGAGTGGTGCTGTCCCTGGAGCAGACGGAGAGACACTCTCGCAGACCCGTTCAGCAAGGCATCCCCTCCCAGAAGGATGCCCCTAATTTCCGGGACAGCCTTGGTATGGGGCAGGGCTGGGGCTAGGAGGGGTTGAGGGAACAGCCCAAATGCCTTAAGAATGGGGCTCACCAGGCCCTACGTGACCTGACTCCTGCCTCCCTCCCCTTCTCACTCACCCTCTGAGCACACCAGCTCCCTTAATGCTCTTGGAACGTGCTAGACTCTCGTGCCTCAGGGCCTGTGCACTGGCAGCTCCCTCTGCGCAGAATGCTTTTCTTTCTTTGGTCCTTCTACTTCTCCTGTGTCCCTGGGATGATCGCTTCAGTTGACGCTCCTCTGCTCCGAATCTTGCTGTGGCTCCCCACTGCCCTTCAGCTGGTTCCCTGCTCCCACTTCACTGCTCGCTGGCATCCGATAATCATCCTCCTGGGGCTCCTTTCTCCCTCTTCCTTTTCCCCCACCTGACCCTCCCCCCAATCCTGGGCGAGCTTTTCTTCCTAATGGCTCCTCAAGGCCGTCTCCTTCTCCAAGCTGTTGCTGGCAGCCCATGCTCCTAGGTGTGGTGTGGGGTCACTGATAGCCTTTACTTTCTGCCTCAGAACTCACCTCCAGAGACCTTAGAAGCTCCTTGGGGGCCTGGGGCCTGTCTTTTCTCCTAATATGCAAGTCCCCCCCAATATGCAAGCGCCCCCACCCCGCGCCCAGAGTGGAGTGGTTGATTGCTGTTCTGTGCCATTGGAGAAGAATCGGGTCAGGCGTGTGCCTTGGTCTAGCCGCGTTGATTTTAAATATTAAAACATTTCCCCATCTTTGGGCAATTGCTACTATCCCAAGCCTACTGTGTGCCTCCCACCCCACATTGGCCCTTGTAGGACCCTCCAGGGTCTCCCTACAATCTAGCAACTGAAGCGATAGAGCAACGGTTCCCCAGAACTCAGTTCCTCAGTGCTGTGAGCAGCCTCCACCCTGATCGGTTATGGAAAATGCCAGTGAGGCTCCCTGGGTTGGTGGGGAGGGCTCTGACGCTCAGCCCTGTGCCCTCCCCATCTGTGTGTCCTGTAGATGCCTCTGGTCCCCGGATCCTGGCCTTCCTGCACCCCCCCGCACTGAGCGAGGCCACCCTGGCCGCTGACCCCCGGCGCTTCTGCAGCCCCGAACTCCGTCGCCTCCTGGCACCCATCCTAGATGGGACTTCAGGAGCCACCACCCCCAGTGCACCCCCAGCCACACAGCGGCCCCAAAGTCCTCTTCCGGTAAGCAGTCCCTCCCAAGTAAAATCTCCGCACTCAGGCTGCTTTGGCCTTTGGCTTGAATCTTGTTCTTCTCTGGGCCTTAGTTTCTCCCTCTGTGCAGTGGGAAGGTTGGGGTGAGATGGGGTTCCTTTAAGATCTAGATCCCAGATTCTTCAACTGTGATCTGGACCAAAACCTGGGCTATTTGGGACTGGCACAGGTGACCCTCCCTCCTTGCTTGTGACCAATCATCCAGGCGCTCAAAGAGACAAGAATGTCTGATGTCTTAAATGACAGAGACCAGGATTCAAATCCTGAATCTGCCACTTCCCAGCTGTGTTTCCCTGGACACGTGGGCCCTGAGTGTCTTCATCTATAAAACTAGGATCATAGCAAGTAGTCATCTCATTGATTGCTGGGAGGGTTCATTGAGATCATTCACGGGAAGTGCTTGGTAGACCCCTGATACCCTGTAGGTGCTATATATACCACAGAAGCTACTTTTTGTTTACTTGAGTTCAGATAGTGTGACCGTTGACTCAAGGGCCCATGTTATCTGCTGTTGACTCTCCTCGTTCTTCCCCAGCTGCCCTTCCCCCAAGATCTCCTCTCCACCAGAGAAATAAGACTGTGGCCTGTGACCTTTACACCTGGGCTAGCGGACTGTGCATCATTTGACCCAGACTCCAGACTCCCAAGAGGGCCTGAGTATCTTGGCCTTGGGCTTTGGTCTTTGAATCTGAGTTTTTCCTGTCAATCCATCTCTGGCCACTTCTACCTTCCAAACATCCAGGTCCAGAATTCATTTGCTTTTGCCGTTTGACCCCCTTGGTGTCCCAGCTGTGTGACATTTAACCCTCACTGCTGCCCCTGATCTCAAATGTCCAGACTGTTTTGCTGTTAACACTTTCTAGACTCAGATTTCCTTAAGCGTCTGCCTCTCCGCACAGGCTGATCTCCCAGATGGACCACACTTGAACATGGAGAACACGCACAAACTCGTGGCCTCAGGGAAGGACCTTGAGTCTGTGGAGTCGGATCTAGATGTAGCTCAGGTAAGGGCTGGCCTGGAAGGAACAATCTTTACCTCTGTGCTCTGGGGGCTGAGCTTTAGAGAGGGTGGTAGCAGGGTTGAGGGGACCACTGGATGGATGGATGATAGAAAGGCCATTGTATTCTTTAGGTGAATGATGTTAGATGGATGGGTGATGGTTAGATGGATGGATGGATGGATGGATGGATGAATGGATGGACCACTATATTCATTAGGTGGATTATAGGGGATAGAAGGATGGGTGATGGTTAGATGGATGGAAGGATGGATAATGGATGTTTGGATGGGTAGTTAGATAGGCCACTGGTTCATTGGGTAGATGATGGGTGGATGGATAATGTTTGGATGATTGAGCGGCTAGATGAATGGCAGTGATATGATGTAGTAGTTTTCTGTTGCTCCAAAACAAATCACCAAACTGAGTACCTTGAAACAACTAACATTTATCGTGTCACACCATTTCTGAGATTCAGGAATCTGGGAGCAGCTCACCTGGATGGTTTTTGATGTCTTTTGTGAGGCTGAGGTCAAGCTTTCTATCAGGGGTACAGTCGTGTGGGGCTAGAGGAGCTACATCCAAACTCACACATATTGTTATTGACGGGCATCAGTCCCTCACTGGCTCTGGCTGGAGGTCTCAGTTGCTTACCACGTAGGCTCTCTGACTTCCCCCAAAGCCAGGGAACCTAAGAGATGATGAGAGTGAGCCCAAGACAGAAAATGCAGTCTTTTATAAACGAATCTCAGAAGCAACACACCATCACTTCACGATTATATCGGTCATACAGACCAATCCTGATACAATGCAGAAGGCATCCGCATACACCAGAAAGCAAAGATCATTGGGGACCCCCAATAATTCATGCCCCGCCCTCACGGAAAATACACTCACCCTCTCCCAAGTGCCCCCAAAGTCTCTTCCCATGACAGTATCAGCCCAGCATCTGGAAGCTTGTCACCTGCATCGGGTCTGGGCATGGTGAAGCTATCCCTCTGTTGGCCCGTGAACTAAAGAGACAAGTGATGGGCCTGCCACATGCCCCACATACGGTGGTGGGCTAGGCACAGGCCATGTATTCCCTGTTCAAAAAGAGGAAGAGGACTGGACCGCATACAGGAGTTACTAGTCCCCAGGAGTTCTGAAATCCAGTTGGGCAACTGTGAGAAGTTCCTTGATCAGAACTCATCCCTACTACTTTCTAGGGCCTTTCTCCATGGTTCTTGGCTCTGCTGTCTAGATGCTGGGCTCCTCACTTGGAGTCCTCCTTGCTGTTTCATAAGGGGTAACATGTGTTTGCAGCTGAGAGGGTTTTCCTGACCTGCTTTCTCACTAGGGAACTTTGGTGGCCCAAAGGTCTCTTTTCATTTAGTTCCATCTCTGTCTCCTTCAGTCCAAGCTGACAACGTTTATCTTTATATAAAAATCTTTAAAAAAAAATGTGTGGGTCTTGCATGAATCTCTTTGGAGTTCACTCCTTTAGACAAAAGTAAAGCCCACGATCTCTTCAAGATAGCCTTTCTTTACTTTGGGCTTTTTTTTTTTTAAGATTTTATTTATTTATTTGACAGAGAGAGAGAGATCACAAGTAGGCAGGGAGGCAGGCAGAGAGAGGGGAAGGGAAGCAGGCTCCCCGCCGAGCAGAGAGCCCGATGTGGGGCTCGATCCCAGGACCCTGGGATCATGACCTGAGCCGAAGGCAGAGGCTTTAACCCACTGAACCACCTAGGTGCCCCTACTTTGGGCTTTTGCTGAGATGTTGAGTGACAGTGCCCAGAAATTTAACAGACGCCCCATTGTCTGACTGAGAAAATCTGTGAGGCACATCCTTAAACTCCAGAGCGCTGTTGTCTGACTGAGGGATATTCTGGGCAGCGCCTTTGATCTTTCTGAAGTCTTAACAAAGAATTTTTTAGTCATACCCTGGGCTTCATGTTTAGACCAGGCCCTCCCAAGAGCGCTCTTCCCTGCTCAATTTTAGCATGCCTTGCCATCTGGGGAGTTCCCAGGCTCAGCCAAACCCAAGGTGAAGGCCACAGTCCTCCTGTCTGCCAAGTCTGTCCAAGACTTCTAACATTAGCTGCAAGCTCGTTGGCTGTGGTGCCCAGGGCCGTTCTCACTAGAGACCAGCCACCTATAAATTCAGATTCCCATGAGTTCCTCGGTCTCCATAATTTGCTGGCAGTAGCTCTAGAACTTAGGGCAGCACTGGACTTAAAATGATAGTTATTACTTCAAAAGAATATGATAGCCAAATGAAGAGATGCATAGTGTGGAATCTGGGACTGGGAGGGTCCCAAATGCAAAGCTTTCATGACCCCGGGGACATGTCATGCTCCCGGCAACACGGCATATTGCCACACCAGCAAGCTCATCCAAGCTGTGGTGTCTAGGTTTTTGTTTTTGTTTTTGTTTTAAGATTTATTATTTATTCAAGAGAGAGAGAGAGAAAGCGTGCGCAGGGTGAGGGGCAGAGGGAGAGACTATCCAAGCAGACTTCCGCTGAACTTGGAGCCTAACATGGGGCTCAATCCCTGAGATCATCACCTGAGCCGAAACCAAGAGGCAGACACAACCCTATTGAGCCAGCCAGGTGCCCCAGGCAGTCTAGAGTTTTCACCGAAGGGGCATTATGTAGGCACGACTGAATTATTGCCCATGTAGTTAACCTTGATCTTCACCTCTACCTCCCCAACACACACACACTTCCCCCGGAGGTGAGGCTGATCTCACGGGGCCCCGACACTCTCGTCGCATGGTTGGCCATTGGGCATGGCCGGCCTCCAGCCTGAGTCATCTCGTTGGCACACAGTGTCCGGCTTGGCCCCAGGGGCTCACCATGAGGAACAGAGATGCTCCTGTCACTCAGGAAATCCCGAGGAGCCAGGGCAAAGGCCACACCTCATTTTGGGTAAAGTTAATTCTTCACTTCACGGGGAGGTTGAGAATCTTCCAGACCTTCAAGTCCCCTTCAGCTCCTTCGTGTGTAGCCTTTCTCCTTTAGCTCCTTTCTCTTATTGTCTTTACTCCAAGGGCAAGAAGAAATCAGGCAGCCATTCAGCACTGGGGCTGGGACGCTCCTAGCTGGATGGCCCGGTTCACCAGTTACCTGTTCCAAGTTCCACAAAACCACAGGCGACACTAAACTGTAGCCACCACACAAAAACCCCCTTTCCTCGGGCTTCCAGTCATACGTTCCTCACATCCCTTTATGCCCTCCCTGGCTGGCTTCTCATGCCTCACGTGTCCACTAATGTTTGCTCAAGGCAGTCTAGGCTCCAACAGCCTCTTCAGAGCCCTTGCGGCCCCAGCCCACTGCCCAGTGCCAAAGCTGCCCCTCATTTCAGGCTTTTGTTAGGGCAGCACCCCACTCTCAGGACAAAGATCTCACCTGTCATTTTTTTGTGGGTAACCCATTCCCCTAGAGCATGTACAACCTCATATAATTTCTGGGGATCAGGGGCCTGGGGGGCACTTAGCGGCCTGGCCTTTGCTCTGAGGTCACAGTCAAGATGTCATCACCCAGGGCTCCCGTCACTGGAAGGCTCGAAAGGGATGCACTTCCAAGATGGCCAACTTGTCCACTGGCAGGACGTCTCAGTTTCTTGCCATGGGAACCTCTCTGTAGGGCTTCCCCCACAGCACATGACCCCAGAGAGTTTGCAGCAAAAACAGAAGCCATGGTCTCTTTATAACCTGATGTTGGGGGTCCCACATTATCATCCCCTCGAAATCCTATTGTGCCCAGATCAACCCTTGTCCCTGCAGTAGGGACTACATGAGGGCACAAACAGCAAGAGGCGAGGCTCCTTGGGAGCCATCTTGGTGACTGGCTGCCACAGAGTCCTTCCACCCATTTTACAGATGAGCAAAGCGAAGCTCAGACTCTTGACCTCGGGCACCCGGCTCAGAGACGGCGGAGCTGGGAGTCCAGATCAGGCCCACCTGAGGCCAAGGCCCTTGCTTTTAACCTCCTCCTGCCTCCCGCAGGACGTCGATGGTCTGGATCTGGAGATGCTGGCCCCCTACATCTCCATGGATGATGACTTCCAGCTCAGCTCCAGCGAGCAGCAGCCCAGGGCCTTCCACAGATCTCCAGGCGCTGTCCTCCGGCCCCGTGCTCGGAGCTTCCATGGCCTGTCGCCCCCAGCCCCCGAGCCCTCCCTGCTGCCCCGCTGGGGGAGTGACCCTCGGCTGAGCTGCTCCAGCCCTTCCAGAGGGGACCCCTTGGCGCCCTCCCCCACGGCTGGGGCTCGGAAGAGGTGAGCCGCAGTAGAGGGAGGATATAAAGGGAGTGAACTGCCCCCCTCCCCCACTTCTTGCTCCTGCCTCCTGTTTCAGCCCCATCCCACTTCATTCCTCCTCTGACCTCTGCTCTGGCCAGGCCCTTGGTGTCCGCCACCCATGCCAGTTTGTCCCATCCTCCGTCTTGGTCTTGGCTGTGCCCGGCTGGAGTGGCCTCCACTCTTCTCCTCATTTATCCAGATCCCACCAGTCCACCAGGGCCCTCTCCTTTAGAACATATTTATATCTGGCCTCGTCACAATTTTTGTCACAGTTAAGAGGACATTGCAACAGTGTCAAAAAAAACTGTCTAGAACCAAATTTCCTAACGCCTTTGAGAATCTGTTGAAAGCTATGGACTCTTTCCCAAGAACATTTACACATACATACGCATGCACAATTGTGCATATAATTTCAGAGGGTCTACACCCTCTTTCCAGAGACGTTAAATTACTAATGCTCAAGCTTCTGCTCTCCACCTGGCAGGCAGGTGCCCATTTAGTGTCCAGAATGGTCCCTTTACTGTCCGCGTGAGGTTTTATGGATACATCTCATTATTTCCCAAATCTCTCAGCTCGATGGTGGATATACAGTGGGTGTCTAATAAAGATTTATTGAAGGGGGGAGGGAGGGAATGAATGAATATGGTAGGTGGATGGATGGATGGTAAGTGGGTGGGTGGATGGCCGAATGGATGGACGGGTAAATGGGTGGATGGACGATTGGTGGATGGCTGGGTGGCCGGATTGATGGGTGGATGAATGGACGATGCGCAGAAGGATGGGTGAATGTGTGAGTAAAGGAATGAATAGGCACTTGGGAGAGTGAACGAGTACCCGTCACCCGCTTACAGTGGGGCCCACACCTGCTCAGGTTTGTCGTGTGCTGAGATTCTGGCCTGTTTCCCTCCAGGACCCTGGCTTGGAGCGCAGAGGACGAAGCCGAGGGCGTGGAGCTGCTAGGAGTGAGACCCCCCAAATGGTCCCCCAGCCCAGAAGCCGAAAACTTCCTGCTGCCTCCCCTCAGCCTGGTATTTTGGGGGATTCGTGGGGTTCTCTGGCCCTCAGAACCTAGTGGGCTTAAACCTAGTGTTTTACACGTGGGAAGACCAGAGGGGGAAGGGGCTGACTGAAGGTCAAATGGAAGGTCAGTCATCCAGGTGAGGCTAGGACCCTGATTGCTAGCTCAGGTCATGGTAGGAAAGGGCTCTGCAAATTTATGTAAGTTGGTGGTGAGTTCTAAGAGAAACATGACGCAGGGTAAAGGGGAGAATCGACAAAGGTTAGTATGTATAGGAACTTCTCCCGTGGGCCTCCCTCCCAAACCCAGAACGGTTCTTGGCCTTGGATTATTAGTGTAGCATTAAGAGTCCAGACAACAGTCAGACTGACTTGGGGTCAAGTCCCAGGTCTGCCACCTCGTAACTGCGAGACCTTGGGCAGGTGATGGGACTGCCATGAACCTCAGTTTCCTCATCTGGGAAGTGGGATGGTGACATCTCACAGGACTCACAAGAGGCAAGTGAAAACAGGCCGGTCCTTAGTGGCTGTCAATAAATAGTATAAAAACGACGAAGCAAAGGCACAACCCCCGCTCCGCCTCCTTCCCCCAACTCCCTGCTTCCATCTCGCCCCTGCTGTCCTTTCTGCATGACGGCAACCAGGACGCCCTTTCCAAAACCTGGCCTAGGCTGCGCCCCTGCCACTAGCCTCCCCTAGCACCTTCCATGGCTCTCTGGCTTCTCACACGAAGCAGGGATTTGAACACGAGAGGTGTGTGGCAGTACCCACAGCTGATAGTTGCCGAGGGCCTACCTTGTGGCAGACGATGCATGGTATTTCTTGCGTGATTATATTTTGCTGAATCCTCACGACTGTTCTTAAGATATTGTCGCCGTGATCGTAATGCTTTGAATTCACATTTGCACACGAGAGGATGAGCAGCTGCCCGGGTTAGAGTCCGGGCAGGAAGCAGCACGCTCATATCAGGGCACGAGGAGCATTTGAAAGCAGGACCACCGGCAGAGGGACACTGACGATCCTGACCATGATAGTGGCAGCTTTGTGTCTCTCCTGCAGAGCTTCCTTCTGACCGGAGGGCCAGCCCCAGGGAGCCAGCAGGATGCCAGCACCCACCTCCTGGGATTGCGTGAGCCCCTGCGTGAGTAGCACCGCCCTGGGTCCCTCTCTCCCCAAGTAGGTGCCCCAGATGGTTGAGAGGGGTGGGGTGGGGCAATCCAGAAGGTGGAAGGGGGGTGCCATGGCTGGATTTGACCTTGGTAAAGACAGACAGCCCTTCCCTGTTCTCAGTGGCACTGAGGGGGGAAAGAGAGGCCCCCAGGGAGGCAGGGGCTTGCCAGAGGTGTCCCTTGGGGTGGAAGCTGAGCCCAGGCCCACGCTGGGCCTCCCAAAGTCTGTGTCTGATTTTGCATTGGGCCTGCCCTGCCTTGGTTATTCCCAGCTGTGTGGCTTTGGGAAATAGTTAGGACTCATTATAGTAGTTCTTACCTTAAGGAGATGTTTTCAGGATCTGTGGAGGGGCAGCACAGGAGAGCTTAGCTCAAGACCGGATTGGCAGTAAATGTTCAAGAAATGTCTGATCTCACGCGACGCTGGTGCGGCAGCCCCTCCACAGAGTGAGACCACTGCTGGGCTCATTTAGCTTCCTGTCTTCCCCTTCCAGCACAATCGTCAGTAGCCAGAGCTCCACTCCAAACCTACACACGTCAGCTAGGGGATCTTCCCAAAGCACGATTCTGACTCTGGCCTCCCTCTGCTCCCAACTCATCCATGGCTCCCTAGTGCCCTTCCAAGAAAGAGCAAACAAGCTCCTCACTTTATACTCTAGCCTCTGGGGGTCTGATCACTGCCTCCTCTCAGACCACACTCAGCTCCACATCCTCTGTTCCAGCCATGTTTACGGTCTTCTGGTTCATTCTGTCCCTCATACATGTGACAAAGATTTACTGAACACACAGTCAATGCCAAGCACTGTCCTAGGAGCTGGAGACACAACTGTGAACAAAACCAGAAATACCTGCTGTCACAGAGCTGACATTGTAGTGGGGACACAGTTCAGAATAAAGACACAAATACAAGAAGGGGTGCGAGAGAGGAAGATGAGTGCTTCTGGGAAAATAATGATGCATGCAAAGGGAAAGGGAACTTGGGGTGGGGGGATTTCAGTTTTAAGTAGTACAATTAAGAGTGGTCTCATTGAGAAGATGACATTTGAGCAAAGACCTGAAGGAAGTGAGGGAGTGAGCAGTGACAGTTTCTGAGGGAGGAGCATTCCAGGCAGAGGTAATAGTAAATTCAAAGGTCCTGAGGTGGGAGTATATCTTAGTTGGGGGAAAACAAGGCCAGGATAGCTGCAGCAGAGAGGAGAAGGGTGAGGGGCTGATTGTGGGGGGACTCTATAAGGCATTGTGCTGACTTTGATGTAATCTCCCTAGAGGAGACAGCCTCAGGACCTTTGCATATGCTGATCCTTCTGCCTGAATGCTTTTCCTTCTATTCTTTGCTTTTAAAGCATCCTTTAGATCTCAGATCAAATATTACCCCTTCCATGAAGCCCTCCCTAACTTCCTAAGTTCATGGCTTGTAACACTCATCCTAGAACATATTTATGTGGTGTTGATGTCATTATTTGATTTTTGGCTGTCCTCTCCCTGTGGGTGTGAGCCATGTGAGGGCAGGGGCCAGGCTTGTCTTGTCATGGCCCTACTCTTCTGTCTCTGGGAGGCAGGGCAGTGGCTGGGCACAGAGCAGGGGCTCAGTACATATTTGTAAAGGAAGAGCTAATATTTATTTAGCACTCACTCTGTGCCAGGTTTTGTGCAAAACCTACTGTGTACATGACAGAACTGATGTCCCTCCCTGGAACCCAGAGCAGGGAGTTTTGTCTGTCCTGTTAACTGCTGTGGCCCCTGTGCCTGGCACACATTAGGTGCTCAGTATTTTCTGACTGGGTAAATTCTCACGAGTGGGGTATCTCCCAGGTCTAGGTCTAGGTCTCCCTGTTTCCTGGATAAATAGCAAGAGCTCACTTGCTGAGCGCTCACCAATACTATTGTTCAAAGCACTCTACATGGATTCACTCATTTCCTTCCCACAGCAGCCCTGGAAAGGAAGTATCCTTTTACATATGAGGTAGCCCAGGCACAGAGAGGTAAAGTTACCTGTCTCAGGTCACACAGCAAGTAAAGAGCAGAGCCTGGATTCAAACTCAGGCTGCATCTGGCTCCAGCCTTCTTAACTACTGCCTTAAACATCCTGAGCACCTTGAGGTTCAGAGAATAGACTTGCCCAAGATTTTACTGTGATCTGAATCCAGGCATGTCTGTCTTATCACCCACACTTTTAACGGTCAGGAGGGGAAGATGGATTTGGGTAGTAATTCCCCACTGGTTGATCTTCCGTCTTCCCACCACAGGCCTGGGCCCCTCACTGCTCTCTCTCTACCCGGATGAAGACACAGCCGAGCCCAGGAGCCACTTCCAGGCAGCAGCAGGCTTGGCCCAGGCCAACTGAGCCAGCCCCTCTCCCTTCTACTCCCCAGAAAGGACCTCAACCACACTCCACGCCGGCAGCCAATGCACAGGATGGGGGTACCAGGAGAGGGGTTCCCTTTCTCCTCTCAGCGGCCCCTGCCCACCTTGGGCCTACCTCAGCCCTAGCCCCTCTGTCCCCCATGTTTGGGGACTTTGGGGTGGTCTCAGCTCAGTGACCTCTGGGAGGGGGCCCCTGGAGCCCTCCTCCTCCTTCTCTCAGGACTTCCCTTGGAGTTCTCAGTACTGGTGACCTCATCCCTTTCTCCAACTCTCCTGGCTTGATTTTTGGGTGACTCGGGGTGGGGGACATTGGGGTTCAGATCTGTGTTTCTGGGCTCTGGGGAGTATTGATAACCATAGTCACATTTCTTTTCCATCCATCTTTTATTATTATTTTTTTGTTGTTGTTGATTTCATGATAGGTTTTGAATCACTATGAATGGCCTGAGGTCCATAAGAATGCGGGACTCTGATCTCCCCTCCTCCCTCAGGTGTTAATGCGGTGGTGGGGGGAGCTCTGGGGCAGACCTCACCCCTAGCAACTTCTTACCAGTCTCTTAGCCTTCCAAGTGGCCAACCCTCTCTGCCTGCTCCTCCAATAGGGACTTTTGCTGCCCCAGCCTTGCCTGGACACTGGTTTCATTTCCGGGGGTAGCCTCCAGCTTCCTCTGCTCCCAGACCAGGCAGCCTCCTGCTCTCTGCGGTTCTAGACCACACAACTTCTGACCTGCTCTTCTAGCCTGCCCCTCTCCCAACACATCTCCAAACCTGATTCCAGACCTCACAACGTCCAGCTCTTTCTTGTTCTGGACCTCCCCACCTACAGTGCTGTCTCTTTTTGTACCTCCATGGTCTCCCAAGTTGTCTGGTTCTAGGTCTCACAGCTTCAGAGCTGACACCCACCGGAGCTCTCTGGTTCTAGCATTCACTCTGACTTCCTCTGGTTCTAGACCTTTCTCTGTAAATAAGTCTCCCTTGTACCAGATGTCACATTCTCTGACTCCTGCTGATTCCAGCTCTTAAAACCAGCAACTGCCTCTGACTCTGGAACCCCAAACCCAGGCTTCGTATTGGGTCTAGTCTTCCTGATCTGGAATACACCTGGCTCCAATTCCAGACTTCCTAATTTCTGAATCATTTTGGTGGTACGTGTCACAATGCCCAGCTCCTTCCTTTTCAACTTTTACCCTCAAGACTTGTTTTTCCCATCAAAAAGAAGTAAAGTGAGTGGTATGTAAATCTTCTAACCATTATAGTACTTTCAGGCCAGACTCCGTGCTCTAGGTCTCTTCTGCTCTAGACCTCGTGACCGCCACCATCCACTGGTTCGAGACCACACAGCCATTAGAACTTGCAGTTCCCAGGACCCTCTGATTCCCGATCTGCTGATATCATTTTTCTGATTCTTGAACTTGGCTTCAGAAGTCTTCCTATTCCAGAGCTTACCCTATCAATTCCCTCACAATCTCCAGTTTGCTCTCCAGATCTTATGACTCCAAATTACTCTAGATTTAGAACTTAGCATTCAGACTTCTGATTATAGAGCTTGCCTTTACAAATTTTTCTGGTTCTCGACCCTGTAGGGGTAATACCCAGCTCCTGATTTTAGGTCTTGTGACTCCCAAAATCTCTCTGGTTCTAGAACTCATCCTCACAGTTTTTCAAATTCTATTCTTATTCTATAAATTCCTCTGATTCTAGGCCTCACAGCCTCCAACTGTCTCTGATTTCAGATCCAAAATCTTTTGGTCCAAGAACTCAGCCTCCAGGTGCTTCTGATTCTAGAATCTGGATGTCACCCTATGGATTCCTCTGGTTCAGAATCTTATGACCCTAGACTTTCTGATTCCAGACCCCATCCTAACTTTATTCTGGGCTTCCTACACTATCAGCTTGCCCCAGTTCCTCCTCTATCTGTAGTCTTCCCATTCCAGGTCCCTCGCTAGTGGACCTCATGCTCAAGCCTCGCTATCCCTACAGTTTCACTGTCTTGGAATCCCCCTCCTCCCCTCCCTCAGCTCTCCAGGGATGCACTTACCTTTACTTTAACCCAGGTACCTGGGGGACCTGGGGCTCCCTTAAAATCCAGGAAACTTCCCCAGCCGCACAGACACACGCACAGCCCTATCTGCATATCACAGGTGGGGAGAGAGGCCAGGACTCCTCAAAACTCCTGCCACCACCTGTGTGTCGCTTACCCTCCAACCCTGTTTCTACGATGGTGCTACTCTTGGGTCTCCCACACGAAAAGCGCCCCCCCCAGCCCAATTCATCCCCTTTTTGGAAGGCACTTCTCACTCTCTTTTGTCATGGGATGGCCTATCCAGATTGGTGCTATGGGGAAGAAGGGTCAGGTCGCTCCTTCCCTCGGGGGTGACCTGGGCCCTTAATGGAGGGAGCTGGGCTGGGTTAGGAAGGGAAAGGGACTGGACCAGCCGCTCAGGCTCTGAAACCCATTAATCTCTATACCACGATAAAGACCTTGCCTTGGTAGGCACAGAGCTCTGTGTGATGACTCATCTGTGGGGTCGCTTCAGGGTGTGTGGGTACCCTGGCTGTCCTGTGTGGCGGTGATTCTGTGTGTATGCGTGACTCTGTGTTCCTGCATGGGTCTAGGTAACATTGTGGGTCTGGTGATGTAATTCTACGTAAGTGTCTTTGTGATATAATTCTATGAACCACTGGGGGTGGGAAGTTGTAATTCCATCTACCTGTACGTTGTTAGTATCCTCCGAGTGAAATGATTCTGCTTTATGTGTGTTTCTGACTTTGGGTTTCCGTGTTCCTGAGTATGGGAGGTTTGTGGTGTTGCAATTATCCTTACACATATGGGACTGTTTTGACACTATCATTCTGTACTGATAACTATGTGACATGTTCCCTGTACTTGTGTGTGTGTAAGATCGTGTGTCTACAGATTCATGTGTAGATGGGTATGCCTGTTGCGTCCTGTCTCAAGATCACTCTTATAACCCCTCTTTTATGTTGCACGTAGAAATCTTTTTGTGTTGTTATTTTTCTTATTTTTAAGTAATCTCTGTGCCAATGTGGGGCTTGAACTCATGACCCCCAAGGTCAAGAGCCAACATGCTGTATGGGCTCAGCCATGCACGCCATCATGTAGGAATCTTTTCAAAAAAAGAAAACACTTTCAAGCCTTGACACTGTTCCCTTGCCTTCAGTGCCTTTCTCCCTTCCTCCTCCTCACTTGGTCCTCATACTTTACTAATACTTTAGATCTTGATTCAGATATCCCCTCCTCCAGGAAACCTTCCCTGCCCACCCAGCAGAGTGAGCCCCTCCCCTTGAAGCTCCAGGCACTCAGTTGCACTCTGGGTATTTAAAAAGTACTTAACTCTCTGTCAGGCCCTCTGCCAAACACATTATCCTTATGATCTTATCAAACCTTCTTCTAATCTTCTATAATAGGCACAGTTATTGTCCCCATTTTAGGGAGGAGGAAACTGAGGTTCAGAGAGGATGATCCTCCCCAAGGTCACACAGCAGGGAAGGACTGAGCTGGATTCAAATCTGGGATTCAAATCCATTACATACACACCCCTAAAAATCTCAAAAATCTAACTCACAAGGTGGGGCTATGGAGTGTAGAGACAGTAAGTAGAGTAGGACTTAAAAGCACAGAATCAGGTGGGACAAGGTGAAATCCTGGCTCTGCCACTCTCACTGTATGACCTTGGTCAAGTTTGTTGACCTCTACAAATCTCAGTGTCCTCAGTGGTGAAATGGAGCTGATATTGGTATCTACCTTCTAGGCTGACTATTGGCTATGACAGGAGGTGGTGGGATCAGGCTGCCCAGACAAGACTGGGGAGTGGGATAGCTTGAGCTTCCGTGAGGGGAGCCACAGCAGCTTCTTAAAGGATTTAGTGCTACAGTCCCACAGGAGTAGCAGCTGAGGATTTGGAAAGAATAGCCTGCAAGGCTGTACAGTGGGCAGTGGATGGTAGGTGGGGGGGGGCATCTGGACATGTTGGCTGAGGCTATACCATTCGGGGTTTCCTAGGTCATTAGAAATAGTTCAGGTGTTATTTCTAAGGGCACTGAGGCACCCTGGCAGGCTGGGGACCCAGGGATGAGGGTGAAGAAAGGAGACGGCGTAACAAACTTCTTTGCCTTGCTCAAGGACTAGCGGATCCAGGGCGCCTTCAGTTAACAGCCAGAAGCACCTCAAGGCTGGAACTTTAATCTCTTGGTTTGGGAAACCACTCATTTTTCAGAGGGGGGTAACTGCCCCTAATTGCTCAAGGTCACACAAATAATTGGCACGAAGGCTAGTCTCAGGGCTCTAGTTATGCGTTGGGCACGGGGCTGCCCTGCAGCCACACCCACCCACTCACCCGAGAAGATCGCCGGGAAACCCCACGGTGAAACCCCTCTCCACCCCATCTCCACTCCCTCAACTTCTGCAGCCTTGGAATACTGTAACTTTGAGAGCAGGGGACCAGCCCAGAACCTCATCCCCACCCCCTCAACCCCGCCCCGCGCGCCCCCTCTCGCCCTCCCCATTGGCTCGTTCTAGGATGGGCGCTGTCTAGGGGCCCTCTGGTCACCTTGTCCTCCGCGCGCTCTATGGCAAAAGGACCCTGCGCAGGCGCGCCAAGGGCGCCTTTGGGGCCCGCGCTTTACGACACTTGTGCAGCAGCGGCAGCGGCAACTCGGCACTCCTTCGCGACGATTCGGCCGGGTGCCGCGGGCGGCCGTTGCCAGGGTGGGGGTCGCTTTGCGGCATGGCGATGGCGGAGGGCGAGCGGACTGAGTGTGCTGAGCCCCCCCGAGACGAGCCCCCAGCTGATGGCGCTCTGAAGCGGGCGGAGGAGCTCAAGACGCAGGCCAACGACTACTTCAAAGGTGAGCCCGCCCCGGAGAGGGGCCAGGGAGGGTGGAGAGCTGCCCAGGGCAAGGGGTGCCCGGCCCGCGCGGAACCATGGCAACGCGGAGCCGCAGCCTGGGCGCGGGGCAGACACTACCAAGTGACCTGGCTTGGGGAGGCCCAGGATGGCGCTACGAGGGGGCGACAGAGGGGGCTTCTGACAGAAGGAGTGATGCCTAGAAGTGGCATTCGGAGCGGGTGCTCCTAAGTGGGGAGACTGGGGAGGGCGCTACCAAGTGTGGGGCGGGAGGGGGACGGGAACTAGGGCTTTTCCATATGTGAGATCCTTGAGCTAGCACCTATGGTGAGACCTGAAGAGGGCGCTGCCAAGTAGTGACGGGGCTGGGGAGTGATGGTGCTACCAAGTGGGGAGATCTGGGGTGGGTGGCACCAAGTGGAGCGTGGGGGGCAATGTCCCAATAGAGTAGGGAATTGGGGGGGGTGGGGGGTAGGTCATGAGGAGGGAGGGCAAGGTGACAGGAGATTTGGGGTTGCAAGAGGAAAAGGGATGCGTGGGAGGCCATGGGAGTAAAGGTGGGGAAATCCCAAGAATAGTATGACATAAGAGCTTGGGAAAGAGTAAAATGTGGGGGCACTCATTCATTCACTAATTCAGCATGTTCATTGAGTACCTGCTTTGTGCTGAGAACTGTGCTAGACTCTGGGGATATAGCAGCGAATGAAGCAGATATGGCCCTGCCCTTTTATCGGATGTAATTGAGCAGGAGAATCAGACATTGAGCAAAAACACAAGAAATGATAAAATACTTCGAAGTTGTGAGGAATGCTTTGGGGAGAAAATCCCACAGGGTGTGAAGTAGAGAACAAGGGCTGGAGGCTGCTTTAGTAAGCGGGGTCAGGGAAGACCTTACTGAGGAGAAGGCATTTAAATCGAGAAGAATCGCAACCGAGCGTTCCAGGTGGGTGCAGCCACATATGCAAAGGCCCTGAGGTAGGAAATGAAAAGACCAGCATGGCTGAAACTTGAGCAAGTTAGCGGGGAGACTGATACAAGATAAGCTTAGAACAGGGTCCAGATCAGGTAGGGTTCCAAGAGTCACTGCAAAGGTAGTTTGGGTTTTACTCCAAGAGAAGACATTGAGTAGATAGATGGGCCAGTCTGGAGCTCCAAGGAGAGGAATTTGAGCACAGTCAGCCTATGAATGAAATAGAACACGTGGGAATGTATGAGGCCATATAGGGAGCAAAGGGGCCAGAACCTTGAGAAATTCTAAGGTAAGAAAAGAAGAAGAGGCTGAGGAGGGGTAGTCAGTGAAGGGGAAGGGAAGTTGGGAAAGATGTCAGGAAAAATGAGAGAAAGGCGTGCTTCTAGAAGGGAGGGCTGTGCTTTGGGTCAGGTTCTGCCAGGGTGAGCACTGAGTGTTGGCCGTTGGGTTTGGCTCCACGAATGTTGGCGGTAGCCTTAACAAGAACAGTTTACAAGAGCAGTTTCTGGGGAACAATGAAAGTGGTAGTCAGCTAGAAGGACACCCAAAAGTGAACAGGAAGTGAGGAAGTAGAGACAGCAGATGTTGACAAAGTGCTTTGAGTATTTTGAGCCTAAAAGGGAGTGGAAAAACAGGGAGGGGGAGCTGCTGCCTTCTTTTTTTTTTTTTTTTTTTTTTTTTTTTAAAGGATGGAAGAGTCCAAGAGTTTGGTCCAATAGCCAGAATTGATCCTGCAGGAGAGACAGGGAACTTATAGGACCAAAGTCGGGGAGGAGGAAGCAGGGGAGGAATCTAGAGCCTCAGTAGCCTTCAGTGGGCGCCGTTGGTTAGGCTGCAGCAACAAGGAGGCAGGGCCTGTGAGGGATGAGGCTGGTGGTGTAGCCTTGGAGGCCCAGTCAGGGAGTGGGTGTCATCCTCAGGGTGGTGGGGACGCATGTTAAGAGCTCAAGCCAGGATGGAGACCAGGGTAGTAGACAGGTGAGAAGTGGTGGCGTTGCTGACCAGAGACAGAAACCAACTAAAGAAATGTTTCAGAGAGGAAATGAGGGCTGGAGAGAGAGAGGAGGGAATGCCAGGCAGAAAGAACGGGATGGCAAAGGCCTATCCTGGCAAAGGTGAGCAGAGCCTGGCACTGAGGAAGTGAGTGGGGCTGGAATTGTAAAAGGCAAGGGAGGAGCCTGAGCTTTCTGCTGGGGACTCCGGGGAGCCATGGATAGTTCTGAGAAAGGGAAGGACAGGGCCAGGTTTGTGCTTTAGCCGGACCCCTGCAGAACTGGAGGCTGAGAGAGCAGGGAGGAGGCTGGGGCAGGAACCTGGGCCCAACAGGATGAAGGCCAGACCCAGGCAGGGCGGGGCTGTAGGGATGGAAGTGGATGAATAGATCTGAGATGTTGGGGAGGCTGACTTGACAGAACATGGTCACTGCCTGGCACTGGGGGGTTGACCCAGAAGTGTCCAGGACAAGGCACGGTCTCCATCTGGGTGATGGCGAGGAAGGTGGGGCTGTCCCTGCAATGGGACGAGTCAAGGGTTGATGCTGAGTCGAGGTAAGAATTCTGGGAAACAGCCATGGGGAGGGGCCCCCTCCCCCCCAGGACCTGGGCGCTCAGAAGCCCTGAGGTTGGGCAGGCAGCCAGAGGTGCTCGCATTGGGCTGGCACAGAGGAGAAAGCTCCTCCTGGTCTAGGCCCCTCACTGTCTGGCAGGCAGTGGCAGGCACAGAGCCCCAGCCTCAGGGGCTGTGGGAATAACAATAAAAAGAATAATTACAGCTCTCCTTAATTGAGCCCCTGTGGTGGCCAGGTACACCACTTTGCTTAATCTTTCCTGAGGCGCTGGGAGGTAGGTAGGAGCAGTGCTGTTTGTTTTATAGAGGAAGCTGAGGCTCAGAGAAGTGAAACCGCCAGCCCAAGGTCAGAGCGTGAGCAGCAGAGCCCGGATATCCCCCTTCCTCACCACGTGCTTGGCTCCCATGTTCAGACTCCTTACCTGGAGTCTGCAGGGAGAAGAGGATACTGTCCCCACCCCCGCTGCATCCCCTCTGTGAGCTCAGAGCTTGGTCCCCTCTCTCTGGGCCTCATCGCCCCCCTTCTGTAAAATGGGAGGAGTTGTCTCAAACCCCCAAAGAGGTTTCTGCATCCTAAGACTTTGCAGATGTGGTTAGGACCTCAGGCTTCCTAGATCCAAATCTTGTTTCTTTGTCTTGTGTACTGTGTGACCCCAGGCAAATGACTTAACCTCTCTGTGCCTTTGTGTCCTCATCTCTAAAATGGGGACTCTCTCCAGGGTTAGATGCACCTGATTTGTAAAGCAGGTAGAACAGGGCCCGGAGTCAGTGTCATTGGGTAGATGCTGCGGGAAGTACAGTTCCCTCCCATTTCCTCTGCTTGGTTCTCCTCTTCTCCTGGGTTAATCATGTATTCTCTTCTTTTGCAACTATCTGCTGTGGCCACATTCCGAATGAGAGTTTATTTAGCCCTCCCAGCTTGGTGAGGCAGGGCACGGCCAAGCATGATTCCTGCATTTTCAGATGAGCCAGCGGAGATGCAGGGAAGAAAGGCTGTTTGCTTGAGGCCTCGTGGTCAGCATCCGCAGAGCCAGGTGTCAAGCTCGAACACACCAGGCTCCCCACCCCAGGCCAGACGGCCTCTTGAGTAACACCTCAGCCATCCAGAGAGCTGGCCAGAGGGCCTCTGGAACACAGCCAGGAGGCTGGAGTTAGTCCTCGAAGGCACTGGCATTCCAGGGAGGGTCTGTCAGACTTGGGCTGTCTGGTTCTGCCCTTGCTCGTTTCTGGGAAGTCCTGGGCATGCCCTCCGGGGCTCCCAGTCCTGAGGAAGACACACTCATCACCGAATGGTGACAAACCTGGACCCAGCGGGGCTGGGATAGGTGAGCCCAGAGGCTGGGGCAGCCCGAAGGAGTGCCTGACCCAGCCTGGGGATCAAGGAGGGCTTCCCAGAAGAGGGGACATCCGAGCCATTTGAAAGATTGCCAGGTATTAGGCTGCAGGAGGAATCGTTATATTGTTCCTGGACATCTCCCTGGGACCTGACTTCTCCTTCTCCTACTGTCAGTCTGTTTCCGTCTTCCTTCCTTCCTTCCTTCCTTTATTCATTGAAGAACTATTCAGGGAGCCTGGAACCCTCTTCCATTTTCTTCACCTGACTCACTCTTTCTCATCCTCCAGATCTCCCGGTCTGTCTCTGTACTAAACACTGTGGGTCATCAGTGTCTGGAGGTGTGTGTGTGTGTGTGTGTGTGTGTCCTGCAGGACTGTGAGCCCCAGAAGGGTGGGGTAGAGGGGGTGCACATCATAGTCCCCCAAATCGGGCAAGTCTCTGAGCCTTAGCCTCCTGCCTGTTGAATGGGCACGTGGGACGGGTCCAGGCCTGGCTCTGCAGATACAGACGGGTGTTTGACCTTGAACAAGACCTCTGTGACTCATCTATAAAGTGAGTGTCAGACGGGTCCTGTGCCATGGAGAGATGTGAGGATTCTGTAGGTCAGCATGTAAAGTGCACACCCATAACTCATTTCAGATAAAAGGAACCTCCCTGTGGCCAGATGACCCATCCTGCTGCTCTACATTTAGAACCTCGGTGTCCACACCCTGCTGCGGCTGTGGCCTTCGGGATTTGTCTTGCCGATCTCCCTGCCCTCATCCCTTCCATCCTCTCACTAGTTATACTCCAGCCACAGCAGCCTCTCACTGGTCCTGGAACACAAGGCTTGTGCTGACAGCACATCCCTTCTATCCCCATCTCAGGGCTTTTGTACCTCCTGTTCCTTCTGTTGGGAATGCTTTTCATCTTGTCCAGTTTGTTGCTTCTTTTGAGTCTCTGCTGGTTTGTCCCCCTCTCCTTGAGGCCTAAGTAGATTCCTTCTTGTTTCCCACTTCCTGTTCTACTGGGCTCCCTCTTTGGGCTTGTTTACTTGCTTTGGGGGGGCTGGACAACCAAGGGACTCAGGGAAGTCACATTTGCTGATTCACAACATCTCAGCTCTGGTACTCGAATGTATCTCCCCTGGGCCATAGGACTGGAGGAAGACCCTCCAAGGTTCTGGAAGAAGTATCACCCAGGTTGGGGCCTTAAGGGGTGATGGCTGGCCATGTGTGTGGAAGTCCTGGGATTTTAAACCTGAGGAGACAAAAGTGTGGGACAGTTGGGAGGGGAAAGAGGGAATGGGCTGAGTAGACATTCCTGAGCTCAGCTACAGACCTCGGTGTCCCCAGCAGTAGGCAGGGAGAGCCAGCGTGGGGCCTGTTCTTACTGGGTGGCAGCAGCCCTGCCTCATGACGCCTCCTCCTCCATCTCTACAGCCAAGGACTACGAGAACGCCATCAAGTTCTATAGCCAGGCCATCGAGCTGAACCCCAGCAATGCCATCTACTACGGCAACCGCAGCCTGGCCTACCTGCGCACCGAGTGCTATGGCTACGCGCTGGCTGATGCCACACGGGCCATCGAGATCGACAAGAAGTACATTAAGGGCTACTACCGCCGGGCGGCCAGCAACATGGCGCTGGGCAAGTTCCGGGCAGCCCTGCGGGACTACGAGACGGTGAGCCGGGCCTCAGGGAGGGGGCCGCCTGCCAGCACCCAAGCCCAGTGAATGCTGTCTAGGGCCAGGTCGGGGCAGGTCGGGGAAGGACGGCCTCTGGGTGCGTGGCTGGCAGGGGAGGCTGCGTTCATCTGCCCCTCACCCACCTGACAGATAAATGCCTGAGAGGCCCTTGGCCTAGAGCACACTTTGTGGGTTCACATCCCAGCTCTGCCATCACTTGCTTGGTGACACTGGACGAGTCATCTGGTCTCTCTGTGCCGCCTGCTTCACAGCAGTTGGAGCACTGAGACCTGCCTCTAAGGGTTGGCATGAAGACTAAATGAGTTTCTGCTTTTTAAGCGTTCAGACCAGTGCCTGGCCCATAGCCTGTGCCCTATATTGCACTGTTGGGTTTTTTTTCGCTGTTAGTGACCAAGATCCATGCATCCTGTCTTGCAGAGGAGCTCTAATTTGGAGGAAGGCAAAACCCAAACCTGTGACTTAGAGTAGGCAAACAGAGTCGTGGCGGGCGGAGGATATGTGCTTGGAAGAAGGCAGAGAGGGCCATATGCCGTAGGGGGGCAGCAGACAGGGCGTGTGTTGTGATGAGGAGACGAGGGAGGGGACCTAGAGTACGGCAGGTCACTAGTTCACCTGCTCATCAGCCACCCCCATCCCTGTGATTCGCCCTGATGGGCACGATAGGCATGGGGATGTCAGTCACGTGTGTTTGCACCAGGGATGCCCCATGACCTCTGCGGACTGGCAGAATGAGTTGTTGTGGTAGCCCTGTGGGAGGGGGACCTATGATTAACCCCACTGTGCAGGTTGGAAGGCTGAGGCCCAGGGAGTTAGGTCACCTGTCTGCCAACATGTAGTGGGCAAGTGGCAAAGCCGGGGTTTGAACCCCTGGCACTTGTGTCTCCTGCTTCGGAGACCCTGAGAGGAGGGGTTTTGCTTGTTCTGCTCATTGAGTCATTGCTTGGCACCAACGGGCTCAGTCAGAATGTGTTGCGTTATTATTCTGCCCCCTCAGTCGCCCCCATACTCCCTCCTTTTGTTTCATTCACCACCAGGTGCTGAGGATCTTCTGTTGTGCGGGGAGGGGTGCCCAGAGGGCTGAGAGCCCTGGTCTGCTCTTGGAGGGAGTGCGGCTGGCTGCTGGCCAGGGGCAGAGGGTGGATTTCAGGTCAAGTGAAGTCTTGAGCCAAGCCCTTGGCCAGGGGACATCTGTGTCCGGGTGGGGGCAGAGGCATGGAAAAGGCGGTAATTTAGAGACCGGGGGGCAAAGTAAGGGAGGGAGTGGGGTGACCTCTGGGAGGGCAGGGGAAGGAACCATGGGACAGAGTCCTTAGAAAGGAGCTTCAGATCCCAGGCCACTCCCCAGCCTAACCTCCCCCTGTGGTCCCCTGTTGTCCACATCTAGAGAATAGGGGCAATAGGAGTAGCCACCTCCTAGGTGGCTGTGGTATGAGTAGAGGTCCCTGGGGTGAAGGCCCATTAATAAGTAACCCAGGAGGGCCCTCAGGGTGGGACAGGGGCAGGGGTTTTCAGGGCTTCGGGTGTGGGGAGGGGCCTGGAGGAGATGGGGCGTGGCAGAGGACCACAGAGGTCTGTGGCCGTGTCTTCCCCGTGCCTGGAGTTGCAGGGAGCTCTTTTCCTGGGGGTACAGACCCCTTCTCCTCATGGCTCTGCCCCCAGATCAGGCAGGGCCTAACCCCTCATACTCCCATGAGGCTGAGATGGTTGGTTCTAGCCATCTTGTGGACATGATCACATCTGAGCTTCTTCCCAGGCCTTTTGGATGCCATGGAAGGCTGGTGGTGGGGGTCCACAGCCTTTTGGGAACCAGCCTGAGGTGGGGCCACACTCAGCATTTACGTTGTCACAGCCTGTTTCCCTGTGGAGGCTTTGCCAGGAGCAGTAGGGGAGTCCCCACATGAGGCTGGGATCCTTGCCCGTGTGGCTGTTCCCCATGTCTTTGGGCGGTCCGCTTCTCCATTCTGACATTTCCTCAGGCTCTGTGAGCGCCGGGCAGTCCCCATCCAGAGTGTCTGCCTCCTGGCCTCCTGCCGTCTGGAGGAGCCCTGCGACTTGCTAGCACTTCAGGCTCCCGTTTGGATCTGGATCGCAGTTTCCGCAGAGGCAGAGCCCAGATGTGGCCTGGGATGAACACAGGCCTGAGGCTCTGCCTTTGGTTGAAGGGTCTTCCCTTTCTTGGCCTCTGTCCTCATCTGCACGCTCACCGTGGCCTTCCTCTGTTGTGAGCTCTTCACGAGCGTGGATTTGGTCCCCTGTGCAGGTAGGACGCAGAGGTCTGGGGGGGCACCCCTCCTCCAAGGTATCCTGGTGGAGTTGGAACTGGAACCCAGAGTCCCATCTTGTGACTCTTAGTGGGCCGTGAGGTCAGCCCAGTGGTTTGAGACCAGCACCTCTGTGTTCCTCAAATAGAATAGAGCAGAAAAAAGCAGTTCCTTTGGAGGAAGTGTGTACATATTTGTGAAAAAATGTTTCTCATGTATGTGTATATGGGTGTGTGGTAGAAAACCTATCTTTCCTTAACCCTGAGTCATAATCGAAAGCCTCAAGGTCACTGATGTAGGAGCTGGCACTGGCTGCACAGTCAGGACACCCAGCCAGAGGCTGGGTAGCTCTGAGTGCTTTGGCTCTCTGCCCTCGTGTCCTCATCTGTAGAAGGGGGGATAGCAACAGGGCCTGCCTGAGTGTTCGTGTGAGGAATAAATGAGATTTGTATGTTGAGTGGGGCCTGCCCCCACTTAGCATTCGTGGCCTTTTCCTCCTGGGGGTATCTGGGGGAGAGCCCATGCCAGCAGGAAGGGCTGTTGCCCCTCCAGAGGCCTCCGCAGGAACCGGCCTCCCTTTGCCATGGGTCCATGTTGAACCCCGCTCCCCGCATCCCTCTCCCCTCTGAGTAAATCCTTTCAGAGGGACCTTTGCTCCAGGATTCCTTGTCCCTTTTTTTGGGTCCTCTTCTCAGAGGACCGCTCTTCCCCTGCCGTGTTCTTTCCTGTTCGTGGTGGGAATGCATCTGGTCATCTGGGCTCAAGCTGGTCCCGGGGACCCCTTCTACACTTCCCACCTTGGATCTTGGAGGTTTGGTGTATAATAGGGTTTGCATTTGGGTTTCTTCTTCCAGCGTCGTCCAGCCTTGCAAGCCCTCACAGCACATGGACACCCATGGGATGACTGCCCCGTAGTGCCAGGAGTGCCCAGAGCTCATGCCTCGTACGGCTCCCACCGTGGGCTGGGCGCAACGGTGACCCTCCTGCCCTAGTAACCGGTAGTCTTCACACCAACCCTGCACCGTGGGCCTGTCCTTATCCCTGATTTACAGATGAGGAAACTGAGGCTCAGAGTGTGGTTCGCTCCCTCAAGGTCCCACAGCCAGGAAGTGACAGGCTGGTACCCGAATCGGGCTTGTGGCCACCAGCCCTACGCAGCAGGCAGAGCATCTTGGCACAGCCTCTTCCGTGGCTCTGCCCTGCTCCAACGGTCTCTCTTCTCTTCTGTTGCATTGTAAAAGGAACGTTGAGTATAACTTAGTGACTTAATTAAGTCACTAGAGGGTCTTGCCCTGGAGGGTGATAACCCTGGTGTCATGCTTGAGACCGTCACTGTGCAGTGCCTGCCCGAGACCCAGGTCCCTCCTGCTATCAATGTGCCCAGCCCAGCCCAGCCCCTCTCCGGCCACATCCCGTCACACTTGTAGTGATGTTCTGACAACTCGTTTGGTGGCCTGCTCTGACATGAACTGACGAGAGGCCGTCGATGGTCTCGATGCCTCCACGTGTGGTGACCAGAGCTTCCGCTGCCCAGTACTATACTGTCATCAGGAGGTGCTGCTCGGACCTGCCAGCGGCGTCACGAAGGGATCGTGAGCCCAGCTCACTGGGCCATCAGCCGGAGCATTGTGGTTCTTGCCTGTGAGCGCCCCCAGCGGAGTGGCGCTTGTCAAAACAGCTTCTCGAGGGCATCGTGGCTTCACCTGCTGTTGTGAGAAGTGAAGTGAGACCGTGCTCCCGGCTTCTCCCGTAACCACGCAGACGCCACGGTCAGGATCCGCACCATGATACAACCCACACCCCACTTTCTAAAGACAAGTCCAGTGTTGAGTTCTGACTCGCCAGGCCCTCCAGTCTGGCACAAATGACCTTCCCCTGGAGCAGGGGTGCCCGGCAGAGCCACTTCCCCTTTCGCAGCCTGGCTGGTAGTAAGTTGTGGCGGCAGCCACGGCTCCTGCCAGGCCCACAGTGAGCACGTGCTGGCTGCCAGTCCCCATGACAGGCCCTCCACAGGGGTGCTGGCACCCTGCCCTCTTCCTAGGAGCTGAGGGGGCTCAGGACAGGGACAGGAGGCCGCAGGCTGGGAGGGGCGCAGCCCAGCATGTGTGCTGCAAGGCGGGATCCTGTGCAGGCAGAGAACAGAATCCTGGCTTCTGGGGCCTCAGTTTCTCTACCTCCTCTCTCTGGGCCTCAGTTTCCTCATCCATCAAGGGGGGGTTTGTGGTAACACCCAGCAGAGCTGCTTGGAGGATTAAATGAGCAAGTTCAGTGCGTACGATGACGTCAGGCACAAAGGAATAAGGGCTCCGAAAATTAGCTGTGTACCGTTACTGCTACTGCTTTCTTTTCCCTGCCTTGTTAGTGTTCGTCCCCATCCCCTGCCCACCCTGGGAGCTCTCTGAGAATGGGGACCAGCCAGAGGAAACTCTCAGTGGTTCATCCATCCACTGGGACATATTCAGTCCCTTGGGGGGCCATCTTCCAGTGGGGAGACACCCATGTCCAGCCCGGGGGGTGGGGGTGCTCCTGGAGGACAGCTGGGGGAGGAGGAGCTAGGAGGGAGGGAAGTGTCCTGGGCTGGGAGCGGCCTGTGCAAGGTGACGGGAGCTGGCACATTGGACTTATGGATTTGGTCTGGCCGGGTTGTGCCGGGCAAACAGAAAGCAGGAGGGTCGGCAGGCCAGTGTAGGCCAAGCCGAGTGGCTGTTTGGACTTGATCCCAGGGTGTGGACTCGTACCCTCTCCCTGTCGGGAAGGACTCCAGGGGATGTCTGGGGCCGCCTCCCTCCGGAGCCTCACACCGCACCCACACCCCAGGTGGAGCCGCCTGGCAGGCTGCCCAAGCCCGAGCCTGCCCAGACAGGGAGGAAGCCATCGCCTGCCACGAGCCAGCTTCCTGCCATCTGCTGGGTCTGTGCACCCGTCCCCAGGGTGGATGAGCCCCCCTGATCCGCGGGGGTAAGGAGGTGCCTCTGCACAGGCTTCTGACCCCCCCCTGCCAGCCTCTCCCAGGGGTAGTGGCATCCCCGCACTTGAGGGCTCTTTCTGGGCCCCCAGCACAGGATCTGGGGGAGTTGCTCTTCGGGCGACCAGTGGGGTGGGCAGGTGAGGCAGGGTCCACTCACAGCAAGTACAGTTACAGATAAGGAAACTGAGGACACGGTGGGGTGATGTCCTTGCCTAAGGTGACACAGTAAGAAGGTGGCAGAGCCTTGTCTGCTTCCAAGCAGGAGGGTCAGAGTTTGCAGAAAGTGGGATAGAAGGGGGTGGGGGGGGTGCTTCTTTTACTGAGAACTTACTGTATCTCCACGTCATGGGCCTGGTGCTTGTTTGCGAGTGACCCCATTTCAAGCGCAGCGGCCCGTGGAAGGGGCCATGAGGTGCAGCCGCGGCTGGTGTGGACTTTACTCTTACCGGCACCGCAGCGCACGCTTTGTGCAAGTCTGCTCCTGTGACCCAGCTGGCCTCTGAAGCGGAGATGGTTACCGCTTCCTCCCACGGAGAGGCTGACCCGCCGCTCTGCAGTTGCTCGGCTGAGGGGTGGTGGCGCTGGGGCTTGAACCCAGGCGGCTGGCCTCTGCACACAGTCTCGCTGCCCTTCAAGGACGGAGACGGAGGGGACACCATGCGGTGCTGGCTGCGGCCTGCTGGGCCCTGTATTCATGACTTGTGCTTCCCCACGGCCCTGCCAGGTGGAGCCTGTCATGTGTGCCCCCTGCTGCCCTTTTATAGATGAGAAAATGGAGGCCCCGGGGGCCGGGTTTATCTGGCAGGTCATCGGTTCTGTTGAGTCTGTTCCTTGTGCCCGTGGGCCCAGCCCACCCTTTCCTGTTCATCCTACTTGGTGCTGGTGTGGACTGTCATGTCAGTAAAGCAGGCCTCAGCCTGCTGGGGTCCCCAGGAGGAACTCCAAGCTGAGCATGTGCTCCAAAGCTGGGAGACTTATTTTAATGACAGAGCTAAGATTTTTGTAAGAAATCCCACCTGCTTGGGTTAACAGTGTGTCCCAAACCTCAGGACTGCCCTGGGTGGGTAGCTCTCCTGGCCCAGTTTTGGGACACACAGACTGTCATCTGGAGGTGACAAAGGGTGGGGTCGCACCACTGGCGCATGGAGGCCGGGGGTCTGGGTCCAGGTTCACGGCACCCAGGGCCAGACCGGCCGAGCGCAGCCATGGTGCCCCCTTTTTTGCCTGCTCCTCTGCCCTAGGCCAGCTGTGCCTGGGCGTTGATGCCTCTTTTCTCCCTCCCTCCCTCTGCCCACCTACCTGCCCAGGTGGTGAAGGTGAAGCCCCATGACAAGGATGCCAAAATGAAGTACCAGGAGTGCAACAAGATTGTGAAGCAGAAAGCCTTCGAGCGGGCCATCGCCGGCGATGAGCACAAGCGCTCCGTGGTCGACTCGCTGGACATCGAGAGCATGAGTGAGTCAGGCCTGGGGGCCCTGCCACGCTCAGCACCGAGCATTCCACACCCCTGCACGGGCGCTCTCCATCCTCCGCTCTCCATTCCCGTGCAGCAACACCGGGGAGTGGGGGGCGGGGGGGTGGAGCTATTTCCTGGCCCAGTCCCAGGGCCGCGGTCTGTTGCTCTTCTGCCTGCGTTCTTGGGAACTCTACAGTCCTGCACTGGGGCTTGCGTCCCCCAGTTCAGGCGAGGTGGGTGAGCCCTTCCCACCCCCCGCCGGGGCCTAGCTCCCTATCTGCATCTGTACCGGCCAGCCCACCCCTCACGGGTCTCCTTGTGGGATTTGTCTAGGTCCTCCAGGCCCTCTGAGGAGTCCGTCATTCATTCCACAGTGAATTACTGAGCACCCCAGCACTGGGGATGCAGCTGTGAATAAAATAGTCTCTGCTCTTCTCGAGCTGATGCCTGGTAGGGAGAGCAATGATTAACAAGTCAGCAAATGAATTAACCATGTTACGTGCTATAAAACCAAGTAGGCGGTGGGAAGAGAAGGTGCTGGAAAAGGGGGACCCACTGGACAGAGAGGTCAGCAGAGTCGTCCGAACAGAAGGAGCGGGCAGGGAAAGGACCTGGCTGGGAAGCAGGACCTTCTCCCTCCATCTTCCTCTCGCCCTGTGCCCCGCCCCCCCCCCCATGGTGACTGTGGCCACTGACTCCCTCCCCCGCTCACACACCAGCCATTGAGGACGAGTACAGCGGGCCCAAGCTTGAGGATGGCAAAGTGACAATCACCTTCATGAAGGAGCTCATGCAGTGGTATAAGGACCAGAAGAAACTGCACCGGAAATGCGCCTACCAGGTAACGCCCCCACCAGGTGCTGCACACACTTGGAACCCCCAATAGCATCCGCCACAAAGGGCGGGTCGAGGGGAAGAGGGGCCCCGGCGGCCAGCACTGCCGAGCGGGGAGTGTGCTGAGCACAGCGCAAAGGAAGCCTTTATTTCTGATGCTGCGTTTTCGTTTCTGGCATTTCCATCTAGTTACTTTTATTAATAGTTTTCATCTCCCTGCCCCATATGTTCATGCATGTTGTCTTTTCCACTAGATCTTTTACACATTTATCATAGTTATTTTAAAGTCTCTGGTAATTCCACCATCTGGGTCATCTCTGGGTCTGCTTCTGTTGCCTGTTCTTCGTGTGGTTCCTCATTTTTTATCATCTGCTAGACATTTGGGGTAGAAGAACAGTAGAGACTGAGCTAAGTAAGCATTGTGCACAGGAGATGGCGGCCCCGTCTTCTGTTGGGCCACTGGCGTGAGGGGCCCCATCTGTCTGGTCCACAGTTGTGCGGCTCTTGCTGGAGTTCAGCCCTGGCTCGTGGTATTTTCAGACTGGAATCCAGACCCTCCCGTCAGCCCTGGCAGGATCCCAGGAATGTCTTTATGCTACAAAGTCTCCAGCTTCTGGAACTTCGGGAGCACTCTCTGATTTTCAGCCCCACAGCCAGATTTTTGGGCTGCGAGTTCTATGCTGTCCAGTGTAGGCCTCACTCCTGTGCCTGGGGAGGCTCCCCCCTTACACGCACACCGTGCTGCCTCATGCCTCCCTTTGTGTGACGGCAGCGGCAGTGGATTGACGGGTGAGAGCAAAGGCACTGGGTAGCGGGGGCTGCTTGGGGCTCTCAGCTGTCACTAGCCCGCACACGGCCCGAGTGCCCTGCCGGCTGCCCTCGCTCTGGTCCTCGAGGAGCCCCATGGCCTCCTGCCTCATGCCTTGCACCTGGGAAGCCCCACGGAAGAGCCTGTTGCCGCCACAGCTGATGGATTTAGGTTTCTTTGTGAGCACCCTCAGCTCTCAGATGGTTTTCATGAGATTGGGTTTTATGGGTTTGGGGTTTGTTGTCATTGGGGCAAGAGTGACAGTCTTTTGTAACCTCCTCATTCTGACCAGAGGTGGACATATTCTGCCTTTTTTTTTTTTTTTTGATAGTTTGGGGTTTTTTCTTCCCCAGCTTTTATTTTGAAAATTGTCAAACCTACAGAAACATGGAAAGAACAGTACAGCTAATATCCATGCCTCCTTCACCTGGATGTTAACACTTTGACACATTTACCTTCGTTTTCTACACACGTGTGCGCGTGCATGCACACGGCAGGCTTTCTCTTCTCGTTTCTTTTCTTGAACCAGAAAGGTGTTGCATCATAACTGTATCTCCTAAAAGCAGGACATTCTCCTGTGTGACCACAGGTCAGGTGTCCCCCCTCAGAAGTTAGTAAATAATGCCTAGTGCAGACAGTCCACAGGCCGTCCACAAGATCTGGAAACATTGTCAAATATACATAGCAACGCCAAGGTCATCTTAGATCTTCTCTTAGCAAAAACTAGTATTATCTACATTTCTAGACATACTTTAAAATACTTTAATACCTGCCCCCCCCCAGTTCTCCCAAAAATGTCCTTTTAAGCTATTTTGTGGTTTTGGTTTTTATGGTGTTTTTGTTTTTGTTTTTTTTTTAAATCCAGACTCCACTGAAAGAGCAGATGTTGCATTTTTATCTTCCTTCATCCAGAATAGTCTTGTGCCCTTTTGGGGAGACTCTTTCATGACACATGTTCACATGTCTGGGCCATTTTGGGTTAGAAAATGTTTCACATCTGGATTCTCCCTTGTTTCTTCATGACGCTGATTATTTTAAGGGGAACCCAGAATCTCGGTTTTCACATGACATAATCCTGACGTTGCCACAGAGGCTGCTGGGGTCACAGCTTGGGGGCCGCCTGTGGCTCCCGCCAGCACTCGCTCATCCGGCCTCCACTGCCCATCCATCTCCCCTCCCAGCCTCTCCCTCACCCTCCATGCAGCAGTGTCTGCTGGTCAGCCCAGGCTCGCCGGGGCCTGGGATGGGCGACAGGTCCTCCCTCCAGCTGTGCTCACAGCCCACCCTGCCTTCCAGATCCTGGTACAGGTCAAAGAGGCCCTCTCTAAGCTGAGCACGCTTGTGGAGACCACGCTCAAAGAGGTGCGCGCTGTGGGGCAGTGTGTGGACGGCCAGAGGTGGGAGCTCCCCGGCTGGGGAGGGGCTGTGGAGCTCAGAAACTTCACAGACCCACCTGGCTTGATCTGCCTTTCCTTCCCTCCTCCCACCCCGCTTCTCCTGGCCTCCTGGTCTCTGTCCCACCCCCTTCATTTCTGTGTCCCCTGCCTGTGTCTTTTGCATGCTTCTTCTTGGTCTTCTGTGACCTCTTGCCCCTCCCCTCACCTCTGCCCCCTCCCCACGTCTCTCTCTGGGCCCCTCCCTCTCCGGTGGCCTCTTTTCTTCCAGACAGAGAAGATTACGGTGTGCGGGGACACCCATGGCCAGTTCTATGACCTCCTCAACATCTTTGA
Source organism: Neogale vison (assembly GCF_020171115.1). Lineage (NCBI taxonomy): Eukaryota > Metazoa > Chordata > Mammalia > Carnivora > Mustelidae > Neogale > Neogale vison. The sequence continues at coordinate 53,223,774 of NC_058097.1, read as the reverse complement.
GCTCAATGGTTTACCCTCGGAGACCAATCCCTATGTATCCTTCCTCAGCAGAGCACACCCTCCCTGTTCCTCCAGCGGGCTTTGAGAAAGGCACCCCTGCCTGCAAGCAGGGCCTGGACCTGCAAAGGGAGAAGCCAGAGCAGTTGCTCAGGCGAGGGGATGTGGGAGATGTGGCTGGCTGGCACCAGATAGGCCAGGGTCGCCCCCGCATGCTGTGCAACCTGGGCTGGTGGCTCAGTCTCTCTGGGCCCCCGTCCCTCTTCGTCTGCATATGAGGCCGCTGTCAGCACATGTGGAACAACCTCTTCTCTTGGGCCTCAGATGCCTCGTTAGCAAAGTGGGCATCGTAGGGTCTGCCTCCTGGGAGTGTCGAGAGGCCTCGAGGAGCTGAGGAGCCCGCAGTCAGAGCTGTAGAAGTATTTGCTGAGGTTACGACCATGGCTTGATAAAGGCCACGGTGTGGGGCCACCAGGCCTGTGCAGTGCTGAGTGGGAGGGTCTGTGTTCTGTTTCCCCTGTGGCTTGAGGGCTTGTACTGGGAGGGGGAGCGGAGCAAGCTGACCACCCTACATCCCCCTCCACCATCCGTTTTCCTGAGAAACAGGTGCGTTGGGGACCTTCAGTACAGTCCTGCTGAGGCTCGGAGATGCCCAGCTGCCGGGCTAGAGCCAAACAGCCAGGAGAGACAGCAGCGCAAACCCCCCGCCCTTTTGACACCCCCACTCTAGGAAGGATCAGGCAGGAGCCTGGGATGTGGGGAGGCTGAGGAGGGAGGCAGTGTCCGCCCTGCCATGTTTCCCTTAGCAGGACAGATATTTAATGGTGACTTTGTGGACCGCGGCTCCTTCTCCGTAGAAGTGATCCTCACCCTGTTTGGCTTTAAGCTCCTGTACCCAGACCACTTTCACCTACTTCGAGGTAAGCTGGGTGGCAGCTGGGTCTGGGGTCAGTGCGGCCTTGTACAGGATGAGCCCCCGGGGTGGGAGTGGGGGGGGGCCTTGTCCATGAAGAGATGGAGACATGAGCGGCAGGAGGGAATGTGGCAGTGGGCTGGGTTGGGGGCTCCTGGGGGCCCGAGTGCCAGATTCGTGGCCAGGTTCAGGGGTTGACACAGCAGCGCTCGGTACATGGTAGGTGTTGGGTAACCACCTGCTGCGGTCTTCCCTGTAGGAGGTGCTAAAGGGCTGGCTGCGGCTCACATGGGGGTCTGGCGGCTGCCTCGTCTCCTCCAAGCCCCAGGAGCCCTAGGAGAGAGGAAGGAGGTTGCATGTGGGGAGCTGGCGGCACAGCACGGGGCCAGCCCACACTGCGTGTTCCGTAGTGGGCCCCTTTTTTCCTTAAGACTTGTGCCCTTCTTGGTCCTTCTACCCTGGAAGGCACGCAGCTTCTCCAGACGGGAGCTCAAGGCCCACGGGGGCAAAGGACACAGCCATGGTCACCTGGGGCCACACCAGACCTGTGCCTTGTGGCCTTAGCCCAGTGTGAGCCCCTCAAACTGTTTATCTCTCCAGAAAAGGGGCCGAGAACAGTATCTGTGCCTCCTCGGGTTTCTGGGGGGCCGACCAGCTGATGGTGACTGTTGTGGGCTTGGGGCCCCTGGACATTGGCCCTGAGGGCACCCAGGCAGGGCTGCTGAGGCCCTTCTTCATCCTGCTGCTGCCCAGGCAACCACGAGACGGACAACATGAACCAGATCTATGGCTTCGAGGGCGAGGTGAAGGCCAAATACACAGCCCAGATGTATGAACTCTTCAGTGAGGTGTTCGAGTGGCTCCCGCTGGCCCAGTGTATCAACGGCAAAGTGCTGGTGAGGGCGGCGGCAGGACCCTGCGGGCCCCTCCACCTCCCGCACCCCTGGGGGCTGCACATGGCCACGTGCTGAGAAAGCAAGTCGGAGAGTTGGGGTGTGGCCCACGTCTCCACTCATACAGCTGTCCCCGCCCCCCCCCCGCCCCCCAGATCATGCATGGAGGCTTGTTCAGTGAGGATGGCGTCACCCTGGACGATATCAGGAAAATCGAGCGGAACCGGCAGCCCCCAGATTCAGGTGACCAGGGCGGGCCAGGTGGCACCTCCTTCCCTCCCAGAGCTGCAGCATCTCCGGCGGAGAGGGGTGGCTCTGCCCCGGTGGGCCTTCTGGCCCTTGGTAAGGACGGCAAGGCCGAGCCTCCGTGTCCTCTCTCACGGGGCTGTGCTGGCAAGGGAGCCTCGTGTTCACCACAGGGAGCACGCATCCATCGCTTCCTTGTGAGTTCGGCTGCTGAGCCCAGAGAATGACATACCGGGGCTCCTGTTGTAGCCATGAGCACAGACGGAGAGGACTCACACGGGCGCACACGCACACCCAGCTGTGGGAGGTGTGGCACGGGGCCTGGAGAGGGTGGGTAGATGCCCTCTCGGGGGACACCATATGGGAACTGATGGGGATGGAGGCACCCGCCACACAAGAACGTCCCAGGCAAGCACAGGGCTTCCCACGTCGGGGTGAGCTCCGCAGCTGGGAGGAATAGTTGGTGGCCAGTGGTTTTTGGGTGAGCAGGGATGTGCTTTTTAAAGGGGTAGATGGGCCAGACCCTGCAGAGCCTCACAGGCCTGGGTAAAGAGCATGGGCTTTGTTTTTGTTCCTAGGGCGGTGGGAGCCACAGCAGGCTCTGAGCAGCAGAGGGGTGTGATCTAAACTGCTCTGTTAGAAGTTCTCCCATTGCGGGGCCAGAACACATTGAATGGGTCTGGAGGGGAGATCACGGGGCTCCCAAGCCCACTTCACGAGCCCCTGCTCAGGAATGCCCTGCCCAACCCCTACCCCAACTGCTGTGGGGTGGGCCAGTCCCTGACATCCCCTCTCCTCCCCCCCCAGGTCCCATGTGCGACCTGCTCTGGTCAGACCCACAGCCGCAGGTCAGTGTGCCCAGGGCTGTGGCCGGCAGGTGCGGGCTGTGGGCAGAGAGGGTGGGATGGTGAGCACCCTGAGCTCCCTGTCTCCCCAGAACGGACGCTCGGTCAGCAAGCGGGGCGTGAGCTGCCAGTTTGGCCCTGATGTCACCAAGGCCTTCTTGGAGGAGAACCACCTGGACTACATCATCCGCAGCCATGAAGTCAAGGCGGAGGGCTACGAGGTGGCGCACGGTGGCCGCTGTGTCACCGTCTTCTCCGCCCCCAACTACTGGTGGGTCCCACCTCCCCCATGGGTCTGGGCTTCTCTTCCCTACCCACTGCTTTTTGTGCTGGGGGCTTTTGTTTTTGTTTTTTTAATTTTATGATCAGAAACTGTGAAAGACAGTCAGGCGGAGGTAAAGTCGTACAATGCCCACGTGGTCATCACCCAGATTCACCAGTTCCCAACTACCCGGGCTCTTCTAAAGCAAACCCCAGGCATCCCCTTTTCCATGCACTGATACCCCCATATGCTTCAGGAAGAAGGAACTCTTCTCTGCGCAAGCAGAAGACCACTGTCCCACTATCAGGTGTCAGAAGTCCCCTGAATCCAGCGCCCTTTCCTCATGTCTCTCATAAATGTCTCTTTCCAGTCTGATGCCTTCCAAGTAGGACCTGAACAAGGGCCACACTCAGTCTCCTTGTGTTCCCGTTCCCCGTCCCTCCTTCCCTGCCTCTTGCCAGGTTTTGGGTGAAGAAACCAGGCCCCTCGTCTTGCAGTTGCCTGTGCTCTGAACCAGGCCGCCCATTTCCCCCGGGTGCCGGGCACCACATTCCTCTGTCCCTTGTGATTCAGGGCAGAGTTCAGGTTCTGGCAAGAGCCCTGCCTCCATGGGGCCGCGTGTGCCCCCTGCCAGTGGGATCAGGAGGGCCCTCTACTTCCCCGTGTCCCACCTTCACCTCCTTCCCCTCATCCCCCCGCTCCTCCTACCCAAGCCTCCCCAGGGGGCAGAGTGGGGGGTGGGGGTGGGGAATCCTTTCTCCTGGATTCCTGCCTTTCCGGTTGGCTTCTTTGTCACTTGTGTCTCCCTGTCCTTCTGCATCCATGACTCTCTCCCTCTCCCAGCCTTAAGCCTCTCTGTCCCTCTCTTTTTATCAGTATCTCTCATGGGTTCTGTCCATCTGTTTCCCCCTCTTCTCTGAGACTTTCTGCCATCCAGCCTCCTTGGGTATCTTCCCCACCACCTCCCCAGCCCTGGTCCCCATGGGCCCTGCCACACCCCTAACTGGCCCCTCTGCCTCTGTTCGCAGTGACCAGATGGGGAATAAAGCCTCCTACATCCACCTCCGGGGTTCCGACCTGCGGCCCCAGTTCCACCAGTTCACAGCAGTGGTGAGTCACCTGCACAGTCCCCTGCCCCCCCTTGGCCTGGACCTGGGGAAGACGCGGCTGAGCGTTCTAGGCAGGGGCAGAGCTCAGTTGCCTAGCAGCACTTGCCGGGAGGGCTGTTGTGTGCATCTGGTGCTCTGAAGATGCCCCATTTCTATCTCCCTGGCCCCATGTGTTCTTGTCCCCAGCCTCACCCCGACGTCAAGCCCATGGCCTACGCCAGCACGCTGCTGCAGTTAGGGATGATGTGAGGCCCGCGCAACCCAGGGCCTGCTCCCCGTGTGACCCCAGGCCCGGCCCAGGGCAACGTTGGACCCCCTTTTACTTTGTAAAGTTTGTATTTATTCCCCTTTAGGTTTGCAGAGGGGGTGGGGAGCCGACCAGAAGGTACGCTCCCCAGAGAAAGAGGAAGGAGGTGGAGAGGCTGGGGTTGGGGCACATCCGGGCATTGTGGAGGGAGGCCTCAGCGTGTGGGGTGGGCGGGGCCCGATGCTTCCCCGCCTCCCTCGTGTGCATGGCCCCTCCCCCTGAAGCAATAGGGCCCCGCCATAGGAAGACCCCCGGAAGGAGGGTCATCAGGGAGGCCTCGCTTGCATCCCCCTCTCCTGGCGGCCCCGAGACGGGGCGAGGCTGGGGCTTACCCCCTCCCCCAGCTATTTTATGTCTGTAATTAAATATGTTAAAATAAAGTCATTATTGTAAGTCAGCTTGTGTCAGATGGTGGAGCTGCTGGGATTGGGGTAATCACAGCATCCCGACGAGTAGGGGGACCACCAAGCCCCACACCCCTTCTCTTCCATCTCCTGGGGGCTAGATTGGTTGGATGGCTGGGCTTGGGGCTGACCAGCCAGGCTGCCCCAGTGTCTGCACTTAACAGCGGCCCCTGGAGAGGGAAACCACAGCTGCGGCCCAGGGCGCACATGGGAAACAAGGCACAAGCTGGCCTGGGGAGGCCAGGCCCAAGCAGAAGCTAGAAAGACTGGTCCTTCCTCTGGCAATGCTGGAGCAGGCCCTCGCTGAGGCTGCCGTGTGCTCTCAGTCACTCACAGCATCCTGGCATTTATAGCATCCAGGGAAGCAGATATTTCCCTCACCAGGGAAGACCAGAGGTGTTTTCTGCCGCTCCTTCATCCTCCATCAGAGATTAATACCGAGTCCTGTCCAGGCTGCTTTGCCTACCCCTGGCCCTGTGGAGACATTTCCGTTTTAAAGTTCAAGCTTCTCTTGACCCACCTTTTTCCGGGGAGGTGCAGACCTGGGGTGCTGTCCGTCTGTGGACAGGTGACCACAGCAGGAGGGCTTGAGCTCAAGATGTCAGAATTAACTTCAAGCCCAGAGCTGCAGTTTTTCCTGTATAAAGAGGCCCCTAGCAGCATTTAATAGCTGCTTGGTGTTGCGTGTTAGGGATGACTTGATTCCAGATTGTATGTGCCTGGCAGTCCTCATAAAACCCTGATTGGTGTCTTTTTTAACTTGTTACTTGGGAACAGTTCTTAACTGCACAAAAAGCTGCAGGAGAAATGCAAAGAACACTTGTCCACCGTTTACCTGGCTCACCTGTGAACAAACTGTTTTGTTCTGTTTGACACCATGCGCGCGTGCCCACCAGTGTTTTCCTGAGCCGCTTGGAAGACCGCAGCCCAACGCGGATCATGGCTCTTGACCCCTGTGTCCTTCAGTGTGTTCTTCCTACGAGTCAGGCTCCTCTCACATAACCACATGACCCACACCCGCTGGGAGAGCCTCACGGTGTTAGCATGTCTGCTTGCGTCCACCTGCCGTGTTTCCGTCCGTATCCTCGGAACCCGGTGCCTGCTGCATTACACTTAGTCCTCTTTGGTCTGCTTCGATCGGGAACATGTGCTCAGCCTTTTTGTGCTCTGTCTTTCAGGACATTGGCAGATGCAATGAGTACAGTCCTTCCCCCTTTAGAAAAGTTTATGTGGGGTTGTCTGCGTTTTCTTCATGAGATTCAGGTCGGGGACCTCTAGCTGGAACAGCATGTAAGGCAATAGTGGAAGACCCTGTGTTTGGAAGAATGCTGCAGAGAATTTCCTCGGGGCTTTTTTTCCTTTTTTTTTTCCCCCCCCTTAAACTGTAAAGATTTGCTTATGTTCTGTGTGAGTTTAACCGTGTTTCAGTTTATATGCTAGTCCTTTCTCTTTAGCCTTGGCTTGGGCTGCTGTGGCCAGGCAAAAGCTGATTTTGATGAGGTCGAACTCACTGGTGTTTCTCTCAAGATCTCCACATTGTGAGTCGGGGTCAGAACTCTTCTCTATACCCAGGTTCCACAGACATCCTGACAGGCTTTCTTCCCACATTTGTGCAATTTTGTGCTTTCCATCTGGATCTCAGGTCTGTTTGGAGTTTATTCCAGTACGTGGGGTGTTCTCTTTCCAAGTGGCTACTAGAGGAATTTTTTAAATGAAAAGAGAAACCACTTCAGGAGATGCTGTGAGGGATGTGAGGAAACATCAGCATGACGGAGCCAGGGTGGTGTGGCAGGAAGGACAGGGGAGGAGAGGGACTTGTTAGGGGAAGGTCTTAGTATGTCTGTAAGGTTTTTTGTTTTAAGATTTTATTTATTTATTTGACAGAGAGATCACCAAGTAGGCAGAGAGGCAGGCAGAGAGAGAGAGGAGGAAGCAGGCTCCCTGCTGAGCAGAGAGCCCGATGTGGGACTCGATCCCAGGACCCTGAGATCCATGACCTGAGCCGAAGGCAGGGGCTTAACCCACTGAGCTACCCAGGCGCCCTCCAACTCCCAATTTTAACAAAGCCTGGATCAACGTATTCGGGGATGGCAAGGGTGGGGGGGGGTCTCTTGCACAGCTGCCCCATGACTCCTGTGGGCCGGTTTCTCCCCAGAGCCTAAAGCTGGTTCCAAGACACTGGCTGCTGGGTCCCCAGGTGGCAAGGCGCACACCTTCCTCCTTCCCTTCCTTACTGGCCCTGCCCTCCCACCCTCAGTTCTCTCTAGCTCCCTCCTCGTTCCCAGGCTCCAAAGCCCTGATTCTAAAATAGTTGCTGGCACATGAAAGGGAGGGAGGTGGGCAGTGAACCACTGTCAACACGCAAAGGCAAACAGGATTTAAACGAGAGGAAAAGGCGAGAACCCTGCAGTCTGGGAACAAGATTTGTTTCTACATTTGGGGGCACAAAATGATTATTACCCAGAAGTTGGGAACGAGCAGGTTAACAATTGCAGGATATTTAGGATTTTCCGGAAAAGCTTGAGAGTTCAGCTACGGAGCGTTTTGCGGGGAGGCTGTGCCCTTGGCACCTGCAGTGACGCCCCACAGTCAGCCCGGGCTGGCTCCTGTCCTTCGTCGATCTAGATTCTGTCTGTCTGTGCCGTCGGCCACAGCCACATCTGTGCCCGCCGACACCCGCCTCCCCTGCTAGCTCCCTCAGCCACTGCCTGGTCTGCAGCCGGAGCCTATCTTGATCTGGATCCACAGTGATCATCCTGCCACCTTCAGGCCCGTCTTTGTTCCTGTCCCAGGGCGTCCCTGACGGATCCCCATGAGCTGGGGGCGTAAAGCAACAGAAACAACTTCTTATTTTTTTTCTTCTGCTCCCAATGCTGGAGGCCAGAGATTCTAAATCAAAGTAGCAGCAGGGCCACATTGCATCCCAGGGCTCTAGGGGACCATCTGCTTGTCTCCCCCGACTCCCGGGGGCTCCTGGCATTTCGTGGCTCCCACCTCTGCCTCTTCCCCACCCCCGCCTTCGCTGTGCCTCCTCTCTCATGATGGCGCTTGTCATTGGATTTAGCCCTGATTCGGATAATCCAGGATGATCTCATCTTGAGATCCTTTATTACATTTGCAAAGACCTTTACTCCACATGAGGTCCCCAGTGAAGTTTCTAGGGGTTGGGTTAGGATGTGGACACATTTTGGGGGGCTGTCATTCACCCCACCATAGCATCTATGCCTCTTTCCATCTATAGCGGCTTCTACATCCTTATCTCTATCCTCATATAGATCTACGGCTGTATCTGTATGTCTAACCACATCCCTATCTCTGTGCATATCCCTAACTGCCTCTATCTGTATCTATGTAACCAAGATTATAAGGATACGATCAAATCACAAGAGGAATTCTCTTACTCTGGGTGGAAGCATCCTAGCCGATTTTTACTGTGCATGATTTTGTATTTCTCTAAGTCATTTCAAAGAGCATAGATTAGTTTCGTAATAAAAAAGAAGAAATCTATCACCATGTTGAGGAATACAGGGAAATCTTCACAGTGCGTAAAGCCAGCCTTATTATCCGCTCCTTCCAAGCCGTGGCCTCCTCCTTCTCCCCTTCCTCCTCTCTTGCCCATCTGGGCATGGTTCGTGGAAGATCCCGTCCCAGCTTTTCATCAGAGCGACTTTACCGCAGTGGCCCACAGTCTGAACCCTTAGTGAACTCTACAGGTTCCGATCCAAGCGAACCTCTTGCCATAGTTTATTATAGTAACTAGAAAACACCTTTCTCATTAGAAAATATAATCCGGGGGCCCCTGGGTGGCTCAGTGGGTTAAGCCTCTGCCTTCAGCTCAGGTCATGATCTCAGGGTTCTGGGATCGAGCCCTGCATCGGGCTCTCTGCTCAGCAGGGAGCCTGCTTCCTCCTCTCCCTCTGCCTGCCTCTCTGCCTACTTGTGATATCTGTCTGTCAAATAAATAAATAAACAAAATATTTTATTTATTTATTTTTAAAGATTTTATTTATTTATTTGAGAGAGAGAGTGTGAGAGAGAGCATGAGCGAGGAGAAGGTCAGAGAGCGAAGCAGACTCCCCATGGAGCTGGGAGCCTGATGTGGGACTCGATCCCGGGACTCCAGGATCACGCCCTGAGCCGAAGGCAGTCGTCCAACCAACTGCGCCACCCAGGCGTCCCTAAACAAAATATTTAAAAAAAAAAAAAGGAAAAAGAAAATATAATCCGTGCCCAGCCGTCAGCCAACATTGCTGCGAAGTCCTCCCCTGCCTGTATGTATGTGCATGTCACTCCTCCCACCACTAGGGGCAGCCTCCTTCCTACCCTTGAGGCCTGCAGGGCCTTGAGCCTCCTTTTGACCAAGAGTGCTGTGGGGGACACTGTGTCTGTGTGGGGCTTGGGCTTTACTCTTGAAAACTTGGAAGGAAAGAGAGGCCATGTGGCGGGGAACCAGCCCAGGTGTCCTGGCCCCTAGCCCCAGCTGACAACAGCCGCAGGTGAGACCAACGGAGGACTCAGACAGTGACCCCAACTGCAGTGGGGGTAGTAATTGGATAAAGTAAATGTGATGATAATAATCATCACTGAGGCCAAAAACTATGACGGGTGGTTATAACAGGACAGAGTGGAAGCTGATGACCACCCCACCACCATGCAAGCCCCCCAGCCCCGGAGAGGGACGCCCCTAACATTTCGATGTAGGTTCTTCCAGATTTCTTTCTCCTGTGCTCGTACATGTAATTAAAAAACTAACAGGAATATGTGCAATCTACAAAGTAAGCATCTTGGCATTATTTTTGTCTATCAGGAAAATTGTCCAAAATGACTTTATTAATAGAATGTAGCGGGAAGAAGAATTATGGCAAAGTTCTCCTCTTGGCTGCCAGGAGGATTGCTGAGCCTTTCATAGCTATGAAAATCAAACCCAGATTCACAAGCTTAACACGTCTATGCAGAGTTCCTTGAACACTTGGTCCGCAAGGTCCGCAGGGCAGGAGCTTTCTTTGGAGCACCTCCCCCAAAATGTCTGAACCGGGGCGGGGGCGGGGGGGAGTATCTGTGCCCTAAATACAGAAAGAAACTAGCAAAACTGAAGTTAGCTAATGCTTCTTTCAACATCTCGACAGTGAGTCAAGTTGAGTAACCGTTAAATAAGCCTACATGTCTCTACATTTGAAAACAATGTAGGTTAGCTTTGTCTACATTCACAAGAATTCTTGCGAGGGCAGGATGAGTGCAGAGAAAATGCAGCAACATTTAAATTAAAACGCTGCTGTGAGGGGCGCCTGGGTGGCTCAGTCAGTTAAGCGTCTGCCTTCGGCTCAGTTTATGATCTCAGGGTCCCCGGCTCGAGCCTGCACTGGGGTCCCTGCTCAGTGGGAAGCCTGCTTCTCCCACTCCCTCTGCCCACTCCCCAGCTCATGCTCTCTCTCTCAAGTAAATAAAATCTTTAAAAATAAAATTTGAAAAAGAATGCTGCTGGGAAAACCGTCTGGCAGTTTACCCCACAAGTAAAACAGAGTTACTCCATGGGACAGCCTAAATTGCATCCCCTCCAAGTTCTTATGTTAAAACCCCATCCGCCCCCCCGCCATTACCTCCAAATGTGAGCGAACTCGGACACAAAGAGGTGGTTACATGAGGTCAGTAGGATGTGTCCATAGGACACAGAGGCACACAGGAAAGGCCAGGTGAGGACAGCGAGACCAGGAGAAAGGCCTCAGAAAAAGTCCCCTTGAGGGGCGCCTGGGTGGCTCAGTGGATTAAGCCTCTGCCTTCAGCTCAGGTCATGATCTCAGGGTCCTGGAATTGAGCCCCGCATCGGGCTCTCTGCTCAGCAGGGAGCCTGCCCTCCTCTCTCTCTGCCTGCCTCTCTGCCTACTTGTGCACACTCTCTGTCAAATAAATAAATACAATCTTAAAAAAAATAAAAATAAAAAATGAAGAAGAAGAAGTCACTCAGCCCCAGATCCCAGACTTGGAGCCTCCAGAATGATGAGAAAATGCCTTTCTGTTGTTGAAGCCACCCAGTCTGTGGTAAGCTGTGATCAGGCAGCCTGAGCAGACTAATACCCGCTATGACCCAGCAGTCCTGTCCTAGATCTTTACCCAAGCGAAATGAAAACATCTGTCTGCACAAAAACCTGTACATGAACACTCACCACAGCATTATTTGTAATTGTCAAAATACAGAAACAACCCAATGTACATCCGCTGATGAATGGGTAACCCCCGTGGGGCAGACCCAGGAAATGGGAGTATTATTTGGCCATAAAAATAAACGAAGAACTAACACGCACTATAACATGATTAAACCTTTAAAACATTATGCTAAGTTGGGGCACCTGGGTGGCTCAGTCCGTTGAGCATCTGACTCTTGGTTTTGGCTCAGGTTGTGATCGCAGGGTCGTGGGATCAAGCCCCGCACTGGGCTCCACACTCAGCGGGAAGTCTGCTTGAGAGTCTCTCTCTCCCTCCGTCCCTCCCCTCACTCACATTCTCTCTTGCTCTAAGATCTTTAAAGAAAACGGTATACTAAGTCAAAGAAGCTAGTCACAAAGGACCACTTACTCTGAATCTGTCTGCATGAGCTTTCCAGAACAGAGAAATCCATAGAGACAGGAAGCAGGTTAAGTGCTTATCAGGAGCTGGGAGAGCAGAGGAGGGGACGAGGTGGGGATTGGCTGCTAACCAGAATGCGGTTTCTTTTGGGGCCATGAAAATGCTAAAAAATTGATTGTGGTGATGTTGTACGACTCTGTGAATGTACTCAAAGCCACTGAACTGTGTGCTTTAAATCGGTGAATTGCATGGTATGTTAATTGTATCTCAATAAAACCATTACTGAAGAAAAAGGAAGGAAGGAAGTGGGGGGAGAGGGAAGGAGGGAAGAAGGAAAAAGGAAAAGAAAAAAATAAAAGAGAAAGTTGGTCAAGGCACAGCTCTAAATGTCCTGGTAAGAAATCAACTCTGAGATGTGCCTGTATAAGGGCAAAATACAAGGAGTAGGAAGGTGTGTGGAGTGTGATGCCATTTACATGGCAGAAAGAAGATACCACATTGTACATGTGTGTGTTCCTGTGTGTATCCCTCTGGAAGGACACACAAAACAGCTGGAGGGTTCCCTTGCTCCCCTGCTCCCCTGCTCCCCTGCTCAGGTCGAGCCTGCCCCAGCCGACCCTTAGCCCTTTCCCTCGACTTTGGCTTAATCACTGCAGGTCTTTGGTCAGAGCAAGCTTCTCCTGCTCCATCTATCTGGGGGATTTCCTTCCTGCTAAGGATTGTGTCCGGTGCTTCTGTCCCCCTTTAAGTTAAGTAAGAACATTTATAGTAAATGAAAGTCACCCAGGATGGTGGACTTCAAGCTTTATTTTCTTTTTGTGCCCCCTAAAAAAAGTATTTTTGAAAACCTATCTTCCGGGGCGCCTGGGTGGCTCAGTGGGTTAAAAGCTCTGCCTTCAGCTCAGGTCATGATCCCAGGGTCCGGGGATCAAGCCCCACATCAGGCTCTCTGCTCAGCAACGAGCCTGCTTCCCTTCTTCTCCCTCTGCCTGCCTCTCTGCCTACTGTGATCCCTGTCTCTCTGTCAAATAAATAAATAAAATCTTAAAAAAAAAAAAAAAAACACCTATCTTCCAGGGTGCCTGGGTGGCTCAGTTGGTTAGGCACCCGACCGACTCTTGGTGTTAGCTCAGGTCATGGTCTCAGGGTTGTAGGACTGAGCCCCACGTTGGGCTCAGTAATAAATAAAACCATCTTCCCATCACATCTAAATATTTTCATCATATGAATTGAAAGGTTTTTCTTAATAGGGAGAGACAATGCATACATTTTCTAAATAACTTGACAGGTCGTTGGCTAAGAAGGTTGGCTGCCTTTGATTGATACGAGTGCCTGCACTAGATCCCTTCCCCCATCACTCATTTATCCCCAGTTGACAGATCAGTGCTTTGGGACACGGCCTGTGATTTTTAATGGTCATGGAACAGTCCGTGGAGTTGACAGGTAGTAATTAAACAGCTCATTGTGTGATTAACATGTCAGCTCAAACCAGACCTATCTTCATCTCAATGGTGTCTCTCAATGGTAGGTGCTCTCTTGGATGGATGGATGGATGGTTGGACAAACTGATAGAAGAATGAATGAATCACTGAGCAAATGAATGAATGAGAGGGATGATGATGCTGAAGGCTGACTGACATAGTGGTTAAGAGTTTGGGGTTTTGGGCTCCTGGGTGGCTCAGTTCTTAAGCAGCTGCCTTTGGCTCAGGTCATGATCCCAGGGTCCTGGGATCGAGCCCTGCATTGGGCTCCCTGCTCAGTGGGAAGCCTGCTTCTCCCTCTCCCACTCCCCCACTTGTTTCCTCTCTCTCTCTCTGTCAAATAAATAAATAAAATCTTAAAAAAAAAAAAAGAGTTTGGGGTTTGAGGTATGAGAGACCAATGACTTCCTGTCCTTCTACTTCCCAGCTTGTGGGACTTGGCAAGGTCCCCCAAGACCTCCCCACCAAGCCCCAGATTTCTTATCTGGAAAATGGGTACCTTAATAGCATTATCCAGCTTTCTCATTTCTCCAGCCTCACAGGTGTAAATCAGTAGCTTGTTGTTACTTGCCTTCGTATATCTCTAATTTCAATTATTTTCGAGCATCTAATCAGGTGCAGATATGAGCCTTTGAGCTGCTCTCGCTTCCACACTGCCTGTTCGGGTTCTCGCGCATTTTTCTCTTGTATTTGCCTTCTTTTTCTCCCTGATTTGCATGAATACTATGTGCATTTCCCATCATGTGTTCCCAACATGTGGCAATTTGCAGTGCTCCTCTTCCATTCTCTGTGTCTTTACTTTGTCTATGATGATGTGTTAACAGAAACCCTTTAAAAATCCTTTCCAGCTTGGGGTACCCGGGTGGCTCCATTGGTTGGGCATCTGCCTTCGGCTCAGGTCATGATCTCAGGGTCCTGGGATCAAGTGCTATGTTGGACTCCTTGTACCGGGGGGAGTCTGCTTCTCCTTTCCCCCCTGCTCATGCTCTTTCTCTCTCTCTCAAATAAACAAAGTCCTTAAAATAAATAAATAAATAAATAAATAAATAAATAACCAAACCTCTTTACAGCTTTTGATCTGTAACTGACAACATTGTGCAAGTTTGAGGCTTAGCGCGGGATGATCTGGTATGTGTATATACTGTGAAGCCATTACCCCAATAAGGTTAGTTAACGCACCTATCACTTCACATAGTTACCATTTATTTTATCGTGAGTGTGTAGTGAAAACTTAAGAGCCGCTCTCTTAGAAACCCTTAATTTTGATTTAATCAGATTCACCTGGATTTTGCCTGATGGTTTATATTTTTGAAGTTTTGTTTAAGATGTACTCTGTGCTTAGCCCAAACCCACAAGTTCATCAGGATAGCTCCCTACACCCTAGTCTGAGCTGGATGGGTTGCGTGTGTGTGTGTGTGTGTGTGTGTGTGTGTGTAGTTTTTTTTATTTTAGGTAGAGCTCTAGACCTCATTTTTGTGCATAGCAGTGTGAATTACACATTGTTTTCGTTTCCTATATATATTTACTCAGCTTTTCGTGAACCGTCTGTGCTTTTCAAATAAAAACCTGCTCTGACAGTCACCTGTTCATATGTCAAAAAACACCAGCGCCGGGTTTCCCAAGCCATGAGCGAATTTAAATTTTTTATTGAAACACAGCGACATCTGCCGGACGCTCTGTGCTACCAGCTCAGGTAGCTCACAGCCGTCCCCCTTCGAAGCTGGCCTTTTGATGACGTCATAGCTTCGTGAATTTGCAATTTCGCGGGTGACAGACAATAAAAAGCAAACCCCACGCAAAAATACATACGAGACAGAACGAAGGCAATGGTTCTCAATTTGATCCCAAGTTTTGAGAAGTTGTGCAGTGCCCAACAGGCATACATAACCCATTAGTAAATAATTATGCTTATTTGTGAATGAAGGGGCACCTGGGTGGCTCAGTCAGTTAAGTGTCTGATTTCAGCTCAGGTGGTGATCAAGCTCACGTGGGGCTCCACCTGCGTCTGCAACCATGCTTTGCCCCTCTTCGGCTTCATGCAACTTCTTTGCCTGTAAGAGGGGGAACTATAAAAGTTATGGAAATTCATGACAAAAGTTCATGTAAACGTCTTAGACCATTCCTGGCATGTTGTTGGCAGGCCATAAATGTCGGGTTTAGAAAATTATTTATTTAATGAGCCAAAACGGAGTCACTTGACACTCATATTTCTACAAATGACTTTTTTCTCCACTAACTCATATTACCTGGACACTTTTCCCAGGATGGACCTAGATTCTTCTTTTTAATAGCTGTGCAGTTTGCTGTTACTTCCTTTTTCTTCACTCTGCATCCTTCAGGTTTTTGGGTTTTGAGGGGTTTTTTAGATATTTTTAAAAAACCAAATCTCTGCACCCAATGCAGGGCTCGAACTCACAACCCAGAAAACAAGAGCCCTATGTGCTACTGGCTGAGGCAGCCAGGCGCCCCTACTTTGGATTCTTTTAAAAATAAACTTCAGGGTGCCTGGGTGGCTCAGTGGGTTAAAGCCTCTGCCTTCCGCTCAGGTCATGATCCCAGAGTCCTGGGATGGAGCCCCGCATAGCATCGGGCTCTCTGCTTAGCCGGGAGCCTGCTTCCCCGCCCCCTGCCTGCCTCTCTGCCTACTTGTGATCTCTGTCTGTCAAATAAATAAATAAAATCTTTAAAAAATAAAAAATAAATAAACTTCAGAGAAGTCAAGCTTCCCTGGGCTCCCTTGAACCTTTGATGTAGACCTACAAAGGATTACCTTTCCTCCTCCTAAAATCGGCTCCCATTCTCCCCTCAGACCTTCAACTATTAGTTACTTCTGCAGGGAAGGACTTCGATTTCCTCCTCCCAGCTGTAGTGTTAATCAGCAGCTAAGGCTAGAAACGTGCCCAACGGTGGCTCACAGGCCCTGTTGGGGGCTGGGCGGAGGGGGAGGGATGCCTGGCTGGAGACCCTGTTTCTCAGCATTGGCCCCCATTCTCAAGGGGACCAGCACCTTGTCACCATTTTTTTCTTTGGGGAACCTTGGCAAACAACAGAGCAAGGAGCCGTGAAGTCACAGAAGCCAGGAGTGGGAGCCCATCTGTAGCTTAGATGCTGTGTGACTTAGGAAAACTAAACAATCGTTCTGGGCCTTGCTTTCCTCAGCTACCCTTGATTAGGTTGTTGATGTAGAGATCAGGTGTGTGGAGCACTTAGCAGGGGGCTGGCAGGCAGCAGGGCTGAAATTAATAAAGGTTGATGAAGTTGTTATTCCTTTCTGGATGCCAGAGATGGACGCGCTGAATTAGGTATTTGTTGGGTCAGAGCGCTCTCTGGTGGGCGCAGAAAACTACAAGGGAAAGGAATATGCAACCAAAATCTAAACGGAGAATGAATCCATTTTTTAATTCAACGCACTTCCTTGAAGCCCTTCTACATGCTGGATGGTGCTGGAATCCAGCACCCTGGATGAATGAGGGATCCCCTGAACCCTCATTCCTCCCTCCGGCCGTTCTAAAATCTGGCTGCACACTCGAATCTCCCGGAGCCCCTTGCCTTGCCTGGACGGGCCGAAGGGCTGGGATAGGGTCAGCTCAGGTGGTGGGGGACTGGGGTGGGAGGGCGGGAGGGGGCTGGTACGGGGACACCAGGACCTCAGTCCTGAGGATTCGGTCTACACCCCCACGGAGGACTAAAGGCGGTAATAAGAGGGGCCCTGGGGTCAGACCTCTGTTAGAGCTCTTCTTCTGCACCTCTCTGAGCCTCAGTTTCGTCGTCCAGGAAATCGGGATGGAAACCTGCCTTTTTCCTGTTCTCCAGGGTCAGCCCCAGAAAGGCGCGGGGCCTGGCTTCCACCAGTTGGTGAGAAAGAGGGGTTTAGATAAATCTAAGCCCATGAGGGTCCTGGACCCCGCCTCCTGCAGCTCACAGTTCAGAGCCTGAGACATTAGTGAGAGCCCAGAGGGGGCCCCTTGAGGGGAGGGGGTCCAGGCACTTTAAGCTGGAATGAAACCAGGAAGGACTACAGGCCAGATCTTTTCAGACCTCTGAGGCCATGATGAGGAGCTGGGCTCTGTCCTGAGGATACTGGGAAGCCATGGCAGGTTCTGAGCTGGGGAGGGGCAGTGTCAGATTTATGCTGTTGGAATGGTGACACTGGGGAGTGGGGACCAGGAATGAGGCTCCTGGACAGGATGAGTGGGTCCTGGGGGTGGGGCAGATAGCAGAGTGAAGCCCAGGGCTCCACAGAGGGGGAGGTCCCAGCGCAGTCCCAACAAAAGAGAGGCTGGGGTGGTCTCCAGTCGGATGCCCCACCCCACTCCCCAGGTGTGGTGCGTGTGATGCTCAAAGGTGTGTGCGTCCCTGTGTATGTATATCTGGGTGGGCTGGGAGTACGTGTGAGTTCGTGAGTGTGCCTCGGTGTGTGTTAGAATGTGTGGGTTGTATCCAAGTGTGTATGAGTGTGTGGGTTGCAGTGAGTCTGTGTGTGTGAGCACGTTAGTGTGCAAAAGTGTGATTGTGACAGGCTGACACGAGCCTATGCCATACCCTGAAGTTGCATAACCTCCTGGCATCTTTTTATTTTTATTTTTTTTAAAGATTTTTATTTATTTGACAGAGAGAGATACAGCGAGAGAGGGGACACAAGCAGGGGGAGTGGGAGAGGGAGAAGCAGGCTCCCCGCCAAGCAGGGAGCCCGATTCGGGGCTAGACCCCAGGACTCCAGGCTCATGACCTGAGCCGAAGGCAGAGGCTCAAGGCCTGAGCCACCCAGGCGCCCCACGAAACTTCCCGGTGTCTTTGCGCGGAACATCACCCGGAGCTGACGCCCTGAGCAGATTCCCAAAGTTTGGGTGTCACCCTCAGTGTAATACCCGCAGGCTGGTGACTCTCAAGTACAGGGTCCCTAACTTAAGTGGCCTAAAACAAATAAACACCAAACAAATAGAAACAAACATAAAAGTACACCCCACGTGAGGACAGGAAACCACAAAGCCGAAGAGTGGGTGAGAGATTATCTCAGCCCACAGCTGCTCTTTCACGAAATCCGTGCTTTGATTTATCTAAACCCTCTTCCTAGCTCAGCTCCCGCAGGTTTCCCCCCTTTCTCACCAACTGGTGGAAGCCAGGCCCAGCGCCTTTCTGGGGCTGACCCTGGAGAACAGGAAAAAGGCAGGTTTCCATCCCCATTTCCCGGACGACGAAACTGAGGCTCAGAGAGACGCGGAAGAAGACCTCTAACGGAGGTCTGACCCCAGGGCCCCTCTTATTACCGCCTCTAGTCCTCCGTGGGGGGGTGTAGACCGAATCCTCAGGACTGAGGTCCTGGTGTCCCCGCACCAGTCTCCTCTCGCCCCCTGTCGCCCCATCCGTCCCCCACCACCTGAGCTGACCCTGTCCCAGCCCTTCGGCCCGTCCAGGCAAGGCAAGGGGCTCCGGGAGACTCGAGTGTGCAGCCAGATTTTAGAACGGCCGGAGGGAGGAATGAGGGTTCGGGGGATCCAAAGCGACCCCCTCCTGCCGCCACCCACCCACCGGTTTGCGAGATCCCGGACGCTGTCTACGCAAGTTGTGGTCCCCAGAATCCCCACCAGGGGCCGCTCCAGGACCGCGGCTGAGGAAGCGCCGACCTGGAGGCTTAAACTGCCGGGATCGGTTCAGCTCTGAAAGAGGCGGGGGAGAGGGGGGTGGTTGGGATTGAACACTAATTGCAAAAGCAACACTATTTCTTCTACAGTTCTTCCTATATTCCATGCACTGTTTGAAGTGCTCCAGTTGTTTCTTAAATGTGTTCTAATTTTTTAGTTGCAATACACGTAACACAAAATTTACCTTCCGAGCCATTTTAAAAAAAGATTTTATTTATTTATTTGACAGAGAGACAGATCACAAGTAGGCAGAGAGGCAGGCAGAGAGAGAGAGAGAGAGAGAGAGAGAGGGAAGCAGGCTCCCGCTGAGCAGAGAGCCCGATGCGGGGCCATTCCAGGATCCTGGGATCATGACCCGAGCCGAAGGCAGAGGCTTTAACCCACTGAGCCACCCAGGCGTCCCTCGACCATACCTATTGAACAATAACTCCCCATTCTCTCTGTTCCCCTGCCCCCATCCCCAGCCAACCACCACTAGAATTTGTGATTTATCTTGTCTTTATGATTTTGACTACTCTAAGGACCTCCTAGAACGGAAGCATTTGTCTTTTTGTGACTGGCTGATTGCACTTAACATAAAGTCCTCAAGGTTCATCCCATTCTAGCATGTTGCAGAATTAACTTCTTGTTGAGGCTGAATAATATTCCATTGCGCGGATATAACACAGTTTGCTTATATAGACATTGGTGGAGGAACACTTGGGTTCCTGCCGTGTTTTAGCGATGTCTCTCGGTTTGTTTTAGCACAACTCTGGGTTCTTATTGTTTACATTCTGCACAAGAGGAAGCAGACACAGAGAAGGTAGATGACTTGCTTAGGGTCACACAGCGCAGAAATCTGAAGGCAGGCGGTCCACTCTGACCCAAACTACATTTGTGTGACTCCAGAATCTGGCATGTTTCTCCCTTGTGGTCTCCCAAACCTCTGGCGGGGTTTCCGCAGAAGGGGAAAAGCAGGGTGTAGGGGGGGAGCTGCTTGAGGTGAGCTGGGGCAGATCAGGAGGACCCTGAGTCACCGGGCAGAGTCCGGAGCGCCACCCTGAGGATGGGCCTCGCTGCTGGGGCCTGGTGGGGAGTCCAGCGCAGCCTGGGTCGTGCTCTAAGCCTGAGCACTCCACACTCTCCCATCTTCCTGAGCGCCCTAAGAGAATGTGATCCCTGTTTTGGGGTGAGTGCATGGAGACCCCGAGAGTTCAGTAACCAGCCAAGGTCATAAGGAGGATGGGCAGAGAGTGGGAGTGAGCCCAGGCAGCTCCACTCCAGATACCTGTAGCCACGCTGCATTGTTTCGGCATTTCACCCTGCCCGCCTCCCCCCCACCCACATAAGAATGGGGGGCCTAAAATACCCTCATCTATTTCCCTCCCCCAAGCCCAGGCAGGCGCTCTCCCCCTCCGTCTGTGTTCTGTCGACATTCTCTTTGATGATAGCCAGGGAGTGCTGGGATGGTGCAGATAAACGCTGGTTTGGAGTTGAAATCGCTGTTTCCTGGGGCTACCACCTTAATAATCCTGCTGAGTCGACAGCTCCAGAAGGATCCACAGGCTGAATCTGGGGACGAGGCCCTGCAGGCACCATTTACACCCTCCTGGCCTTAAAAATGGTGAACATGCTTGCTGTCATCTCCAGGTCAGGTGCTCACGCTGGGGTCCAGAGGGCAGAGACAGTTGTGTGTCCCCTGCTGGAGCCGGACAGACTCTGGGTCTTTTCCGCCAGCCTCCACCAGAGGGCGCACTGCGGAGCATTGATTCCAAAATGACCGCTCCAGTCCCTCTCCTGCCCATAGAGCCCCTCAAGGGGTGGAGTCTGTTCCCCCTCCCCTTGGGTTTAGGCTGGCCTTACGACTTGGTTTCACCAGGAAGTCAATTCCAAGGCAATCACTCCCTTCTTCAAACTCTCTAACGTTTCCCAGGTTTCTAAAGGTCAAATCAGAAGTCTTCGTAAATGGTTAGACATGCTCTGTCCAATACCACTGGGTAATTGGGACAATTTAAAATTAAATTTAATTGATTGAATTGATTAAATGTAAGATTGAACATCCATTTTCCCAGCCGTATCAGTCACCTTATAGGTGTTCCAACGCTGCATGGACACGTTAGCTACCATTCCAGTACAAGTATAGGACATGGCCACCATCACAGAAAGTTCTCTCTAAGACAACGCTGCTGTGGTTCCTCTGTCGCTGTTTTCTCTGCCTCACCGCCCAACACTCCCCCATGCCTTCAGATGCCCAGATCTCCTTGTCTTTCAGGGAACACTGGGAGCCCATTCCTGCCTCAGGGCCTTTGCACTTGCTGTTCCCAGGCTTGGAGTGCTTTCCCCAGGATATTTGCATAGCTCCACCCTTCACTTCATCCCAGTCTTTGTTCAACTGTCCCACTCCCCGGGGAGGGCTTCCCTGACCACCCTATTTAAATGTGACCCTTCCCTCACACCCCTACTTTTTTTTTCCTTTTTTTTTTTAAATTTATTTATCAGAGAGAGAGAGTGCAAGCATAGGCAGACAGAATGGCAGGCAGAGGCAGAGGGAGAAGTAGGCTCCCTGGCGAGCAAGGAGCCCGATGTGGGACTCTATCCCAGGACGCTGGGATCATGACCTGAGCCGAAGGCAGCTGCTTAACCAACTGAGCCACCCAGGCGGCCCGCACACCCCCTACTTTTTCAAGCTCTGATGGATTGTCACCTGCCACACTAATTTGTTTGCAGATGACCCGCTGATGACACGGGTATTGCAGGTCCAAGAGCAGAAGGGAGGGTCAGGTTGTCCCAGGATGAGGAGCGCGCAAGTTGCTCCCGCCCCGGGAAGTGCTGCCGCCAGAGCCCGGGCCGGTGCGCCCCAGAGCTTCCACCAAGCAGCTGCAGTCCCTGAGCAGGGACCCGGGAGCCCCCAGCCCACGTCCCCGCCGCAGACACCACAGGCCGAGCAGCTTCTGGAGAGCGCCCCCCGCCTCCCGCTGTCCGACCGGACCGCCACAGCGCAGCAAGGGTCCGAGGGTCAGGTCCGGAGCCGGGGGTGGGCGACCGTGGGGCGAGGAGCCGCGGAAGCTCTCGGGCGCTGCGCGGCGAGGCAGAGCCGCCCCCGGGACCCGGGCTGGGGTCTCCCTGTCCCCCGCCGCGTCCCCCGCGCCAGCACGGTGTCCGCGCACGGCGGCGGCCCAAACTCTAGCTGCCCCACGACCGACCGACAGACCGAATGAACCACGCGCGCCGGGAGAACCGGGGAGATGCTGGAAAGCTACGCCCGCCGGGAGGGAGGAAGGCCCCGCCGAGCCCCGCGCAGGCCCCCGGATCGCAGGCTGGTCTCCCTGGAGTCCGGCGGGCGCCGCAGCCCCGAGGACACCGAGCCGAGCGCCCGCGGCCCCGACGGCGAGAGGAGGCAGCGCCCGGGCAGAGGCGGGACGGACTGGGGGCAGAGGCGGGACGGACTGGGAGGGCCGCGGGGACACCGAGCCAGGCCCGGCGCTCGGCGCTGGCGCGGCGGCCCGAGGGACACCCACCCACGCGGACCCTCGCTGGGCGCCGTGGGGGCAGAGGCACTGAGGAGACGCTTCTGGGGCAGGGCGTGCGGTGGCGCGACCCCAGAAGGCTGTGAGGCGAGTCGTCCGCAGGACAGGGTTTGCCAGCATTGCCCATTTCGGGGGGCTCGAGGACGCCCCCACGGAGAGGTGAACTTTGAGCGAAGACCCCAGGAAGGGAGGGCTGGGGCAGCGGGATGGCTGCAACGAGGCCGCGGAACGGCTCAGGCCCGTGATCCTAGGAGACATTAACGAGTGCCACCTCCCATGCTCTTTGCGTCCCTGTGGGGTCTTTGGGTGACGAGATTGCGTTTGGGTTGTGGGTGTCTTTATTTGATTCTGTGCATCAAATAGGGTTGGGGGAATAGGAGGAAGGCAGGTTTTCACTCCCATTTCCCAGATGAGGAAAGTGAGGCTCATGGAGGCGGGAAAGGGACCTCGAACTTGGCTTTGTTCTCCTGCAGGGCTCCCTCGCATAAACCCTTACCCAAGCTCGCCCCGCAGTCCCAGGCCCAACCTGTCCCGTCCCGTCCCCTCGGCCCGGTCTAATCTCGGAACTCCTGCGAATGGGGTCGGATCGAAACTTCTAGAAAGAAGATCGAGGGCTCCAGGGCCCACTGACGCCGCGGGCTCCTCACCCCACCACTCGGAAGAGGGGAGAAAGCCCGCACCAACTGCGGCCCCCGAGGTTCCCACCAGGGGGCGCTCCAGGACAGCTCGTGAAAGGCGCGCCTGAGAGGCTCCAGCCCTGGGCTCAGGATGCCGCGGGCACTGGCCCAGGGCCTCCCAGGCCCAAAGCTCCACCTCTGAATGTCAGGCTGTGGAAAACGGACATTTCTGTAGGGCAGCGGTCCTTCGTGTTGGGTCCTGGAATCAGCTTGATAGAAATGCATGTTCTCGAGCCCACCCCACACCTAGGGAGTCACTGTGGGTTGGGAGCCAGCAGTCTGTGTTTTAGAAGGCCTTGCAATGGGTTCTTCTGCACGACCAGCTTGAGAGAGGTCTGCTGCGGGGTCTGAGTATGTTCTGGAGCCCTGGGGTAGCGATTGTGAGTCCCGGGGTGGGAGGGCTCGTCGGAATCACCCTGCAAGCCTCCAGGCTCTGGGAGCCCCAGCCACCCCTCCAGCACTTGCATGAGAATCTCTGAGCCTGCGGGCTGGGCAGGGATGTTGGAAAGCTCCCCGGGTCGTTCCACACACCAGCCAGGATTGACAACCCTGTCCCGCGGGTCCCCCATCAGGGCTGAGATGTCCCAGGAAGTTCTGGCCGCCTCTGACGTACAATGGGAGTAGGAGGAGGAGAGATGAGGTCTGCGTGGGCTGATTTATCTCCAACACATTATGTCTTCTTCCATCCTCTCCGCAGTCTTGGGAGGAAAGCTCTATAATGATCCACTCTTAAGATGAGAAATTGCAGGCACAGAGAGGCTAAGTAAGCAGCTGAAAGACACACAGCTTGTAAGGGGTGGTGCCTGGGGGTGATCCAATCCCTCCTCAGCCTGCCCCCCTCCTGGTTTTGTTTTTCAGCACATCACCATGGAGACTGAGTTGGGGTCCCCACCTGTCATGGGGCGGCATCTCTCCTCTCCCCATCTGTGTTTACTGTTTTTCTCCTTGGTGATGGTGATGGGCAGCTGGACTGTTCCAGATAAAGGATGATTTCCATTTCCCAAGGCTTCCTCCCTGAAAATCCTGGCACATTTGAAATCACAACCCTGGAGAAGCCAACCGGCTGCATTTGGGGGACTGAGCCCTTCAGGATTAACCCCGCCTTGGATTAAAAACAGTATTGAAAGCCCTGGTGTCATCTTACATTACCAAGGGGCCTCACTGGACAGATGCTCAGGCTGGGGACTCTGAGGATAGAAGGGCGGAGAAGGTTGTGTCCACTCAAGGGAGGCATAGACTGAGACTCTGTAGAAAACAACTTTGAAGTCTCAGAGCCATGTGAATGTATGTGTGTGGTTGTGATTGTGTGTGTGTTGCTACTCTCTGTGTGGTTTGAGGGGTAGGGGGAGAAGGGAGAGAAAGAACAGCTTCAGGGAGAAGAGTTTCAAGAGTAGCAAGGCTGGGCTCCTGTGATCAAAGGACAGGAAGACACACTCAATTGGCTTTGAGCAGGGCTTACTGGGAAATGCCACAGTGTGTATTCCTGGCTGAGTCCCTGGGGGCAGGGGCAGCGGTCCCCCTCCCTGCTTTCTGAAATCTTCTCCGGTGGTGTCTCCCACCATCTCTGCTTCTCCCACAATCTCCCACCCTGCAGATTCCCAAGCAGGTGAGGTCTCCTTAGGCAGTGGCTGGTGGCAGCCCACCACCCCATCCCGGAGCCTCTGTGGACAACTCCAGAGATGTCCCCAGTGCACAGAGGGTTAATCTAGTGGGCTGGTGGTGGTAGTGGGGGGGGGGTGTGCTGCACATTCCAAAAAAAAAAAAAGCCCAAGAACCAGACTGATCTCCTGGAAGGGAACTGCTAAGCCCTTGGAATGTCCCTTTAAGGGTGTCTTTGCTTACCTGGGGACTCTGGCTGGCCAGGGCATCTACTCCAACAACATGATTTATGCTGAACACCTGCTTCTGCCACCAGCCTCCTTCCATCAGTCTGACCTCTGGAGGGGATGAAGGTGACCTGGGTGCTCCGTGCCTGGGGGAACAACTCCCAGAAAAACCCTGGATCGCAAGGCTCCGGTAACTCTCCAGGCTCCCTCTTATACCCACCAGAAAAGCCAGGATCGCTTTGCTTTTTGAAAATGGCGCCGAGTTCATTAACAAAATGAAGATGTGTCAAAACATGTCGAGCTCGCCGGAAACGGTGGTATGTTTCGATCAGCTACATTTAACAGATGAGGGCTCTGATACTCACAGCTGGTCAGGTGATGCGATCACCGCTGACACAGACAAGCAGGGGGCTCGGGAAAGAGGAAGGATTTCTGGCGCATCGCAGGATGGCCCAGGCCTTGGGTCTTGAGCATCCGGATGGCTTACTTCTTTTAAAGATTTTTTTTTTTTTTTTTGACAGACAGATCACAAGTTGGCAGAGAGGCAGACAGAGAGAGAGAGCAGGAGGAGGCAGGCTCCCTGCTGAGCAGAGAGCCCGATGTGAGGCTCAATCCCAGGACCCTGGGATCATGACCTGAGCCAAAGGCAGAGGCTTTAACCACTGAGCCACCCAGGTGCCCCCGGATGGCTTACTTCTGAGACCGAAAGTCCACCTGGAAATGCCCATTGATTGGAGGGGGTAGCTGTCTGCGGGTTCCACAAAGCCTGCATAGTTTCTAAGGGGTCATTTTTAGTAAATGCAGTGAAAGGCTGAAAAAGTTGTAATAGGATCTCCTTTGTTGGTCAAAGAATAAGATACCCCAGGGCCACCTGGCTGACTCAGTCAGGGGAGCACGCAACTCTTGACATTGGGGTCTGAGTTCGAGCCCTGTGTTGAGGGGTTGAGTTTACTTAATAAAAAAAATTTTTTTTTAATACCCCCAAATAACCTTTGTATCTGTGTATGTGTCCACAGCAGGCTTTGCTGAACAAAGAGGAATGTGAAGGTTGAGTCGGAGTTCAAGAGGTAGGGGCAGGAGCACAGCCAAATACTGGCTTCATGACTCGGCTTTGTGACCTCTCTGGGCCTCAGTGTCCTCATCTGTAAAATGGAGATAATAAGATCTGCCTTGCAGAGTACACGTAAAGGGCTTCTAACAGCTCCTGGCACAGGTAGTGCTCAGTACAAGGTGTGGGGGGTTAACCTGGTTGTGTAGGGAGAAGGGATTTGTGGGTCCAGACCGCAAAGTTGGTAAAAGATCACTGCCCTTGATAATGTTCGTCCGCTCAAGTCTTTTGTGCGTATAAAGAAATATAGTAGAAACGCTTTTTAAAAAGAAAATTGCAGGGGCGCCTGGGTGGCTCAGTCAGTTAAAGCCTCTGCTTTCGGCTCAGGTCATGGTCTCAGGGTCCTGCCTACTTGGGATTTCTGTCAAATAAATAAATAGAATCTTAAAAAAAAAAAAAAAGAAAGAAAGAAAGAAAGAAAATTGCAAGATGAGCCTTCCCTTTCCAAGCTGCCCTGCTTCTGGACCTTCCAAAAAAACTCAGATGAGAAAACTGAGGCACAGAATGGTTAACGGCCCAAAATCACGCCTCCAGGAGGAGGTGTGGGGGATGGGGGGTGAGGACTGTCTAATAGCAGAGAGGCTACTCTTAATTACAATGTTTCACGGCCCTAAAAAAAAGGATCCATGGTAGATGATAGAACAGAGTAGGTTATTAATCGGAGATAGCAGAGTGTGGAAAGGTGCACAGTGCTATCCCTTTACAACAAAGTCACACGGACCGCCCAGGAGCTGGTTTCACAGTCGACTGGCTGGCTTCACCCGACCTACTGCATCAGGGGCTGCCTTGGAACAGGGGTTCAGATGATTTGGTTGCCTTCCTATTTGTGCATTACCATTCGGAGTTAGGAAGAAGGAGGAGGAGAAGTGGGGCGGGGGGAGAAGAAGATAAAGAGGAGGAGGAAGAGGAAGGGGAAAAAGAAGACGACGAGGAGGAGGAAAAAGAGGGGGAGGGGAAGGAGGAGGAGAAGGTGGAGGAGGAGGAGAAAAGAAGGAATAGGGGCGCCTGGGTGGCTCAGTGGGTTAAAGCCTCTGCCTTCAGCTGGGGTCGTGATCCCAGGGTCCTGGGGATCCCATTGAGCCCCGGAACGGGCTCTCTGCTCAGCAGGGAGCCTGCTTCCTCCTCTCTCTGCCTGCCTTTCTGTCTACTTTTGCTCTCTGTCTGTCAAATAAATAAATTAAAAATCTTTAAAGAAAAGAAAAGAAGGAATGCACATGTGAACAAACAACAGATGGTTTTCACTGGGTTTCCGTAAAGAGAGAAAACAGCACTGTGGGCAGGAGTCTAATCTCTGGAGGTCCGAACTGAGTTCAAGTTCTGATCTCTCCTGGGGCTCCTCCTTACTGACTGTGTGACCTTAGGTGTGTCACTCAGCTCCGTGGGCATTTCCATGACGGGGCGGGGAGGGGGGAAGTAGCCCCTCCCTCGCAGGACGTCATTGAAGTTTCTTTTTTTTTTTTTTTTTAAGATTTTATTTATTTATTTGACAGGCAGAGATCACAAGTAGACAGAGAGGCAGGCAGAGAGAGAGGAGGAAGCAGGCTCCCTGCTGAGCAGAGAACCCGATGCGCGGGGCTCCATCCCAGGACCCTGAGATTATGTCCTAAGCCAAAGGCAGAGGCTTAACCCACTGAGCCACTCAGGTGCCCCTCACTGAACTTTCAATGAGTGATGAAGGCCAAAGGATTTAGGACGGTACCAAGCATGCAGCGGGGGCTGTGTAAGTGTAGCAGCCCAGTCCTTGTGCCACTCACATTTTATAACCATGCATAAATAGCGTTCCCCAAAGTAAAACGCCTGCAAGAAGAGATTGACTCTGTTTCTGAGGTTTGACAGTCTTTTTTTTTTTTTTTTTAAGTAGGCTCTGAGCCCATCAAGGGGCCCTAAGCAGGGCTTGAAC
Organism: Neogale vison; assembly: GCF_020171115.1. Classification (NCBI taxonomy): domain Eukaryota; kingdom Metazoa; phylum Chordata; class Mammalia; order Carnivora; family Mustelidae; genus Neogale; species Neogale vison. Next base: position 53,196,097 of record NC_058097.1, on the reverse strand, counting down.
TGGTGACCCTGAGATCAAGACCTAGGCTGAGATCAAGACTCTGACCGTACTGACTGAGCCACCCAGCTTTTAGATTGTCGGGCCTCACGTTCCACATCTGGGAAGGCTGAGAGAAGAGGCTCCCTCCCTTGGCGCTGGTACGAAGGTCAAGCCTTATAAACCTGCAGCCCCGGCCCCTAGTCACCATAAGGACCCAACACCCTCCCTCTGATTTTGTTCAACCCATCTGGGAGATTGGCTTAGGATGTCTCCTCTGATCTCCCCCAGAAAAGTCCTGGCGTGTGAGTGACAAACCTTTTTTCTTTTCCCAAAGATTTTATTTTTAAGTAATCTTTATACCCAACATGGGGCTCAAACTTACAAGAACAAGAGTCCCACACTCCACCATCTGAGCCAGACAGGCACCCCTAGTAACAGACTTTCTGCTAATCTCTTGATGGGTGTGACCCCATCAGGCCAGACATCCCAGCAGAAGGTGAGGCTCGAACTCACACAAGATCAAGAGTCAGTTGCTCTACTGACTGAGTCAGTCAGGTACCCTGAACCCAGAAGTCTCTCTCTCTCTCTCTCTTTTTTTTTTTTTTTAAGATTTTATTTATTTATTTGACAGAGGGAGAGATCACAAGTAGGCAGAGCAGGGAGGGGAAGCAGGCTCCCTGCTGAGCAGAGAGCCTAATACGGGGCTTGATCCCAGGACCCTGAGATCATGACCTGGGCTGAAGGCAGAGGCTCAACCTACTGAGCCACCCAGGCGCCCCAACCCAGGAGTCTTGATTCCCACTCCAAACTTCTTTGTGCGACATATGTCACCCCTGGGCCCTGTTGTTACTATTGATGGTTACATGCCATAGGAGGACTGCTAATGGCTTATTTATCTATTTATTTTAAGATTTTGTTTATTTATTTGTCGGAAAGAGAGAGAGCACAGGCAGGCAGAGTGGCAGGCAGAGGCAGAGAGAAAAGCAAGCTCCCTGCCAAGCAGAGAGCCTGATGTGGGACTCGATCCCAGGACCCCAGATCATGGCCTGAGCTGAAATCAGACAACGACAAGCCACCCAGGAGCCTGGATTATAATTACTTTTATAGACAGACGAAGACTGTTCCATCTCAACGGCACTGGAGGGAAGAAACGAAAACAAGTGGGCCAAGCAGGGTGGAATGGATGTGAAGAACTTAAATAGAAATACTGGCTCTAGCCAGGAAGAAAGAAAGTAAGAAAGAGGGAAGGAAGGAAGGAAGGAAGGAAGGAAGGAAGGAAGGAAGATGGGTGGATGTACAAATGATTCATTTTTTCCCCTCAGCTTCTAAGCTAGAAAGCTTCCCAGTGTGTGAGTGGGTGGCTCCAGGGTCAGCCTGATTCCTGTGTAAACCTTACTTCAGTTGGAATAAAATCTTGCCCATAGGCACATTAGGAGGGATCCTGTCCTGATGTCCTGCATTTCCCATTTCCTTACATTTAGGACTTAAATATATGCAATTTTTGTTCCTCCACACATCTTCCAGGCCCCCATGAGAATAGGATCTCCCTCCTTAACACCTGCCAGAGCGACCTTCTCTTTATTATATTTCTGCAATTTGGCTTACAAGGCATTTTTCGGACATGTTACCATCTTCCAATAGATAGTCACAACGTTTGTCGAACATAAATTATACATTTAGAATTTAAAGACTGTAACACACATCTTCCTTTAAAAAAAAAAACACAATTCATTCTTTTTTTTTTCTCTTGGTTTAAGCACTTTGGACAAAATGCAGGATTAGTCACCAGCCAAGGCTCTTCTGCCCACGTGACGTTTTCCAGCCGCCAGGAAGATACACAATCAGCCTCCAGAACACACATGAGAGAAGCTTCACCTGACCGTTTGTGTGTGTGTGAGTGTGTGTATGTGTGTGTGTGTGTGCATTTCATTTATGAGCCTTTTTAAAAAGGCACACTTGTACCACTGGGTTCAGATTTTTTTCATCTGTGGAACATTCTAGAAAATCGGTATAACATTTATTTCGCTGCTGTACTCTGACTGTTTTTTAAAAGTACTTTAAAAAATCCATCTCCCTCTATGGATTGTTTTGCCGTGTGGCTGGTTTTTTTTTTTTTTTTTTAAAGAAAAAAAAAAGAAATTAAGCAAAGAGAAAGCCCACGGGGGCGGGGGGGGGGGGCTCGGGTTCCTGGCCCCATTTCCTCACTTGGAAGCTCATCTCCCTCCTCTCCCTCGCTGCAGTGGGGGCAGCTGGCTGACTGTTTGCCTGGAGATTTCACTCAGCGCCTGCAGCTGGTGTGAAACCTGAGCCTGGGTGGGAGGATGTACTCTTCTCTCTCCCTCAACAAAATCCCAAGGTTTTGTAGTTATTTCCAGAGAGGGGGAGAGAGGGAGCTCAAAAGGGCCCCCTGGGGGCCAGAACGGAGGGTTGCCAGGTCCATGGTACTGAAGCAGGAGGCTGGGTCTTAGATTCCTGGTCGCTGCAGTGAAAATGGACAAACCAGATGCTCTAGTTTTTGGTTTTCTGGGTTTTGTTTTGTTTTTTGCTTTGTTTTGTTTTGTTTTTAAGCATCACCATTTCAAACAAGTTGAGGAGTCCCCTCTGAAACCGAGGCATGTCGAAATCTAAGGGCACACACCCCCACTCCCCGCACTTCACCCCGCCCCGGCCCACCACCAGTGAAAATCCACTCTTCCTTTGAAATGGCAAAGAACTGGAGAAACTTCCAGATCCGTTGGTAGCTGATGAGAGGCTATTGGCCGCGTGGTCCATGGTAAGAAATACATTTTACTGTGACCTAGGACCACGCCCCCCTGCTATGTACACATAATAAAATTCCTAAAACAGATGACCACGTGAGATGAATTTAGATTTTGTCTTCTGTTGTTTCCATAGGGAAAACTTGAAATATACCAACAAGACACATGGGGTCTGGTGTAGGAAAGAATATTAGGGTCCAAAGCCAATGGCCAAGAAAGAATTCTAGAGACATCCTTGGAGCAAAAATGTAGCTTTATTAAAGCACGGGGACAGGACCCGGGGGCAGAAAGAGCTGTACTGGGGACATGAGAAGTGGCCCATGATATACTTTCAAGTTGGGAGGGGGTTTGGGTTAGCATAGGTCTCTAAGGAATTTTGGAAACAAGGTTTCCAGGACCTTGAGGGGGCTAGCTATTATTGGGAAAAGGTCATTTACTGCCATGTAATAAAACCTTAGTCATGAAACCTTTCAGATGTATATCGGTGGGCTGTATACTTGGGGGGGGTTAGAGGTAAAGGAAGTTTCCAAAGGAATTTTTATACATTAAAATAGACTTATGGAATGGGGGGAGGGGTCAGGCTAAGATTGCCTTTTGCCCTTAGCAAAGTATTAATATCAAGGCAGTTGAGTCCCTAGAGGAATGTCACTCTGTCTGTTTCAAGGACTTGTCAATGGGCTGTAGGTAGTAAGGAAATTTAACAATTTTTCTTCTGCTTTTGTTTCCCAAAGCAGGGTCTTTGCTGGGGAATGACTCTTAGCCCAGCCCACCTTTCCAGGTGCTCTGATCTTCTGGGGTCTCTGGAGTTCTTTATGCTTCTGTAAATTGTTTTTTTTTTTTTTTTAAGATTTTATTTATTTATTTGAGAGAGAGAGAGACAGTGAGAGAGAGCATGAGCGAGGAGAAGGTCAGAGAGCGAAGCAGACTCCCCATGGAGCTGGGAGCCCGATGTGGGACTCGATCCCGGGACTCTAGGATCACGCCCTGAGCCGAAGGCAGTCGTCCAACCAACTGAGCCACCCAGGCGTCCCTATGCTTCTGTAAATTGTAAATAACAAAGCGATGCAAATGGTCCTTGTTGGCGGACATGCAAGCAAATTTTGTCTGTGGGAGGTTCCGTTGATGTGCCTCTTCCCCTGGGGGAAAAGCCAATTTTCTCAACATCTTCAGGAAATTCCCCAATGCATGCTTACCTCTCTGGTGGCCCTTGGGATTTGTCCTTTGACCTGGTTGTGCTATCTTACGGAGTTATTGTAACTAAAATGCTTGACATGCGTCCATTTGACAGTTGTACAAGAGTCATGATTTTACCTTTTAAAAAATGTGGTAACAGGGTCCTGGGATCGAGTCCCGTATCTGGCTCCCTGCTCAGAGGGGAGACTGCTTCTCTCTCTCCCTCTGCTGCTCCCCCTGCCTGCGCTCTCTCGCTCTCTCAAACAAATAAATTTAAAATCTTTTTTTAAAAAGGTGGCAACAAATTTCTCCACGCAGCATGGATTTATGGGAGATTTTTATTTCCCTCTTTCCAGGATTTGTTCAACTCTTCATAAAAGGTATATGTTATTGTTGTTTGGTATTCAATAATCAGATAAAAAAGTTTATTCATACCTGCTTCCCTCCGCACCCCCACCCCAAATCAGGAAAAGACAAAACTAAATGCACCTGGGTGGACGACACAAGTCATTAAGCCTCTGCTTTCCGCTCAGGTCATGATCTCAGGGTCCTGGGATCCAGCTCCACATTGGTCTCTCTGCTCAGCAGGGAGCCTGCTTCCTCCCTCTCCCTCTGCCTGCCTCTCTGCCTACTTGGGATCTCTCTCTGTCGAATCAATCAATCAATCAACGCCTGGGTGGCTCAGTTGGTTAAGCAGCTGCCTTCGGCTCAGGTCATGATCCCGGCGTCCTGGGGTCCCGCATCGGGCTCCTTGCTCTGCAGGGAGCCTGCTTCTCCCTCTGCCTCTGCCTTCCACTCTGTCTGCCTGTGCTTGCTCTCTCGCCCTCTCTCTCTGATACATAAATAAATAAAATCTAAAAAAAAAAAAAATCAATCAATCTAAAAAAAAAACGTTGTGTCCTTTTTTTCCCCCATCTTGCATAATATAAAAGGAGAGAAACTGACACATTCTGGCACATGCCAGGCCCCGTAGTTCGTCTGCATTGTCTCCAAAATTCCCAATGTCCCACTTTCTGGACAGAGAAACTGAGGCTCAGAGACAGCCTGAGGGTGATGTGCTCAAAGTTTCATACCTCTGAGGTCACAGAGCCCAGACACGACCCTGAGCCTGACCCAAATTGTCTTAACCATCACCTCCATTCTCCACCTGGCTTGCATCATGTCTTCGGAGAATTTATGGCAAATCCATCCAATAAAATTATCCGCATTAGCCCTTTCTCTGGGTCTGGCCTGTGCTGCGTATACAGAGGTGACCAGTGACAGCCCTGGCCCTGCCCTCCCAGGATTCACAATTCAGTGAGGGAGACACACCCATCTGAAGACCAGGATGACCCAGAGTGGGGAGAGGTAAAACAAAGGAGCCTAAAGGGGGCACTGAACCTAGCTTTGGGGGTCAAGGAGGGCTTCCTGGAGGAGGAGGTGAATAAGTTGAGATTTGAAGGACAAGGAGGTATGTTCCAGGTCAAGAGTGACCAATGGCTTTGCAGAAAGAAGCCCGGGGAGCTAAGAGAGTCTGCAAAAACAGTAAATATAAAAACCCAGGCCAAACCATGAAAGTACATTCTAGAACTTCTCCAGAACTACTGTAAGGTAATCACATATTTCAGGCCTGGCCCTAAGGCTTGGGCTCAGATAGGTGGGTGGTAGAATGTCAAGAAACTTAGCTTTATATCCTCTTTGCTTGGGGTCCAAGTCCCCAGTTAGGGGCACAGGAAACCAGATAGATGCAGGTCCAAATCCTGGTTCCCTATACAAACTGGACTGTAGTCTCTGGGCCTCAGTATCCTCATCTGCAGGATGGGTTCATGATCTCTATTCAATGTGCCTACAGTAAGGGTTAAATACAGACGAGATCACACTTCTGCCCAGATAACCAAAGTGGCTCCCGTATTCCTCTGAGTTAAAGCCAAGTCCTCCCATTGCCCAATAAAATCCTGATCTCTTCTTCCTTCTCTGGCCACTTCTCCCACCCTTTCCCCTTCCCTCATTCTGCACCAGCCACACATTCCTCACTGCTTCTCAAACCACTCACAAGCTCTGACCTCAGGGCCTTTGCAAAGGCCATTTCCCCCACCTGGAAAGCCTTTATTGCACCTATTTCTAAAGCTCATTCTCTCCCTTCACTCGGGTCTCCATTTAAAAGTCACCTCCTCAGAGAAGACTTCTGTGACTGCTCTCTTGAAAATACACTTTCTCATCTGTCTCCACCACCTTAGTTTATTTCATGGCACTCCTAACCCCCACCAGGATGTTCCATGTATTTGTTTACTGTCCTCCACTAAAGCCTGTGGATTTTGTTTCACTCCCTGCTGTACCCACGGCGTTAGAACCATGCTTTAAAAATAAAAGCAGCCATTTTATATTACACTCTATGAATATATTAATATGCTGATGATGACGGTGGTGATAAATTATCAGAGCGCAGCCCCACCCCGGAGTTCACCCCCCTGACTCAGGGCCTCCCTGTCTCCAGCTCCCCGTACACCCAGGAGCCGGGCCAACATGGGTTTTCCTAGAAGATGGCTGTCATCGGCTCTTCCCATCTGGTGATTTTTTCAGCTGGACTGTTAGGGAGAGGGAATTCAAGAAATCTGCTGGGAAAGTTTGCCATGCTAGAAAATGAATGTTTACAGTAAGGTCAGAGGCAAGCAGAAACGCATGTGTGCTGAAGGGACGGTGAGGGAACATAAAGCAGGCTACGTTAGCAGTGACTACTGCCCACTCCGTGTGCCTGGGGGAGCCAGGCTTTGGGAGAGATCAGATTGGACGTTCTCCCGGGGAATGGCCCCCTTCAGGACTCAGGGCCATCTGGAAGGACTGGCCTCACTCTCTGGCACTGGGAAAACCCTCCTCCTGAGGCAGAGGGAGGGCGGGAGTTTCTCCCGTGGAGTTTACTACTTACCTACATGAGTGAATAAGCGTTTCTTTGTTCTAGCTTTTTTCCAACACTGCAGACAGAGGCAAATTTCTCTCTCTTTCCTCTGCTGCTTTTTAATTTTTTATTCTTTCTTTATTTTTAAAAAAATTTTTATATATTTTATTTTTTTTTACTTTCAGCATAACGGTATTCATTGTTTTTGCACCACACCCAGTGCTCCATGCAATCCGTGCCCTCTATATTACCCGCCACCTGGTACCCCAACCTCCCCCCCCTTTATTTTTTAAAATATTTTATTTATTTATTTGAGAGAGAGGAGAAGGAGTGGGGAAAGACAGAGGGAGAAGGGGAAGCAGACTCTCAGCTGAGCAGGGAGCCTGACCAGGACTTGACCAGAGGACCCCGAGATCATGACCCCAGCCAAAAGCAGACGCTTAACTGACTGAGCCACCCACATGCCCCCAAAGAATAATTTAATGTCTCTCTGTGGCAAACACTGTCTAGGTTCTGAGAGTATAATAGTGAACAAAACAGAGAAAGTGCCTACGTTGGGGCACTAACGTTGCCATGAGGAATACAATTTTAGGGAAATCAATATCTTTAAACCACTCTGGGGGCTGTTTGTTATGCAGCAAATGCTAACTGATACACTAATGAACCAATGGAATGTGATAGTGACTTTGGTGAGTGTGTGTGAGAGGAAAACTGGTGGAGTCTGTTAAGACTTCTTAGAGGCAGTGACATCTGGACAGTTTGGAACGACAAGAAGGGAACACATGAAGGGGTCAGGAAACAGTGAATGCACACATCCTAAGGTATCGTTCACAGAAGAACACAGCTGAGAAAGACCGAAGTGGACAGGGAATGCTTCCACGCAAGCTGGGGGGCAGGTCGCGGGGTGGGGGGTGTCTGGCCCCAGGTGTTCATTCTGGTATAATTTATACCTTTGTCCATTTAACTAATATTTAATAATGACAGTTCTCAAATTATGAGAATAATGATCTAAATAGAGAACACGGTATATATTCTCTTGATTAAATATTTTATTAAGATAAAGAGGCACCTCTTTCTTCTCAATACGACAATATGAATTTTATAATATAAATTTTACCCTTAAAGGTTATGGAAGGGGGTACATGTTATGAGAAAGATTAGAATTAAAACAATAAATCCTGGGGCACGTGGGTGGCTCAGTGAGGTAAGCATCTGTCTTTGGCTCAGGTCATGGTCCTGGAGTGCTGGGATCAGCCTGCACAGTGCTCTCCCTGCTCAGCCGGGAGTCTGCTTCTCCCCATGTTCCTTCCCCTCCCTCATGTACTCTCTCTCCCTCTCTCAAATAAATAAATAAAATAAAAATAAATTTTAAAAAATTGGGTGCACATACACAAAATAAAAACCCAAAGTTGAAACAGAAAGGAAGGGGATTGGAAGGGTGACCCCAGACTGGAAGTGCAGAGACAAGTGGAAGGGTTGGGACTGCATTGGGGGGGGGGAGGGACGGGAGATGTGTTGTCATGGAAACCACAGCACTGACTTCCATCCAGAGGGCTTCAAAAGTATTTTTAGATCTGCTGGTAATCACCGTGGCTCGCTGGCAGGAGAGAGAGCAGGTAGCTAACTCTATGTAACACACACATGCACACACATACACGTACCTTCACCCACCCATACACATGCACATACACACACAAACACATATGTATGTGTCATTGTATGTTTACAAATATATCTATTTATATATTCCTTTTGATATTTAAAAACAAATTAAAATTTTGTGTTTTTTTTAATTTTTAAAAGATTTTTAAAATTTATTTGAAAGAGCGTGACAGGGAGCACAAGCAGGGGGCTCCCTGCTAAGCGGGGAGCTTGACCTGGGACTTGATCCCAGGACGCTAGGATCATATCCTGAGCCGAAGGCAAACGCTTAACAAAGTAAGCCGCCAAGTCACCCCAAATTAAAATCTTTAACCTCAAACATTTATTTATGTATCTTGTATTTGTTTTTGGAACACTTAGCAATCTGCTTCTCTGATTGATCCCTGATGGATACACTGCTAGGCATCCATGCAATAAGGGATTAACTCAGCAGGCCGGGGCTGTCCAAACCTGCACATTCCAAGGAAATGACTGGCTCTTTTTTTTTTTTTTTTAAGATTTTATTTATTTATTAAGATTTATTTACTTGACAGAGAGAGACACAGTGAGAGAGGGAACACAAGCAGGGGGAGTGGGAGAGGGAGAAGCAGGCTTCCTGCCAAGCAGGGAGCCCGATGCAGGGCTCAATCCCAGGACCCTGGGATCATGACCTGAGCAGCTGCTTAATGACTGAGCCACCCAGGTGCCCCGAAATGACTGGCTCTTGACCCACTCCTAGTTGACCTCTAAGCCCTTGGAGAATCCCATACTAACAACGCCATTCATCATGGGGGCCTTGAGCTATGCACTATCACTTTGACCTCTGGAGTCAAAGAGGCAGAGTGAGCTCAGCTACACAGGGGCTCCACACCTATGTGATGGACCCAGAAATAAACATGGTGCACACTGTGGCTCAGGTGAGCTGACCTGGAGGCAATACTGTGTGATGTGCTCTCACCCATTGTTGCTGGAAAAAGTCAACGCTGTTCATATGACTCCACTGGGAGAGACAACTTGAAGCTCATGCCTGGTCTCCGCTAGACTCTACCCTATCTAGTCTTTCTTGTTTGCTGATTTCACTAGTTCAAGTCATCAGGACATTCCACAGGAAACCACTGTCCCGACTTCTTTTTTTTTTTTTTTAAGATTTTATTTATTTATTTGACAGAGAGAGATCACAAGTAGGCAGAGAGGCAGGCAGAGAGAGAGGAGGAAGCAGGCTCCCTGCTGAGCAGAGAGCCGATGCGGGACTCGATCCCAGGACCCTGAGATCATGACCTGAGCCGAGGGCAGCGGCTTAACCCACTGAGCCACCCAGGCGCCCATTGTCCAGACTTCTAATAGCCCAGATCGATTTTGTCTGTCTCCTGAACTTCATGTAATAAATGGGGTCATACCATACATGCTTTTGCGTCTGGTTTCTTTGGCATAACATCATAGTTGCAAGATTTTTCCACACTGTTGGAGTGTAGTTGTAGCTCACCCTTTCTAACCTAGTAGTATTTTATTGTGGGAACACGCCACAATTATCCATTCTGTTGGGTAGCTTTTAGATCACAGCTCTTATGACTCGTGTTGCAATGAATATCCTCCCCCTCCAACCCCCACGGCCTTTAGTGAACACATTTCTGTTGGGTATATGCATCTGGGATTGGAGTTCCTAGGCTGTAGAGCTTTCATACATTTTGCTTTAGTAGATACAGCTAAAGAGTTTTCCAAAATTCACATTGTCGCCAGCCATGTACCTGTATGAGAGTTCTAGCTGCTCTTTTCTTCATCAATGCTGGGCGTTTTTGTGCTTTCTCAATTGATCTATTCTCAATCAGCAACTTTACAACAGCTCCCTGTGTTAGCGCTAGATTTCATTACAAGTTGCCAGAATTTTCTAATGAGAATATCCCATTTGGTAGCAGTTAAGCTATACCCTCTTGGTGCTTTCTGGGACCTACCAATTCAGCCATCCCTGGTTCACTGGAGAGAGCATAAAAGAAAAGTCTGCTCAACAGTGGGAAAGCCCCTCGGGACTCCTGCTGTTACAATACTAAAAAGAGCCGGCTGTGTGTCTGGACCAAATACACATTTTGACAAAATACTGAGTGGCTGAGTATTTGGTCACAGGCAAAGGTCGAATAGAATCGATAGATATTCTTTCGATTTCGATTTTCTATCGAAAGATCAATAGAATAAACTTCGGGGAACATAGGAACAAATCTGAAAATTTATCAAAACCCTTAAATTCGTATCACAACTTTATTTTTTCAAAATGTATTTGCTAGTGTCACTTAGTAGCACAGATGGCTAACAAGACATTTTTGACCAGTGTTGATGATGACATGTCACCAATGTTTGTTGGGGTGCCTGGGTGGCTCAGTGGTTTAAAGCCTCTGCCTTCAGCTCAGGTCATGATCCCAGGGTCCTGGGATTGAACCCTACATCAGGCTTTCTGTTCATCAGGGAGTCTCCTTCCTCCTCTCTCTCTGCCTGCCTCTCTGCCTACTTGTAGATCTGTTTGTCAAATAAATAAGTAAAAAAAAAAAAAAAAAAAAAGATTTCCTTTTTTGATAAAAGTAACGGACTACAGTAGAAAATCTGTTTCTCCTTCAGTTCACAAGATGGAAGATCTGGTTGATGGTGATGATGAAAGATCCTGGAGCCGCACCCAAGAATCAGACAGCACGCCTCCACTGGATGCAAATTGCAAGAGGTTTATTGATTACACAGGCGCCTGCAGACGCATCAGCCTTTGTGGGCTGAGCGTGCCGGGCTAAGTTGGGGAGCAGATTATATAGGGCAAAGTTGGGGTGGCAGGAAGCGAGTTTACAGAAGCAGATGCTTGGTTACAGGGTTCTGATTGGTTAACCTAAATCAAGCATTGTCAGGCACTGTAACGGTTTGTTCTGGCGGGAAGTGGTGGCGGGAAGCGATCCTACAGAAGCAGATATGCATGGTTACAGGAGTCTAATTAATCAATTTGATTCAGGCATGATTGGGCGTTGGGGTCAGGGCGTTCTGGTGGTTCCTTGGGACAGCACTCTGGAAAGTCCCGGTACATTTCGTTTCTCATTCGTCTCTCCTTTTGACAGACCGGGTGACCACAGACAATGTGTTGCCATCAGGCTATGGGGACAATAGGTTGCTAAAACAAACCTTACCAAGGAGGAAGGGGGTCTTTCAATGATGCTATTTCACTGAAACGATCCCACAGAACTGAAAATCCCATGAAAGTGCATCCTTGTGTCCTGCTTGGAAAAGCTGTTTAGGGGAATCTTTTTTGAGGAGCTGACTTAAGGCTGTTGCTTTCTTGTAGTAAGGCTTTATCAATCATCATTGATGATCATTGTAGTTCACCTTTGCAGGATCTTCTAATGATCTCTTGCTGCCTAACAGGCAACCCCAAGACTTAGTAGTGTAGACACTGTTCTGATACATTCATTGACTCTGTGTGTCAGGAATTCACACAGGGGACAACACTGATGGTTTGCTTCTGCTACATGACGGCTGGTCCTCAACTGGGAAGATGTAAATGATTGGGAGTGAGTCAAATAGTTGGGATATAGAATCATCTAGAAGCTTCCTTACTCACATGTCTGGTTCCTGGGCCAAGATCATCTGAAGTTTGGGCTCCGTTGGGAATTGTCGATCAGAGAACACGCATGCGGCTTTGCCAGTTGGCTTGAGCTTCCTCACAACATGGCAACCAGAGGCTAGCTGACCGTCTTCTTACTTGGAACTCAGGGATCCAAGAATGGGAGTGTCTTGACAAACAAGAAAGAAGTCGCATGGCCCTTTATTACATGAGAAGTCACACAGATTCCCTTTCGTGATGCTCTTGGCCCAGTCATTTCCCCTTGACCACACTTTCTGTTGGTTAAAGAATTTACAAGTCTGCTCAGATTCAATAAGAGGGACGTAGATCACCACCTTTCAATAGGAATATCAAAAAATTTACAGCCACATTTTAAAACTACTGTGCGATGATACACATTCATTCTTCAGCTGATTAATAGAATTTCCACAGGTGAGGTACATAAGATTTTTATTATTTTTTTTTACATAAGATTTTTAAACTCTAGTTACAGCTGGAGTGTTTATTGGAATGATATATTCAGATTTAACAATATGAATGATGTCTTTTTTTTTTTTTTTTTTTTCCATGAACTATCATGGGACCTTGGGCAAGCACACCCATGCCTCGAGCTCAAAGGATCGATCCCACCCAAGTTCAGGGATGCCAGCGGAGCTGCATTTGGCTATTTGGTTTTGCAAAGGCCCCAGTTCCAAAATGGAATCCAAATCACAGATTTTGGTTGAATACTTAGGCCACAATTGTACTTTGCTGCATCTTTCACATGTAATGTCCCTCAACCTTCAGAGTGCTGATGAGGAAGGTTTTTATTGGTATTCCTTTTAGGAAAAAGAGGAGGGAGCTTGGAGAGCTCAGTCTCCGAGGCTGCGCAGCCAGTAAGCAGCATTGCCAGGTGTATGGTTGAGTCCTGACAGGAAACAGCACCTCTAAGGAGTCATTGAGAAGCGCTTCATTAACGATCAACAAAGGTGTTGCCTGCGGGCAGCAAGCTGAGGGAGCCAGCAAGGAGAGGCGAGGCTATACCCAGGCGTGAAGGGCTTGTGGGGCGGAAGGTGGGAGTTTCTAGAAGCTCCTGGATGTTTCTGGAACTAGGATAACGGTGAGCGAATGAAAAGGCTGTCAGGAGCTGGGGCTTTGTTTGTTAGAGGAACTCGGGGGCGGGGCGGGGGGGTGCGACTAAGCGGCTCTTTCCTCTCGCCCTCAGGTTTCTGGTGGTTCCCAGGGGTCCCGTGGGCTGAACCCAGCAGAAAGGCAGAGGTTAGATGGACTAGTTGGTTGCCATCGTGGAAGTCAGGACACTCCGCCCCGGTCCCCGAGGCCCACGTTCAACTGAAGTGTGGAAAGAGTGTGTCTGGAGGGACAATCGACAAACGCTCAGACCCTTTGCTCGAAAAGCTGCTGAACGCCCCCACCCCCACTCTCGCGCTGGGCTCCCCAGGCGGGAGGGCGCATCCCGAGCGCTGGCCGGTTGCCATGGCGACCGCGGGAGCGGCAACGACGCAAGTGCGCAAGCGCGCGCTGCGACGCGGGTCCCGGTTCCGCGCAGCTGCCGGGATCCGGGAGAGACGACGCGTGACCCGCCGGGACCGGAGCTGGGGCAGACGCCCTCTCTTCGGCGCGTTCCCGGGGAGCAACCGAGCCGGCTCCTGGCGAGCGGCGGCATCCCGGCTGCCTGTCCCCGGCCCGATTACGGGCCGGGCAGTCGGGGGCGGGGCTGCGAGATCCTTGCCGGGAGGCTCTGGGGCAGGGCCGAGCGCAGTTTTTGGCCGGTCGCAGGACACCTGTGAGCACCCGGGGCCTGGTTTGGGGAGGAGGGGTCTGGGAAAGCGCGAGGAGGCCTGTAGGCCCGCAGCGCAGGGGGAGGGCAGTTGAGATCTCTGAGCCTGGCCGTCTTCTGGGGAATCTGACCTCCCTCTCCTGTCACCTTACAGGATTAATATCTGGGGACCGCTGCCTCCTTCAGCCACCTTATAGACTGTCGAATGCACGTGGGATTAGAGACGCTAGGTGTCCGCGACCATGGCCATGAACCTTCTGGAGGACTGGTGCCGGGGGATGGAAGTGGACATCCATAGGTCCCTGTTGGTCACGGGCATCCCCGAGGACTGTGGTCAAGCGGAAATTGAGGAGACTTTAAATGGGGTCCTCTCCCCGCTGGGCCCATACTTTGTGCTCAATAAGATTTTCCTGCGGGAAGAGAATGCCAAAGCTGCCCTAATTGAGGTGGGAGAGGGTGTGAATCTCAGGGCCATTCCCCGGGAGTTCCCAGGAAGGGGGGGCGTCTGGAGAGTGATTTGTAGAGACCCCACCCAGGATGCTGAGTTTTTAAAAAATCTGAATGAATTCCTGGATTCTGAGGGGCGCACCTGGGAGGATGTGGTCCGCCTGCTCCAGCTTGGCCAGCCCTCACGGCCCCAGAATCGGCCTCCACAGAACTGGGCAGATGCTTTGGGGGTGCTCTTGGGGGCAGTGGTGCAGATCGTCTTCTACATGGATGCTGAGATCCGCAGCCGTGAGGAAGCCGGGGCTGAAGAAGGTGCTGATGACCAGGTAGCTTCAGCCTCAGCCTCAGGAGCGCGGAGGAAGGTGAAGAAGGAGCCAGGGTGGGCTGCCGAAATAGGTTCCACTTTGAAGATGGAAAATCTCAGCAGCTGCAATGACCCAGAAGATGAAGGTGACCCTCCGAAACCTCTGGTTTGTAGGGCTGGAGCTAAAAGTCGCTCCAGGAAGAAGAAGCAGAAAAAAAGACCCAAGCAGGAATCCGTGCTCTGGAGGAAGCCCAGAGGCCGCCGTTTCAACAGCTCGGCCTCCTTGGAGGATCCTGAGGCTGCTGGGGCTGAAAACATGGAGGTCTCCGATTCCATCAGGTGCAAAAGGAAGCTGTGCGTGAAGCAGGAGGAGTCGGCCTTGAAGAAGCCCGTGGCAAAATGTGCCTGGAGAGCTCCCAGCAGCTCATCCCGTGACGCTCGGTCAGAAGCTGTGAGCCCTGGGGTTGCTTCACAGTCAGACCAAGGTGGCAGTCGGGAGGGCCCCCCAAAGAAGAAGGCCATGGGCTGGGCCTTGGTAAAGAGCCCTGTCCCTGTGAGAAAGAAGAAGAAGGTGAGCTTGGGCCCTGTTTCGTATGTCCTTGTCGAGTCAGAAGATGCCAAGAAGAAGCCAGCGATGGGGAAGAAAGGGCCGGGCTCAAGACGAGATGGGTTGCTTCAGAAGGCCCCACGAGGCCACCAGCCGGTGGGGTTGCTGGCCTCCACGTCTCGGGGCCCAAAGGCCAAGCCGGAAGGTTCTCTTCAGGCCTCCAGTGGTCAGAATGGCAACAGAAGTCACTTGGGTTGTGCCGGCGAACGGCTGAGTGGAGAATCCGAGCAGGAGAGACAGGTGGGCGCAGAGGTGCTTAGGGCCGTCGCAGGTCAGGTGGAGCTTGAGGAGGAGGCGAGCACGGTGGAGGGGGCGGGTGTCCCACCAGCTGAGGTTTTAGAGGGTGGAAGCCCTGACCTTCCTCCTAGAAGCCCCTGAAGGCCAACCTTGGGGACATCTATGAGTAGGAGGTGGAAGGGCGAACCCCCCACCTCTCCTTTGTTGGTGAGTGTCATTGTGGGGGTCTCAGGTCGTTCTGCCACGTCCTCCAACCCAATTCCCTTCATCAGAATCGAATAATGGGGAGTGAGAACATTTGTCAGGGTCCATGATTTGGAGGGTCAAGTTTTCTGGAAGCCTGGTTGGGGGATAGACATTTTCAAGCACTTAAAATGTCCAAGGAAGTAAGAAAGAAATTCCAAAGAACACCTCCTTCCCTGGTGAGATCTTCTAATTTATCCACAGAACCCAGAAAGCCTTGATTTGGGGGACAACCTGCGATGAGCTGAAGGAAGACCAAGGACGAAGCATCCAGTGGGGAAAAAAGTTTTTCTCCTTATTGAACACACCATGACTTTGACATGTAGGAACCCAGTTTCGGGAGATGGGACTCTCAGAGAAAAACCATCTGCAAGCTCTTAGGTGGGAGAGACAAAGGGAGGGAGGTGCACCTCTCTGCTTTTCTCTGCCAGCCCTGCTTTTGCCCCTCCCCCTCGACTCACCTTCAGAGGTTGGAGAGTCGCTAAGCAGACTGGGAAAATCCTAGAATATTCACTTTTCCTTACAAAGGCAGGGCCCCCTTGTTCTGCCTCTCATTCTTGTTCCCTGCTTCCTAGAGAGTGAGCCGGTGTCTGCATGCAGGGCCTGGCGTTTTCTCCCATCTTCTGTGTGTTTCGCCCACCAGGAAGTTAAGCAGACATCTTCAAAGCAGACCTGCCTTCCTTGGTGCCCGTGTTCTTCCGCTTCCATCCCCATTAGCCGGCCAGAGGGCAGGAAGGTCCCAGGAGTTAGTTCTGGAGGAAAAGAGTGTGCGCTTAGGCTTTGAAGTGTTTGAGATCTAGGTTCTGTCAATAAAAACAGTACTTGGGTTCCCATTTGGAGTCAGATGCTCTCAGGAAGCCTGTGGGGAGGAGGGGCGATGGGTAGGGAAGGACTCAGGCACTGTTGGCTTCCCAGCCCTAAGTCCATCCAGCGGCACCAAACCCTCCACATCTTCGGGGCTGAAGACACGTTTCACATTATAATAAGAAAGGAAAAAAATTCTTTAAAAAGTCGGCTGTTAATTTCTGTTCTCTGAATAGACTAGCATACCGTGTCTGTGTGTGTGTGTGTGTCTGTGTAGGGGAAAGGGCGGGATACCCCACATAAGTGGTTCTCAAACATTGTTCCAGGAGACCCAAGGCATGCTCAAAGATGTAATCCAAATCTATTTTTCTCACCTCTTTAAAAGAAAAAAAAGCTGGAACTTGAACTCGTCCTAAGGAAACCGTCAGATAGGAGACAATCAGAATGTTACCTTGTGTTCCTAAGTGAGCCTGATTTTGCGCAGGTCTCCAGTGAGTTGTTTCTGCCATCTGTTTGCATACAGCCGGACTTCTTGTAAGTGTGGCTGATGAGAGCGAGGTTGCGAGTGGGAGAGCCGGCGTCCCGCGCATGCTCTGTAGCGCAGCACTCTGGAAGAAGTCTCCGTTTGTAACTCACACGGCCCTGGTACGCTGCGGTGTCCAGCCGTAAGCCAGCCCGTCCGCCCGTTCCCGTGGCGCTCAGTAATCCTCTCGTCCCGAGGAGTTTTAGCCCTCCATGAGCCCAGGGGTTCTCGCCTGACTTCAGTTTCTGTGCTCGGGAATGTGCACAGTTGTTAGATGTTGTTAATCATTCCAACTTGAAAATAAACGTCTTGTGACAATTAATTCCAAAAACCTGGGTGAGTCTTCACTGAGGATGCCTGGCCGCGGGGCAGGGAGGAGGGAAGAAACCGGTTTCCGCGGCAGCTCTTTGCTCCGCATCTGTGCACGTGGAGGTTTTCCTTGGGTTTGTACAAAAGGCAGGAGCGCCCTGGCCTCTCGAGGTGAGGAGAGCCAGGGACTCCCCAGCACCCGGTTTCAAAACTGGGCCCTTTGGATCTTCACTGTGTTAAAAGGTGCTGCTATGATGGGTAAGGTAAACGTGTATGTTACAAAGTATGGGTAAAGGTAAACGTGTATGTTACAAAGTAAAATGTAGCAAAATAAGTCTGCAGAGGTGCTTCTAGGTGAGGTCTTGGATTATTTAGAAGAGGGCCCCACCTCAGTGAACAACTCGCCATCCTAGACTCCCAGCCTGGCTCGAGCTCTTGTCAATCCTGCAAGGATCATCAGTTTTCCGTGACAAAAGATGCCTTTGAGGTGTCCTCTTTGTCCGTGGCCTGCCACCCACGGGAGAGGTTCTCCCCCAGATCTTGGGGTTTCCAGAAGTTTCGGGAACAGGTGATGTGAATTTATCTGAAAATGTTAGTTCGTTTCAAAGAGCAGCTGGAAGAGGAAAACCCTTTCCTCCCCTCCCCTCAGACAGAAGCAGGTTTTTCAGCTACAAATTCAGTTTTTCTCCTGCCCAGCACCCTCCCCTGTGAGGTTTTCTGAAAGGTCAATGGAGGTGACCTTTGGAGAGACCAAAAGGGAAGAAGGCATCTGGGGACAGGGGAGTGGATGAGGTGCTCAAGTAGAGGCACAGAGAGGACTGGGTACTAGGTATATCGATTGGGTGCTTTTCTCTTCTCCCACCATGGAAAAGCCGTATCCGGCCAATGTCTTTGAGTACCTCCTGAGATGCAGCACTCCCTCTAGTTTACCCAGGCTGCCAGTAGAATCTGGAAAGCTCATTTGGCCTGAAGTTGGGGGCCACCCAGGGATGGGGACCAGGGAGATGTCGGCAATTCGTCTGTCTGAAAGGAAGCCTCCCAACCCCTCTCTGGGAGGGGGCCAGCATTCTGCTCAGGGCTGTGCTGGGAGCAAGGTTGGGCCTTTACCATTCCTCTGAGGAAGATTGGAGTGATGCCAAGAGCCTCCGTGTACACCCCTGAGGCCCTGAAGGCTGTGTCCGTGCTCATCCATGAGTTCAGCCAGCCCTGAGGTGTCGGGCATGGGCTCCGTGACAGCTGGGAACCAGACGAAGATTCCTGCCATCCTGGGACTGGCATTCTGCTGGGAGGTAGACGGGCACACACCGAGCTGCGGATACCGAAGTGGTGGTGAATCCAATGCTGAGACACACAGCGGAAAGAGGGTCCAGACGAGGGAGTGCGTATGTGGGAGGGAGCGCTGGCTCTTTCATGTAGTGGTCAGGGAGAGCCTCCTTGAGGAGGTGACATCTAAACACACAGGCAGGAGGTGAGAGAGGGAGACAGGCAGCCGGCTGGTGGCACAGCATCCCAGGCAGAGGGAAGAGTCCGCGTGAAGAATGCCGGGTGCGGCTGAAAAAAGGTGAGGAAGAGGCTGCGGGTGCGGCCAGAGCAGAGGGGGACGAGGAGGAAATGATGCGAGGTCAGGGCTGTTTGGGAGGCTCATAGGCTTCGGAAAGGATGCCCTTTGCCTTCAGTCTGAGTGAGTCGGGAGCCATGGGAGGATCTGAGCAGAGGGCCCTGATCAGACTTAGGTTTTCACAGGCTGCAGGGTAGGGGGTGGAGCGGTGAGGGCAGAGCTGGAAGCCCAGTAAGGAAGGAGGTGACCGCACTAGCAACGATGGCTGGGCCAGGGACCCATGGGGGCTCTAGAAAGAGCTGCCCGTTACATGCTGGATCACAACTAGGTGAAGAATAAAGATGTGAGTTTACTGCCTGATCATACTTTATGTTCAGGGAAAGGCACAAATTCTTCAGGGACCTGTTGGGTGAGTTTTGACATAAATTGGACCATCATCACCATTTTTAAGTGTGCAATTCACAGGGCATCAAGTACATTCACGCTGTCCTGCAATTGTCACCAACACTATCCGCCCAGCTCTCTCCATCTTGTGAACTGTAATCTCTGTACACCCCAAGATCAAGAGCGGCGCGCCCCGCCCCCGAGCCAGTGGGGCGCCCCCCCACCCCTGTTCAGCTTTCAGTCTCATCGCCTCACTAGTCTGGGCACCTCCTGTAAGTGGCCTCGTACAGCGCTTGTCCTTTTGTGACTGGCTTGCTTCACTGAGAACAACGTCCTCAAGGTTCATCCCTGTGGCTAGTTTTCCTTATAAAAGATACATCTGCTCGATCAAAGAAAAACTATAAAAAGGATCAGTACAAAAGTTGTAGGTGAAAATACAGATGAGTTCATCCACCATTCGGGAGTGAGAAAGGCTTTTCGAAGCAGGTTATAAAACCTAGGGGCCTCGAAAGGAGAAAGGTCTGTTGTCAACACAAAGATTTTTTTTATAGATTTACACTTTTTGTGGCAGAAAGGGTGCCAGGCTAGACCAGAGAGCTCCGGGGTCTGTGCTAAAACTCAGCGCAGGGCACATCCAGGCCTGTAGCTCTCTCCCCAGGAGGCCAGCTCTACCCAGCACATGTGTCCGGCTCAGTGACATGTCAGCCACGGCTCCTGAGGATCCAGCCCTGGCTCTTGTCCAGGCCTGATGGTCCTGTACTAGCGTGAGAATGCAGGGCAGGTCTCAACATGGCAACACGGCCCCAGGGATCATCTTGGTGCTCTGTGGGAAGGCAGCATTTCTCCTGCGACTTGTGGGATTTTGAGAAAGACAAGGAGTCTTCCAAGGTTAAGCATTTCCATTAACGATACTGCATTTCTTCTTTCAAGCTTCTGGCTCTGTTTCACCAAAGCCCTACCCTGGCTCTGCAAAGGGAGCTCTTGAAAAATCGTTCCCTAATGGGGAGATACGGAAATTTCTGGGGAGGGGGGACATGCTAGGTAGGGGGTGACCACATCATCAAGAAATATGTACATAACATGTAACAATGTAAACTTGCCATACATCGTTTAATTCATTTAGAAGCACAGAGTCTGTGCTTTTTAGCCCTGGAAAGAAAGTGAGGGGAAAAAGATAAACCACAAACGGGTTTATGGCTGGGACAAATGTTCACAGCATTACATAACAGGCATGGGGCTAATTTTTTCACCAAGAGCTAATGGGAAATAAGAAGAAAAAGACAGCCTGACAGAAAAATATAAAAGGCCACGAACAGGTAGTTTAGAGAAAAGAAATCAAGATGCCTAATAAGTGCATGAAAGGAACACTCAACCCCATTCCTATTTAAGAATCAAAAGCAATGAAGTGCCCGGCTCGCTCAGTTGGTGGAACACGTGACTCTTGATCTCGGGGTTGTGAGTTCAAGCCCCATGATCGGTGGAGCGATTACTTAGAAATAAAACCTTTTAAAATTTTTTGAAAAGCAATAAAATATAGTTTTTCGACAATCAGAAATTTAAAAGTTAGATAAAAAGCCACTGTTGGTGAGGCTGTGGGGAAATGGTCGGTCTCACCCACTGCTGGTGGGAAGGCGGATTTGTCCGGAGATGCTCTAGGTGCCTGTGATTTCAGGGCTGATTAAATCAACCGTTGAGCATTCTTAGGAAGAAATACCATGTGCTGACGTGGAAGGCTTTCTAGGCCATCATTTAAGGAGAAATTCACAAGAATGCATTTTAAGGGGACGCCTGGGTGGCTCAGTTGATTAAGCGGCTACCTTCGGCTCAGGTCATGATCCTAGTGTCCTGGGATCGAGTCCCACATTGGGCTCCTTGCTTGGCAGGGAGCCTGCTTCTCCCTCTGCCTCTCCAGGCCTCTCTGCCTGTGCTCGCTCGCTCTCTCTCTTCCTCTATCCCTGACAAATAAATAAATAAAATCTTAAAAAAAAAAAAAGAATGCATTTTAAGATCGCATTTGTTTAAAGAGAAAGGAAGATTTGTGTATAAGTGCTGGTATATGGATAATTTATTTCTCTGAAAGTGATAAGTAGAAAAGCAGTAAGAAACTGTCACTGTTGTTATTTTGGGGAGACAGTAGTGATATCGTGCTTTTAAATACTCTTTGAATATTATAACCACACACAAATCACTAAACAAGGAACAAATTAATTAACTAAATAAAAGCAGCCAGAGAGAATACAACCACTTTAGTGAATTATTGGGAAGTTTCTTAAAACATTAAACCCTTGTCGTGTGACCCCAGGCATTCCAGTCCTAAGTGTTTACCCAACAGACATGAAAACATGTCCACGTAAGTCGCATACATGAATATTCATAACAGCATCTTGCCCATAAGAGCCTGAATCTGGAAACCACTCAAATGTTTTCGTTTCCCTTGGGTAGATTGCTAGCGGCAGCACGTCCATTCAAGGGAATGTCACTAATAACAAAAAGGAATGAAGGACTGATACCCACAATAATATGGACAGATCTCAAAGGCTCTATGGTGAGGGGAAGAAGGCAGCCATTAAATATACATGTGTGCTTGTCTTAGCTCAGACCACCACAGATTAGGTGGCTTATAAACAACAGATATGTATTTCTCACCGTTTTGCATGTTGGATGTCTACGATCAGGGTGCCAGCATGGTTCTGGGGAGGGTCCTCTTCTGGGCTGTAGATGGGTGACTTGCCCCTGTACCATCACATGGCGGAGAGAGGACCAGGGATCTCTCTGGGGTCTCCTATAAGGGCACGAATCCCTTTCATGACCTAATTACTTCCCCAAAGCCTCTTCTAAAACCATCACATTGGGGGTTTGGATTTCAACATGTGGATTTGGTGGGGAGACACACTTGGCTTATACCATTAATGTATGGTTCAATTTCTGAGAAGTTTCAAGCAGGAAAAACTCACTTATGGGTGAGAAAAAAATCACAGCTGTGCTTGCTTCAGTGGGGGACAGAGGGTGGCTGCGCGAGGGCAGGAGGGAAGTCTATGGAGGGGTGGAATGTTTTGTGTCTGGTGGTTACACAGGGGTATACACTGCCCAAACCTACGGACTTAGAATGTGAGTTTAGAATATGAGCATTTCACTGTCGGTAACTTTTATAACTTCTAACTTTTATAAAAGCAATTTTTAAAGATTTTATTTATTTATTTAACAGCGAGAAAGACAGCAAGAGAGGGAACGCAAGCAGGGGGAGTGGGAGAGGGAGAAGCAGGCTTCTCGCTGAGCAGGGAGCCCAATGTGGGGCTTGATCCCAGGACCCCAGGATCATGACCTGAGCCAAAGGCAACGCCTAATGACTGAGCCACCCAGACGCCCCTATAAAAGCAATTTTTGAAAAGTAACCAGGGAGAGATTTTATTTTCATCTTGACCATGCTGTGAGCTGAATAATTAGGCAGAAAACAGTAATGTCGAACAGTCAAGCCACATCACCAGTGAGGCTGGTTTAATGCATTTGGGGTACAATCATCAGTCCTGGGGTAAGCCAGAGCCAGCCCACTCAATGGGCACATATACCCCTCCGATCAGTGTGTGCCTGGGTGGCTCAGTCGGTTGAGCGTCTGACTCTTCGTCTCGGTTCAGATCTTGATCTCAGGGTCTCAAGTTCAAGCCCTGCACTGGGCTCCCTGCTGGGCGTGGAGCCTACTTAAAAATAAGTAAGTAAAGAAATAAATAAGTAAACAAATGAAATAAGACAACCGTTTGTAGCCCAGCATGGATCTGTGTTTAAAATTCACACCTGACACATTTGTTCTTATAAAATCGTGCATGAGATCCACATCTCAAGTGTGTGGATGTCACATTCAGTTCAAGGTCAAGGGGCTCTAGGTGTGTGTGTGTAGGGGGGTTGCTGCTTGGTTCAAGGTGAGGGCGCAATAGCCCAGAGGAGCTGCCGGAGAAGGTTGTCCTGTAGCAGCCTGTGACCTTGACATTTCTGAGGGGGCAGGTGCTGGGTTATTGGAAGATGTTAATGATTCCAGATGAATCAAATTCTCCAATGTTGATTTGCCAGCGTCTGGCTTGGTTTAACTGAACCACATCCTGACATCATAAGGCAAACTTTAAAATCCACTGCCCTCTGAGAACAGCCAGGACACTCAGGAGAACACAAATCAATCTGGCCAGGAGAGCTGGCAGACAATGGATGGGTTATGAAGCTGTGATGTTACTACAGTTTGTTCATGAGGAAGAAACAGGCCAGCAAAACCGCAGGGCAGAATGATGAATGCAGAAATAGAATGTTGTACATGCAGGAATTCAGACTCTGAGCGGGTGCTATTTATTTTAAATTTGTAGAAAAGAAAAAAAAGGATTTTTCTCAACATTGCTGGCGCTTAGGAAACTGGCCGGCCATTCGGAAGAAAAGACTGAAGTTGGATTCTCCACCTCTTTCCTTGTTTTCCCAAATACCTTCCAGATGGCTCAGAGATGTAAATGTAAAAATAAAATCAAGAGACATTTAGGTAAAAACAAGAGAAACGCTATAGCGTGATGACCACAGTTAATAATACTGTATTGCGGGTGCCTGGGTGGCTCGGCGGGTTGGGCATCTGCCTTCAGCTCAGGTCATGATCTCAGGGTCTTGGAATGGAGCTCCACATCAGGCTCCCTGCTGAACAGGGAGTCTGCTTCTCCCTCTGTCCATCCCCCTGTTCATGCTCTCTCTCTCAAATAAATAAAATCTTCAGAAAAATAAATATGAAACATCTCTGAATGCTGCTTCCCAGGCCATAACTTTAATACCTTTTACCAGAAAGTAAACATAATCTTAAGTATTTAGGTGGATACATTTTCACAAAACACACCTGGGTAACCAGCACCCAGATGAAGAGCCAGAACATGCCTGTGACTCCCTGCCCATCCCTCCATCCCCACCTTGCAGAGGTAAGTTCTGCCCAAACCATACATTTTATTTTTATTTTTTAAGATTTATTTATTTGAGAGAGCACGAGCACACAGAGGGAGAGGGAGAGAAGGAAGCAGACTCCCTGCTGAGCAGGGGGCCTGATGCAGGACTTGATCCCAGGACCTCGGGATCATGACCCAAGGTGAGGCAGACCCTTAACCAACTGAGCCACCCAGGTGTCCCTACTTTGTCAATTTCTCACTAAGCACTCATATAGTTTTTATTTTTCTTAAGTAGCAAATATTCAGCCATAAAAAGGAATGAATTACTGAGACGTGCTATATGATGTGGCTCAGTCTTGAAAGCATTAAGCTGGGTGAAGGAAGCCAGGCACAAAAAGCCACAGATCCTATGATTCTATTTATATGAAATGTCCAGACTCAGGAAATCTATAGAGACAGAAAGTACATTAAGCGGTTGTCAGGGGCCAGGATCGGGGAATGAGGAGCCAGTGCTTACTGACTAAGAGTTTCCTTTTGCACTGATGAAATATTCTGGAACTAGATAGAGGTAATGCCCTTGAATGATATACTTCATTTATTTTTTTAAAAGTAAACTCTACTCCTGACGTGGGGCTTGAACTCGACCCTGAGACCAAGCCTCGCATGTTCTACTCACTGAGCCAGCCAGGTGCCCCTGAACTGCACAGCTTAAAATGACTAATTTGGGGGCACCTGCGTGGCTCAGTGGGTTTAGCCTCTGCCTTCGGCTCAGGTCATGGTCTCAGGGTCATGGTCTCAGGGTCCTGGGATCGAGCCCCACATCGGCTCTCTGCTCAGCAGGGAGCCTCCTTCTCCCTCTCTCACCTTCTCTGCCGAGTTGTGATCTCTCTCTGTCTGTCAAGTAAATAAATGAAATCTTTAAAAAGAATGGCTAATTTTATGTCATGTGAATTTCAGTTCAATTTTTTTTAAGTATTAAAAATTCTGGCAGCTGGCTCATGGCTCCTTTTTGAGGGGAGTGGAGTGGCTACTCTCCTTATACTCCCCTTGCATTAAAAAAGCCACCAAGCCAAACACATGTGGAAACTACATTCTCTCTCACTGCCGGGTAAATTACTTCCACTGCAGATCTTGGAAGAAGGCTTTTCAAGTCATCTTTAGATAGGCATTTGAATTTTTTAATCAGCATGTTTTTGGTTTGGAGCGTTTTTTTACTTCCCTGGGGTCAAGTTTTAAAATTCCAGCCTGGGCTCATGCATTCTTGCAAAACTGGAAAAGCAAGAGGAGTTGCAGAGTGTACAAGTCCAGTAAAGCCATGGGGCCCCAGCCTCGGTGGGAATATTCTGGAACAACAGCAAGTGTGTAGCTAATGCCAATGAATACAGTCTACTTTCATACTTGAGGTGATTCTGAATGTTCCTTTTATGACTTTCACTCTTAGATAAGAAATGTGGGTGTTTAGGGGTGCCTGGGTGGCTCGGTGGGTTAAGGCCTCTGCCTTTGGCTCGGGTCATGATCCCAGGGTCCTGGGATCGAGCCACACATTAGGCTCTCTGCTCAACAGGGAGCCTGCTTCCTCCTCTCTCTCTGCCTGCCTCTCTGCCTACTTGTGATCTCTGTCTTTCAAATAAATAAATAAAATCTTAAAAAAAAAGAAGAAGAAAGAAATGTGGGCACTTAAAGAATGTTCAAGAACAAAGCTCTGAGGTGACAATTTCCTACCACTGATTTTTCAAGAATTCTGTCCATGCTTAACTGAAGCATTTTCTCTGAGTCTAAGGTGAGCTGTTTCAAAGATTGTCAAAATGTGAGGATAGGGAGGGAAAAAAAATCTGAAATAAACAACCAGAAAACAGAGAGATAGGTCAATGATGAAAGGGGATTGGCTCTGATAAAAAATGAAAATGCATTATAAAGCTATCATTAAAATAGTTTGGTACAGAGTAAAGATTGGGAGAATACCAAGTCTGGCACAGAGCTACGTAAATATACAAATCTCGTTTCCAACAAATGCGGGGCTTCAACTCAGTGTGGGAAAGATAAATTATTCACAAATTTTTGTTGGGAGAGTAAGCTATTTGGGGAGACAGAAGCTGCCCTTTATATCAAAATTAGTACTAGAAAGATTAAAAGATGTATAAGATAAAATTGGAAGAGTTGCAGAGAGAAAGATGGGTGGGTAATTGATCATCTTGAAGGGGAGAAAGGTTTTCTTTTTTTTTTTTTTAAGATTTATATGTTTATTTGATAGAGAGAGAGAGAGATCACAAGCAGGCAGAGAGGGGGGGAGGGGAGGCAGGCTCCCTGCTGAGCAGAGAGCCCAATGAAGGGCTTGATCCCAGGACCCTGGGATCATGACCTGACCTGAAGGCAGAGCCTTAACCCTCTGAGTCGCCCAGGCACCCTGAGAGGAAGGTTTTCAAAGCTGGCTGGACTCGGGGAGTGCCAAGGTTGGGTGACCCCCACATAAATGTTGGCCAAAATTGGACTGGGGGTGTTTCTGTCTCATGTAGTGCAAAACCCTCCAAGAAAACCAGCCGCTTAGCCACTGGGACCACAGAAAAGTTAAATTCCTTATATATAAAAAAAAAAATCCACAAAGTCAAGACAGTGAGTGACATACTGGGGGAAAGTAGACAGAGTCTTCCTTCATGAAAAGCTCATGTAAATGATCCAGAAAAAGAAGAACAGCTTCTGGAATGTCTGGATGGCTTAGTGTCGGTTAAGCATCTGCCTTTGACTCAAGTCATGATCCCAGTATCCTGGGATCGAGTCCCACAACAGGGTTCTTATTCAGCAGGAGTTGGTTCTCCCTCTGCCTGCCTTTTTCTCTCTGGCAAATAAAATCTTTAAAAAAAAAAAAAAACAAGTAAACCTCAAAAAACCCTGAGGAACAACTCCTAAGAACAAAAACAAAGGGACATGAGTAGGAAACTGTCAGAAAAACAGATATCATAAACTCATAAAAAGATGCTCAGCCCCACACTCAAAGCAACACACAGGGATGCCTGGCTGGCTCAGTCAGAAGACCATGTGAATCTTGATCTTGGGGTGGTGAGTTCGAGCCCCGTGTTGGGTGTAGAGATTACTAGAAATAAATAAACTTTTAAAAATGCACCGCGAAAACAGCTGTGAGAGAAGAATGGACGTAGAGAACAATGGAACAGAGCTGAGGGTCTAGACAACACCTGTGAGATACCGTGTGCCATGCGTCTGATGAGCAAAAACTCTGGACTTTGTG
This sequence comes from Neogale vison, assembly GCF_020171115.1. Lineage (NCBI taxonomy): Eukaryota > Metazoa > Chordata > Mammalia > Carnivora > Mustelidae > Neogale > Neogale vison. The sequence continues at coordinate 53,168,755 of NC_058097.1, read as the reverse complement.
TAATGGCCAGTCCTGGCAATTTTCCAATGGAATAATCTCACTTGATCTCATCAGGAGTGCGAACCAGTCTGGGAACAACATAGCGAAAGCTGTCGCACTTTCAAGATGGCCCTTGTTTTGGGGTTTTCTCCAACATTATATACTCTCAAATGCATGCCACAGTACCCACTCGAGAAATATCCAAGGGGACTCTGTGTAAGAGTGAAAAGTGAAAGTAAGCCAGGTGTCCATCGATATGGAAGTGGGAGAATTAATTGTGGGGGGATGGGACACTCCCTAGACCTTAAAAAAAGGGGGGGGGGCTCAGATGTCTTCTGCTGATGCAGAACAACTTGGAAAATATTTTACATGAAAAAACCCGAGACGCAGTAGGGATCACGTGGGATCATCATTTCCATATAAATGAAAACCATTATGTGGTTATACAAGTGGTATTTTTTATACAAGTTGGTTTTTTTCCTGGAGGGAAAAATAACTGTGAAGATGTTACTTCTGAGATGGGGAACTGAGTGGAGGTGGCCCGAGGGTTGGCGTTGTCATAATAGGGCCCCATTTTTACTGTCCCTATCTGTAATTCTCGCATTTGATAACATAAGTTTTTAGAAGGCCGATGTGTCAAGATCGTTGGACATTTTTCATTTTCTCTGTTCTTTGCTTTAAAAAAGCAACACAATACTTAAAAAAAAAAAAAGAGGTTAAATCACACACCCCCCAACCACATTCACAGATATTGCTACGTTAACCAGATTTTTCTACAGTTCCTGGAAACATCTCCTGCCATTTCTGAACAAATATTTGCACTTCTTATAAAGCGTCTTTGTGTTGGAAAGTGTATCCCTGCGGATACTGGTTAAAGTTTAGATTTGGGGTATGGGCACGTCCGCACCTGAAAACCTCTAGCAACTATTTCTGCAAAACACATGCCTCGTCACGCTCAACACCATGACAAGGAAACCTCAGGGACAGCTGCCGTGGAAGAGTTCCAATCCCCGTGTGATCAGTCTGTAAAAGCAAGTGAACGCGTAACAACTGAGCGTGCTCACGTGCCGTGGGGGGTAGGGCACACGGGCTGGGTGTCTCCCGGTGACTTTGACATTCAGGCTGAGCTGAGTGAACAGCTGTCCCTGGTCTTAGCAACTTAACTGAAAAAGAAAAAAACTCCCCACTACCTCCTCGTCCGGCTCCCGGAGGTTAACACATGAGTTGCAAGGATAAGCTGCTGAAAAAACTAGTTATGTTTGGAGAGGAACAGAGAAATTTTGGAAAGGAAGTGTAATAGTGGGACAGCGGCTGGGTGCCAAGAAAACCCCGCCTGACTGCAAATGAATCGTCAATGTATGACATTCCCAACAGTTTGGTGCCCCCCGAGATGAGATTTTCGAGTTTGATGAAGGCCCGATCATGGCAAGTCAGCAGACAAGATCCGACCCAAGCGGCCAAACCTTTGGAGAATAGAAAAATAAAAGCTGGATTCCTATGTCCCTTGTACTGAGATAAATTCCACGTGGATCAAAAATTTAAATGCAAGCCACGGGGTCATCAAGAGCTCCAAAACGCGGTGAACTATACTCGAGTTAAAATAAAACAAATGGTGAGTTCATAGACGCTCTTAAAGTGGTGGAGGAAACGTTTTCCTAAACAGAAAAACAAAACCCAGAAGGTTACTAGGGGCAAGCTTGATACATTTGAATTCTAAAGCTTGTATGTGACCAAAGAATCATACAGAAAGTTTTAAAAACTGACAAACTGTGAATGCATGTATTTAAAATCATCCCACTGGGCCACCTGGATGGCTGAGTCCTTAAGCGTCTGTGTCTGCCTTCGGCTCAGGTCATGATCCCAGGGTCCCTGCTCAGCTGGAAGCCTGCGTCTCCCTCTCCCACTCCCCCTGCTTGTGTTCCTTCTCTGGGTGTGTATCTCTCTGTTAAATAAATAAATAAAATCTTAAAAAAAATAAAATAAAATAAACCCACTAATGCACTTTCCCCCCCTATTTTCAAAACCTCTTTTATTTTTAAAGAAAAATATTGATTTATGTTTTAAGTAATCTCTGCACCCAGCATGGGGCTTAAACTCACAACCGTCAAATCAAGGTTTGGAAGCTCTATCAACTGAGTCAGCCAGGTGCCTCCAAAACCTCTGTTTATCGTATTTTTTTAAAATTGTATTTTCCTTGAACATTTTAATGGCGATTAAATGCACTGGTCTCATTTTCTTTTCAACCATGCCTCGGCTCGCATGACCTGGTCTTAAGCAGTGGCTTATTCTGATCTCCATTACAGAGACCCAGAGGGATTCAGAGTGGTGCTGTGGGTTGTGTTTTGTTTTTCTTTTAGTTTAGTTTTGTTTTGTTTTCTGAACAGAATTGCAAAACTTGTCATGTCTTATCACAAATGAAAAATTTACGAGGGAAATACCCTGATTTCTCTAGAATGGAGCCATTCAGACGAACAGCAAACCCTTGTGTTCAGGCTTTCTACACAATCATTTGTTGTTATAAAGTTTTTATGTCACCAAGGCTGAATAAATCCTGGGCAGATGCTCCTGTCATTTCTCGCAGCCCGAGGAATGTGAGTGATGGCAGCTGCCGACTTGGACAGTCTCACATGTGCGGACGTGTTGGGGCTGGGATATTCGGATAGGGCTATGTGTCGTATTCAGACAACAGATTTATAGGAGCGATAGGACCTGCAGAAAAAGGGAGGAGGGGAAAGAAAGGAGAAAAAGAATTCCTGTGACCAATCATGTGGTCTTGCCTTCCAACACATTTTATTTTTAGGTTGTGGTGGCTCGGTTTTTATTTAATAAGCGTCCATATAAAGAACAAACAAGAGATGACCCAAATCCCACAGCCCAAATAGCCCCTGTGGACATTTTAAAACAAAATAGGCACAGCGTTAGACATTCCAACTGTGCAAGATTGAAAACAGAAAGCACTTCACCATCCTACCCCTTCTCCGCATCCCCCTCCACGACTGATGGCCCTAGTACGTTCTCAATTTTCCTTCCAAAGAGGAGAAATGCTCTGTGTATATGCACATCTCTCTCTCTCTATGTGTAGGTGCCTGTATTTGTGTGAATGTGTATGCCTACTCTATCCCAGGACCCTGAGATCATGACGTGAACCGAAGACAGAGGCTTTAAACCACTGAGCCACCCACGCGTCCCAGCATCTTACTTTTGAAGTACAAAGTATTATATTATATTTCAACCCAAAGCTTTGCACCATATAAAGACCCTGAGGAGATTTTTGCTTCTCATTACACCAAGAATTCAGTTAACATTTGGACAATGTGTGTTCAGATAATGATAGTAGATAGAAGTCATCTGCCTGGTCCCCACCTCTGATGGGATTAGGGGGATGATCACCTAGGCAACCACAACACCACTGATCTGCTGTGTTCAGGGGGGCAGAGATGACTGCTTGGCTCTCCAGAGGTTGAGGCCAAACTTATACACCTTTGTGAAATAGACCATGTTGATCCTGCCATAAATCTCATTGTTTCCTACCCTTTTCCAGAGGTGTTTTGTCTCTGAGCTCTGTCCCTATTGCTGTATGGAAATATCATTTATTAATTTGCAATTCTGAAAAGTACCGTAAAAGGGAAGGAAGTGACTCTGTCCCATCCTTTTTCTTGATGACTGGAATTCAGATGTGATGACTAGAACTTGAGCAATCATAATGCGCCATGAGGTGGAAGCTAGCTGACAGAGAATGGCAGAGCCACAAGTTAAAAGGAGCTTAGGTCTCTCATGATTATGGAACCCCACAGCAGCCCTGAGCTGCCAACCTTCAGATTTCTCTCTCTCTCTCTTTCTCTTTCATACATTAAGTATTTATATCTTTCACTTGAGTGATGTACTAAGGCATTTTCTTACCATGCTCAAGGACTGTTAACATTTCCAAAAGAAACATCATAGGCATTGCAGGACTGTGGGAGATTTTGCCAATTTCTTTTTCTTCTTTATAATTTTCTATATAAGAATGAAACTACTGTTTTAAAAACCTTTTGATTATTTATCTTGGTTTTCCTTCAGTCTATACGAAGGACACAAGATACCAAATTAATCGGATGCTGTGGTTTAAGAGCACAGCTGCCATTTGTACCCCCTGACTTCCAAACGGACTCATCAGAACTCACTGTGTTTTTTCCTTGAATATGGTGACTAAGGACCCAAATTGTTATATTCTATAATTCATAGAACTACACTAATACAGCCAGTGATTTGAAAAACAGCCCGGGGGGGGGGGTTGGGTGGCTCAGTGGGTTGAGCCTCTGCCTTCGGCTCAGGTCATGTTCGCAGGGTCCTGGGGTCCAGCCCCGTATCGCGCTCTCTGCTCAGCGGGGAGCCTGTTTCCTCCTCTCTCTCTCTCTCTCTCCGTCTGCCTCTCTGCCTACTTGTGATCTATGTCTGTCAAATAAATAAAATCTTAAAAAAAAAGAAAGGAAGGAAGGAAGGAAGGAAGGAAGGAAGGAAGGAAGGAAAACTGCCTGGATTTGAGGAGTGGGAACTATCAAATGCGAGTGTCGAAGAAGCAGGCAGACCTACGGGGTCTCCCACTATGAGCAGTTCCCTCAAGAATTCTTTGCAGCGTTCCCAACCGCAATGGAAGGAACCAGGTCCATGAACCATCAGGAAGATTCCTCTAGATCAAGGGGCATCTCAAGATCCTTAACGTGATCACATCTGGGCGGTCCCTTTTGCCACACGAGGCAGCTGGGTTCCAAGGATTAGTACCTAGCTGTCTCCAGAAGCCTTTAATCAGCCAATCACATTTCTTCAAGTCACATCTCCCAAACGCACTGCAGCACTGAAATTTGAACCCAGGTCCCAGTCACTCCACAACCCCCCAGTCCATCTTCGTTCTCCATTCTCCATGCCAGCGGGAGAGGACCCACCACAGGCCCTGCTTTTTCTGTTGCTCAGGCTCAACTTCCCACACTGCTTCCGAGGCCCTCCCGATGTTGGCGCCGCCTTCCCTCCAATCCCGCAGCTCCACTCCCCTGCCACAGACTCCTGTTCCTGGACTGGAACTTGTTTGCTTTGGAACTTGGCCTGTGAACACCCTCCTGGGCTTTCCCTCCCCCTTCGCGGGAGGACATGCTCAGTTCCCAGAGTTTGGCTCACGTGGATCCGGGTAGTGGGTTGGAAGGACACCGGCCAGCTAAAGCCAAATCGCAAGGGCTTGGGGGCGGCAATGGATGTGCAAATGGACTGTGGACTGAGGAAGAGGTCTCACTCGTCTTTCTGCACACCACCCCCCTCCTGCGAAAGCCATTCCCTGCTCCCATGCGGGGGGCGGGGCAGGGGAAAGGGAACTCAACCTCATACAGCCAGCCTCCTGATTTCACAGAAAACCCAGTACTGCAGACCTCAAGTGTGAAACCCACTCGTTTTTCTAGTAATCTCCAAGGCGGTGGCTGGTGACTCTCCCCCCTCCTTCAAACTTCAAGTGCCCCCACTGAGGCCCCAAACCCCAGCTGCTTGTCTCCCATCTTCGTTTATTAAGAGCAGAGCCCTTGCGGGGGTGGGGGGGCAGTGAGCACAGCATTATGTGGTAGAGTCTAGAGCGTGGATTCGCAGCCGGATGTCAAGCGGCCCCGCCTCTCATCAGCTGTGTGACTTTGGGGAAGGCAGTTCCCCTTTCTGTGCCTCTGTTTTCTCATCTGGAGGATGGGCATGAAATAGTAACAGTCTCTGCCTTGGAGGATTGAAGAGGGGCACACCATCTCAACATGTTCCCTTACTGGCCGTGTTCACTCCCATACCCTGATTAAAGGAGTGTGGGCCAGGCTTCTCTACCACGAGTCACTACTTTTCCCTGTGCGACACCTCTCCTGGCTTTTCTTTAAAAGAACAGTGTCCTACACTTTGCTTTATTAGGTAAGAAGTACTTCTTGAGGATTTCAGCACAGGATGTCATGGAAAGGGAATCTTGCCATATCAGCGTAGAGAGAACTTTCTCCATATAGATTTGTATTTATCTACCCATCTATCTAGTCCATTCTATGGATGCTTAACTGCCCGCTGTGAATGGATATCTGATCTAACTGCACTCTTCTGCTGTAACTCTTTGCTTTTTCAAATTCACATTCTTGGGGTTCTTCCCCCCTCCCCCCCATACAATCCCTTTCTGTGATTCCTCCTTTTCTGCCTGACATTGAACCCCAGTGGGGCCCTGGAGTGGATGATCCTGGGCCATTTTCTCTCCCCTCTGAACACTAACACTCTCAGTCTAGATGATCTCATTCAGGCCCGTGGCTTAAAATACCTCCCATGTCCCCATGACTTCTAAATTTATGTCCCTGCCCCATGTCTCCCCTGAACTCCTGGCTCATATGTTTAACTCTGCTTGGATGTCTGTGAGGCATATCAAATTTAAGACCTCTAAAAATGGGATTACTGATCTCCCAGTTCATTCTCCCTAAAGCTTCCCCATCACAGTGAACAGACTCACCATCATTCAAGCCAAAACTAGAGTCATTTAAAAAAATTTTTTTTAATTGAGGTGCAATTCACATAATAAAAATGAACCATTTTCGGGGGGGTGGGGAATGAACCATTTTAAGGTGTGCATAAGCGGCGTTTAGTACATCCACAGTCTTTGGGGCGCCTGGGTGGCTCAGTGAGTACATCCACAGTCTTAGGGAACCATCTCTAATTCCAAAAATTGTCATCGCCCCCAAAGGAAATCCTGTAACCATGAAGCAAGGACGGTCTGTTTTCCCCCCACTCAGTCCCTGGCAACCACTAATCTACTTTCTACCTCTGGATTTACCTGTTTGGTATCTTTTTAAAGATTCATTTATTTGAGAGAAAGAGCACATGAGCACACACAAGTGTTGGGGGGAGGGGCAGAGGGAGAGGAAGAAGCAGGCTTCCTGCTGAACAGGGAGCCAGATGCGGGCGGGGCTCGATCCCAGGACCTGAGCCAAAGGCAGCCACTTAACCGACTGAGCCACCCAGGTGCCCCCACCTGTATTGGATATCTAATCCAGGCGGAATCCTATAACATGTAGCCTTTTGTGTCTGGCTTCTTTGACCCAGCATGACATTGTCAAGGATCATCCATGTTGTAGTGGGACCGGTCATACATTCATTCCTACACCGGCGATCAGAACACAACTTCATTATAATTACAGGGCTTCTCCATCTGACCACAAGCAGGCTGACCTAGCCTGTCCTAACCAGCCGACTGAGCTCCTAAAAGAAGAGCTTGTCTCACTCGTTCAATATGCCCAGCATGTTGCCCAGAGCCTGGAACAAGGAAACTTCTCAGTCAATATTGAGGGATTGAATAAATGAACCATTCTGTCCCCTGCTTCTTGATTTGGAATGTGCAGAAGCCCAGGGAAATGCAACGGAGCCCCAGGGACTCATTAACCTATGACATAACTTTTTTAACATCTATCACTACACGTAGTTGTAAAAAATTTTTTCCCTTACAACGCGAGTTTTTAAGATCTGCTCTTTTAGCAACTTTCAAATATACAATACGGTGTCACTAACTATAGTGACCAGGCTCTACCTTATATCTCCAGGATTTATTTATGCCAGTAACGGGAAGTGTGCACCTTTTGACGACTTTAACTCATCTCCTAGCTCTGGCAATCACTGAACTAGTCTCTGTATGGAGGAGCTCAGTTTGGGTTGTTTGGGGTTTTTTGTTTGTTTGCTTTTGTTTTTGTTTTAAGATTCCACATATAGGGTTGCCTGGGTGGCTCGGTGGGTTAAAGCCTCTGCCTTCAGCTCAGGTCATGTTCCCAGGGTCCTGGGATCGAGCCCCACATCAGACTCTCTGCTCAGCAGGGAACCTGCTTCCTCCTCTCTCTCTCTCTCTCTGCCTGACTCTCTGTCTACTTGTGACCTCTGTCAAATAAATAAATAAAATCTTTTTAAATTAAAAAAAAAAGATTCCACTTATAAGTGAGCTCCTAAGGTGTTCATCTTTCTTTGTCTTATTTCACTTAACATGAAGGATCCATCCATGCTGTTTCAAATGACATGATTTCCTTCCTTTTTAAAGATTTTATTTATTTATTTGAGAGAGAGAGAGCATGAGTGGGGGTGGGGGGCAAAGGGAGAAGCAGACTCCCTGCTGAGCAGGGAGCCCCATATGGGGCTCAATCCCAGGACCCTGGGATCATGACCTGAGCCAAAGGCAACTGCTGCACAGTGATTGTAAATAATACTTCGAGGAACACGAGGGTGCAGGCACCTCTTTGAGTGAGTGTTTGTGTTTCCTTTGGAGAAATATCCAGAGGTGGAATTGTTGGATCCCATGATAATTTAAATTTTTGGAGGAACCTCCATACTGTTTTCCATAGTGGCTAAGCCAATTTACATTCCCCCTGGCAAATATTTTTGATTGCCAATTTCATTTCATATTTTGAGGGGAAACTCATCTTTTTATTATAATGAACAAGGGGTGCCTGGGTGGCTTCACTGATTAAGCGGCTGATTCTTGGTTTTGGCTCAGGCCATGATCTCAGGGTCTTGAGATCGAGTCCCACACCCAGCTATGCACTCAGCAGGGCATCTGCTTGAGATTCTTTCTCTCTCTCTCTCCCTCTGCCCCTCCCCCTGCAGTGCTCCCTCTCTCAAATAAATAAATAAATCTTTAAAAAATTAAAGATAAAATGAACAAAGATATGTTATGGAGTCAAACAAGAATTTTTAATGCCAAAATAAGACTTCAAAGAAATCTCTGTCAAAGAGCCATTTTCTAAAGCCCCTAGATAGGAGGACACATTTTCCTTCTCTCTACAGGAGAACTTGAAAAGCAATGCATTAGGGGTGCCTGGGTGGCTCATTTGGTTAAGTGTCTGCCTTTGACTCAGGTCACGATCTCAGGGTCCTGGGATCCAGCCCTGCAACAGATTCCCTGCTCAGCAAGGAGCCTGCTTCTCCCTCTCCCTCTGTCCCACCTCCCCACTGCTTATGTTCATGTTCCCTCTCTCTTGCTCTCTTGTGTGCACTCCTTTAAATAAATAAATAAATAAATAAAGTCTTTAAAAAAAATAAAGTCTTTAAAAAAAGTCTTTAAAGTCTTTAAAAAGTCTTTAAAGTCTTTTTTTTTTTAAACTGATCTGGAGTATAATTTTCCGTGTGTAGGCTTGCAGTTGGTGGCCTCTGACCTAAATAATTCCCTCCAACTAACCGCGGACATTCCCCAAGACATAGTCGAAGGTCATTCTATCATCACGTGCTGCCCTGTGTTCTCATGGAGGAAACATATCGATCATTCAGTGAAGCCACTCTTAGATGGATGGGGGTGCCATGGTGAGGTGCTAGGTGTAGGGTCTCCTGCAGAGGCCAAATTTGGAGTTTCAGTTAAAGGACTTTTCACATCCTGGGTCACTCCCAGGTCCCTGCCAGTACTGCCCTCAAGTTCACACATTCTACTTGTCCCATCAGCCCCCAGGATGATTCAGAGGAGGAAATACTTTGAGAGTTACAGAAGGGTCTTTGAAATTTAGGAGAGAGAGAGAGAGAAGGACATTTCATCATAAATGCTAGCCCAACATTGTGTCTATGTAATATAATATAGTCGTGGCCACGACAATTATAAGACATGAAAAAAAAAAGTAGAATGTTGTTTGCAGTAAATATCTGTAAGTCTTTCCTTGTTAAGGAAGCTGCCTTTTGGATACAAGTCATAGAAAATCCAAGTCAGAGCAGCTTAAAACAATCTAAACAATATGTAGTTTACATTAATTACAGCTCAATAAGGAAAAGGTGACAATCTGATTTTTTTTAAAGTGAAAAGACTTGAAAAAGTAAAAAATAAAAAACCGAAAGACTTTAACAGACTTCACAAAATATCCAAATGGCCAACATGCCCTGAAAAAGAATCCTCAATGTCATGGCCAATAGGAACTTCCAAATTAAAAACACGAGATTATAGTCAGGAGACAATACAAAGAGATACACAGCCGAGTTGTCAAAGTGGAAAATTCTGGCAATAGCTAGGGTCAGTGAGGACTGACCTGAGGTCGTGAGAAGGAACTGGAACTCTCAAGCGCGACCAGGGGAGGATAAAATGATAACGACTACTTCGAGAAACTCGTTGTATCTGCTACAACTTAGCATCTGGCCAGGTTTATAACCAACAGATACGGACGTATATGGTCAGCGAGAAACGCGGACAACATAATATGTGATTCTATTTATGTAAAATAAAAACTAGAAAAAATGCATCTGTGCCGTTGAAAGTCAGGGAAGCGGCTACCCTTGACAGGATAGAGTGACTTGGAGAGAGCAGAGGACACCCTTCCGGGGATGCTGATGGTGTTTGTTTATCGGATTTGGGTGCTGGTTACACGACGTGTTTAGTTTACAGATTTTCCCTTATAACTTGTTCACTTCTCGTAATACATGTTGTATTTCACTTTAAAAATGAAAAAAAGTGAAGGGCACCTGGGTGGCTCAGTGGGTTAAAGCCTCTGCCTTCGGCTCAGATCATGATCCAAAGGTCCTGCGATCGAGCCCAGCATCGGGCTCTCTGCTCAGCAGCGAACCTGCTTCCTCCTCTCTCTCTGCCTACTTGTGACACCTCTCTCTCTCTCTCTGTCAAATAAATAAAAAATATCTTAAAAAAAAAAAAAGAAAGAAAAAGAAAAAGTAAGTTGCAGAGGGATAGGTTTCAGGCATGGATAGATCCCAGAAGGGTGTGATGCCCTCAGGACAATGGCTTGGTTCCTCTGTGATTGATTGTCTCAGCTCTGCTTTCCTCTGGAGGTGGAATTCACCCTCAGAATGCTTTCTCGCGTGGTTTCAAGATGACCTCTTGCAGCTCCCGTATTTATTCTTTCACATCTGGGAGGAAAGAGTATATTCCTCCTAATTTAGCCTCAAATATCCGGAGCTTCTTTCTAATTGGTCTGAGATCAGGTATCCACCCTTCACCAATCTCTGAGCAGGGAGATGAAATACACTGATTGGCTTAGACCTGGGTTACCTAGGGGACCATTTCTGAACCAATCACTGTGATGGGGGTGGGATTATGCTGATTAGTTCCGGCCATTCGTTGACCCACTCTGAAGCTGGGAGTTTCGAGGATGTCGATCCAACTTTAACTTGATGGCTTTTATTACTGGGGTAGGAAGGGGAGAAAAGGACATTGTGAAGGTGATCATATGAGCAGATCATTTCTTTTTTCTTTCTTAAAAATATATTTGAAAAAAAAAAAAAAGCCACAGACTTACAGGAAAGTTGCAAGTACAGTACAAAGAACTCTTTTCCCTCCTGAAACATTTTCCAAGAAAATTGCCAGCATGGTGCCCTGAATGCTGTTGGGTGTGTCCTACAAATAAGGACATTCCAAGGTAAAGAGACTCTTGTTCCCTTTGGTTCATAAGTTTTATGTCAGACAACGTAGAGCCCACATTCTTCCACAGACTCATGGATTTTTATTTTATCAAGAAGTATATGATCTCAGTTTTAACACTGAGGCTCAAATGTCCCAGATTTGGCCAGTGGGAGCCCTTCAAGCTGGCTCTCTGTCCTTCCACCTGTTCTCATTATTCTTTGAGCATTTCCTTACTCTCTCTGTCCGCCCCCCTCGTACCCCCGCCCAAAGATGCTCCAGGCTCTACTTGTATCTCCTCTGTCCCCTCTCCCCTGGAATCAACCATTTTCTCAAAGGAGAAGGGAGGGTGCTTTTGAAGGCAGGTGGCTGACCCCTCACCTCTGAGTGACCCCCTGGACTCGGATTTCAATGCGGCTGGCCCGGGCCAATGGCAGAGGCGATGCTCCAGCGGTTGCCATGGATACTTCTGGCCGCAGAGCAGCGGAAGGAGGCGGTGACGTCACTGCTGGAGCAAGTGCAGCGGCCACATCCTTGTCTTCGCCGGGGCCACAGGGCACTGAGGGCAGCCCCGGGGCCAGCCGCGAGTGACCAGCCACCCTGCTTTCTGAGCCCCCATCCACGACACCCCGGTAGCACCAGCCCCAGGGAGACAGACCCGCCATCCCAGATTTGCTAAGGCTGCCAGGACGGGTGAGACCTCTGGAGACCATCACCAAGAAAGGGGAAGTGCATCTTTATACCCTCCTTGGTGCAGCCTTGCCCAGACTCAGGACCCAAGAGCCTGCTGGCAGACGCTTCCTCTGTTTCACTGTGTGTAAGTCCCTGGGAATTCCCAAGAGCCTTCTCAGGGGAGGTTACAGAGAGCTGGACACCGCAGCCCTGCGGGCAGGGCCAGGGGCATCCTCCGCTAGAGGGATAAATCGGGCCCTTGAGGCCTCCCTCTTACTGAGCCTTTGGGAAGGGATCGTGGCATCCTGGATAATTTCGTGCATTCCCGAGGCAGCTCAAGTGTGCACAAACAGGCATACTGCTGCCTCCGGGAGCTGGGCAAGATGCTCTTCGGGGTCAAGGACATCGCTCTGTTGGAGCACGGGTGCAAGGCACTCGAGGTGGACAGTTACAAGTCCCTGATGATCCTGGGAATACCGGAAGACTGCAACCATGAGGAGTTTGAAGAGATCATACGGGTCCCTCTGAAGCCTCTGGGCAAGTTCGAAGTGGCAGGGAAGGCCTTTCTGGAAGAAGACAGATCCAAGGCAGCCATCATAAGGCTGGAGGAAGACATCAATTACGCTGTGATCCCCAGGGAGTTCAAGGGCAAGGGCGGCATGTGGAGAGTGGTCTACATGCCCCGGAAGCAGGACATTGAATTCCTGACCAAGCTGAACCTTTTCCTGCAAAGCGAGGGCAGGACGGTGGAGGACGTGGCCCGGGTCCTGAGGCAGGAGCTATGCCCAACAGTGCCGGGCCCCCGAGAGCTTCCTGCCAGAAAGTGCCGGGCACCCGGGCCCGGGGAGAAGCTGGGGGCCGGGGCCCAGGCGGCTGCTGACGGGGTGCCAGCTCTGGACTCCATGGAGAAGCAGAGCAAGGCTGGAGATGACAAGAGAGGCAAGCGAAAACACAAGAAAAGCCGTCGACGGCACCATGCATCTGACAAGAAGCTGTGAGGTGAGGCAGGGAGGGTGCGAGGGGCGGCAGGGTGAGGGGAGGGGCCCTCTGAGTGGGAGCGGGTGATGAGGGGAAGGGGTGGAGGTAGGCTTTGAATTGGTCTGGGGAAGTGGATTGAGTATGGAGAATGTGGGGGAGGTGGGGAGTAGGACTCCAGTGTGTGGGCCACTGTGAATGAGAATGGGCATCATCTGCATGATCGTGGGCAACATCTGACTAGCGTGAGTAAGGGGGGCATTTGGATCTGAGTTAACTTGTGGGGTACATCTGAGTGATGGGGGTAATGCCTGGTTGAGCATGGGCCATTCATTCATTCATTCATTCTATGGCTATCTATCACACACCTCCTGTCACCCAGGTGCTTCTAGGAGCTGGGAGAAGGAAGCAAATCCAACACAGATCCCTGCCTTCATGGCACTCGTAGAGACTGGGAAACATGTGAGTTACTGGGGCACCTCTGAGTGGGCATAGGGACTGTTCGAGTAGATGTGGGTAATATCTGATTGGGTGTGGATCACTAAGTCATTCAACAAACATTTTCTGAGTGCCCACAGTGTACCATGCATGGTTTCAGGAACTGGGCAAACTGCAGGGGACAAACAGACCCAAATTTCGCCCTCATGGCACTCAGATTAATATCTGAGCAGGTGCAGGGAACATCTGAGTTACCTGAGTACATAAGGGAGCACGGTCCCATTTGCATGTGTGGGTAGCATCTGAGTATGAACGTAATATATGAGTTAGAGCGAGTAGCATTTGAGTAGTTGTGGGCCACGTGTAGCTGTGGGGGCAACACCTGAGTGTGTGTGTGAGCATTATCTGAGTGGGTGAGGGTAACTTTTGAGTGACCACCAGCAAACAACGCTGAACAACCTAGAGACCCCAAGGGACCAGCTGGGAGGTCACAGTCCCACAGTCCTAGCCGAGCTCCGCATCATCTGGACTGTTGCGATGGAGACCGCAGGTTGTCGTGTCGTGTGTCCCCCCTTCACCTCCTGCATGAGCAGGTGTTTGCAGGAAACAGAAGAAGAGAAACAGGGTCTGTGACTCCAAGGATTTGGAGAAGGTCTCTTGGCAGAGTTGAGGAAAAGCCAAGCCAGAGAACCACGTCGGGGAGATCCCTGCTCTGGAGAAAAGCCACTATCCCCTCTCCGCAACCCCCTGAGTCCTGCTGTCAGGGACAGCCCCTCTTGCTGAGTACGTGTTGCCAGGAAGAGACACAGACCCATCTACCTTTGGACCCTGCTGGATATCCTGCCATTGCAAAGTCTAGACCCGTTTTTTGTTTTTTTTTTAATTTTGTTTTTGTTTTGTTTTGTTTTTTGTCTTTTAAAAGGATGGACCTTGAAGGTAACTCTCATCCAGAGTGGGCCACCCTGTTTTGCAGAAACCATGCCTGACTAAGTGAGTTGCCTGCTGGCCACACCTGAGGACCCCAGCGCTCTGTGTTTGACTCTGTCAAAAGCTGCCGCTGTCCTGTACACACTTGGTCTCCTTTACAAGGGATGGTCACACATGGGACTCTTCTGCTCCGATTGGTCCCAAGGGTTAGGATATGGGTCTCCCCAAATTCCCTTCCAGAAGCTCCAACTTAGGCACAGGGGCCACCCCACTCTAAAGAACAAAAGGCAAGACTTTCAGGAAATGGTCCAAAAGGAGGTAAATAATTAGGAGGTCACCCTCAAGAGTTACCCATTAACAACATTAACTTGGAGTCCCCCATGATGGTGAAGAACAACAAAAACAAACAAAAAAAGAATTGGTAAAATCCAAACGTCCATGGGTAGATAGAGCTCTTATTCAGGGACATCCAGTCTGCGAAATTGCAAACTTCCACTAGTTCAGGGATTTGCAAAGGTTTGGGCTGAATTTCTTTGGTTTAAAAAAAAAATGTAATTTACATGCATGCCACTCTGATTCTCACCTACCAAAGTGTGATAATGGAGACCCCCCCCCCAACATATTACTGTGGTGGGCATCAGTCACGTCTGTGAATTCCAGCATCCAACCCCTGTTCTTATTTCTGTGAGGCTACCCCCTGAGCTCCCACAACAAACAGAGCCTATGCACTCCCCCAACCTTGGCAGCCAAGGTGCAGGCAAGGAACCCACACTCAGGAAGTCAGAAATCCCTCTTAGGTCATTGCATTCCCAGCAAGCATCAAGACAGAAGGAATTTTTAGAGTTCACAGGTGATGACAACCTAAAAATCTGGAAGACTCTGATTTCTGTAATTTCCCTCAGTGGGCTCTGAGCCATCAGCCTCACCATCCTTTTCTTTTTTGTGCAATGGTCGGGATGAGGCTTTTCCTGCCATCCCTGCATATATATTTACTGTTCTTGCAAGTGCATCTGTGGTCATAGTGCTCTATTGACCTTTCTCTCCCTTGTAAGTTTCCAGCCGGGCAACCTCACTCACAGTGTATTATGTTACTGTGTTCGCTGTTTCCTCAGAGTCTGGGCTTGAATAAGACCTCAGGCACATTAGCTTGTTGCATGCCATTCTCCCGTCAAGGCACAGTCATTGTATCATAACAAGGGACAGTGTGACATTCCTTATTGTCTATTGCAGCATTGAGACTGAATGTGTGCATATTGTGGGTTTGGGTGTTTCCCGCACAACATCCATATGTGTGATACACAACATGATTGTGAGTCAGTGTTCATTGTTGCCCCTAAAACCCAATTTCCTACCCCTTCTCGAGGTTTTCTGGAAGTTTCCTGACATAGCAACATAGCAACAAGCAGTTGTGTCAATTGGCTACCATTTGAAGCCAGTTATCTGTATGAGTCAAGACCTGGCTGGCACACAGCAAATCCTAAGTGAAAATTCTCAGATAAATTGGACGTGCAGGCTAGGAGACGCCCACAGTTGGCCTGGTGAAGGCCCATTTCTCAAGACAGGGTTCCACTAAAACTCTTCACTGTTCTTTGTGGTTGATGCTCTATTGTACAAATAGGAACTTGCAAAATAAATGTATGTGAATGAAATCACAGTATGCTTTTT
Organism: Neogale vison; assembly: GCF_020171115.1. Classification (NCBI taxonomy): domain Eukaryota; kingdom Metazoa; phylum Chordata; class Mammalia; order Carnivora; family Mustelidae; genus Neogale; species Neogale vison. The sequence continues at coordinate 53,152,767 of NC_058097.1, read as the reverse complement.
GATATGTTGGGGGAATCCACACTAGATCTAATCTGGAAAAATAATCTAGGAGTGCTTGGGTAGCTCAGGCTGTTAAACATCTGGTTCGTGATTTCACCTCAAGTCATAATCTCAGGATCACAGGATCAAGCCCCATACTGGACTCTGTGCTCAGTGGGGAGTCTGCTTGAGATTCTATCTCTCCTCCTCTGCCACTTCCCTCACTCGTGCATGCCCTCTTTCTCTCAAATTAATAAATCTTTTTTTAAAAAAGGGAAAAATAATCTATCTGGTAAAAAACAAAGAAAGAAAGAAACAAACAAACATTGTAAAAACTGCTTCCATGGTTGCCTGAAGTTTTCGAGGGCTGTATTATTGTTTTAAGGGGTAACATCAGATCTCATGGCCAATAAAATACAAAACACCCTGGGATCTTCTATCCCAGTGGGTCCCAGTGACTGATGGAGATGGCAAAATTGTTTATCTGGAATAAAATAATAAATAACAGCTCTTCTGTGCTCCAGGCACTGTGCACAATCTTTCGTACTCATTAAGTCATGGAATCTTCCCAACCACCAAGGTTTGGCACTGTGGGTCCACAACACCTTATCCAAAACCTCCAGGTCAGATGCACTTCAGAATTCAGAGTTTGGGGGTCACTTGGCTGGCTCAGTTGGAAGAGCATGTGACTCTTGATCTTAGGGTTGTGTGTTCAAGCCCCACATTGGGTGTAGGGAATACTTAAACTTAAAAAAAAAAAAAAAAAAAAAGAATTCAGGAAGTTTGGGATCTCAGGAAACTGGTACAGTAACTATATCTTATACCGTGGAATTCAGCCCATGGACAGGTTTGGGTAATTCCCATAATCAAGCCCATTAGTATTCTGTAGGGAAATATAGGATATTGACATGAAAGGAAATAAATTCAGACTATAAAGAGACTCATATTAGTCTAGATCTTGCCTCTAAATTTTTTTCCCTCACTTTTCTGGAGGGACGGGGTGATGCAAAGCTTTCTGAGTTAGTTGAATTTCATTAAAGATTAGCGATTATGAGACGTACTACCACGATGACCTTCATTTCGCTCTCTGGATAAGGAAAAGGAAGCTCAGAAAGGTTAAGTGGCCTGCCTAAAACCACACAGGAAAGCTCAAGAAGGACCGAAGTCCAGGGCTATCTGAGGACAGTCTGCGTTCCTCCAGCAGTCCTCGGTGAGGACCAGGGATTCTGAAGGAGGGCCGGGAACCGCTGAGAGGCCAACCTATATGTGATTCCCATAGGGTGACGCTGGTGTTTCTCCCTGGGTTCCCAGATTGCCTCTCTGTGCTTCTCTACCCTGCTCCGCACCCCGGGAGGCCACGTCCGTGCACTGCATTACTGAAGCGCCTTTGCCAGATGGCTTCCGGTCTGGATCAGCCAATGGGAGGCAGCGGAAGGAATCAGAGGGCGGCAGGAGAGAGTGGTCCGGGTATTTCTTCTCTGCGCTTGGGCTGCTGGGCTCCCTCTGCTTTCTGGCGACTGCTGGATCTCTCTACAATGATAAATCGGTCTGTTTAGTCACTCCTCTACTCCATCTCCCTTCAGAAGAAAGTTCAACATCTGTAGAGCCCATCAAACCCTGCCTGCCTCAGCATCCCAACTCACAACACCCTAGCCATCCCAAGACATGCTCCTCTCCACCCCAGAACTTTTGTCCCTGTTGTTGCCTCTGCCTGGGATGCTCTTACATGACTCCCCCTGATTCTTACCCCTTGGGTCTCTTTTTCTAGGAAGTCTTCCGTGCCACCACAGGATGAATTATCCCCTCCCCCTTTTATCTCCTTATAGCTCCCCTGTATTTTTCTGGCTTGGTATGTCTCTCAATGGTGATTAATTTATTTGTAGAGATCTTTGTTTAATGCCACTCCTCCTTGTAAGACTATGAGCTCCCAGGAAGCAGAGCTGGGTCTGTCTCATAGTATCTCTGCAGCCCAACACTGTGCCTGGCACACAGTAGGTACTCCAAAAATTTACATACATGTGTGATTGTTTTAAGGTAGGTTTTATTTTTATTTAGGGATGGTAAGGCCAAGAGATCAGGGGATGACTGTCGTTGAAAAGAGAGTTTGTTATATTCACAGAGCCCAAGAAAATGGGACATGTTACACCATGGGGTGCCACAGGAGAAAACCATCTACCATTGGTTAGGAGGGAGGAGAGAGGGAACCCTGGGCAAAAGCTTTTATTACGGTTTCTGCAGGAAGAAATGAGTGAGGCAGGGTAAGCAGACTTATGATTGGCTAGTTTGAATAATTTCAAGGGTGCCTGGGTGGCTCAATTGGTTAAGCATCTGCCTTCAGCTCAGATCATATTTCCGGGGTCCTGGGATGGAGGCCCACTTCTGGCTCCCCACTCAGCAGGGAGCCTGTTTCTCCCTCTCCCTCTGCTGCTCCCCCTACTTGTACCCTCTCTCTCTGTGTGTGTAAAATAAATGAATAATTTCAGCAGATGCTGGGGTGTAGGGGCTGTCCCTAGTTGTCTGGGACCTGGCCCTGGGATGCATAGGGCAGGTGGATGGTGCCAGAATGTGAGGGCTGGAGGTGTGGGCTCTGGACTGGTTGGTTTGCATTTGAAGAACATGTTCAAGGGCAGGCAGTGTTTACTTTCTCTTGGAATTGCCTGAACCTGGGAGAGGCAGTCCCTCAAAGGTCAGCCAGGTTACAGATACCCATGCATCAGAATATAGAAAATAAAAGACTCGGTCATTACAGTAATAAACAGAACACAGATAAATATCTATGACATGAACACGGGAACTGAATCTGTTCAGTTGAACAGATTGTTCCCTGAACACGGGAACATTCCTCTAATTGACTTGCTCACTAGGCAACCCACCAAGTAAAGCAGCAGAGGCCTCTGCCTGGTGTATGGAGGTTTGGAGGTGAAGAGTAGTGTTGGACGTGTGGCCTGGGTTCGAATTCTGACTCCTCCACTTCCCCAAAGCACAATGAGCCTGGGAGAGCCATTGAGCCTGTGTCTCCTTGCTGAATTGTAAAAGGGGAATAGCAGTAACCTATTTCACCAGCTGTGTGGAGGAGTATCCCCATTCTGATATATGAATGATGTGGCACAATGGCTAAGAGGAAGGCAGACATTAAGCATTGGCCACTGGGGTCCTGGGTCCAGCTGACTGTGTTTTGCATGGACAAAGAGCATGTTAGCCTGGTTTTAGATCTCACATTCCTGAACTAAATGTGGGCCCAGCTTCCTCAGAAGACAGTATGTTCTCTGTGTTCTGACAAAGGGCTGTCTTGGAACCTGGGCAAAGCGGTGAGTACCCCCCTTGGGAGACAGCATCCAAGCTGGGCCTGAGTATCAACAGGGTACACGATGGAGAGAGCGCCCAAGGACTCAGAGCTTTGCTGATAGACCTGGGTTCAAGTCTTAACTCTGCCACCAGCTGGTGGTGTGCTCTCAGGGAGGTGACTCCACCTTTCTGGCCTGTTTCCTCATCTGTAAAGCCGGACTAACACATCCCATGCCACAGTTTCTTTGCAGCAAAGTCAGGGTATACCGTGCATTATAAATATGAGCTCTGGAGGGGCACCCGGGTGGCTCAGTTTGTTAAGCGCATGACTTCAGCTCAGGTCATGATCTCAGGGTCCTTTGATCAAGCCCCCCCCCCCCCCCCCCCCCCGCCACCCTGCATTGGCACTGGGCTTCTGGCTCAGCAGGAAGTTGGCTTCTCCCTCTTCCTCTGCCCCTCCTCCCCACTGGTGCACACGCAGGCGCTCTCTTTTTCTCTCTCAAACAAATAAAATCTTTATTTATTTGACAGAAAGAGACACAGCAAGAGAGGAGCACAAGCAGGGGGAGGTGGGGAAGGGAGAAGAAGTCTTCCTGCAGAGCAGGGAACCTGATGCGGGGCCCCATCCCAGGACCACAGGATCATGACTTGAGCCCAAGGTAGATGCTTAATGCCTAAGTCATCCAGGTGCCCCTCAAATAAATAAAATCTTTATATTTTTTTAAAGATTTTATTTATTTGACAGAGAGAGATTACAAGTAGAGAGAGGAGAGAGAGAGAGAGAGAGAGGAGGAAGCAGGCTCCCTGCCTAGCAGAGAGCCCGATGTGGGACTAGATCCCAGGACCCTGAGATCATGACCTGAGCTGAAGGCAGAGGCTTAACCCACTGAACCACCCAGGCAGCCCCTAAATAAAATCTTTTAAAAATATAAACATATTATCTAGAGTATTATTTATAAGCACTCCATCGTGGAACAACCCAGATCTCTACCAACAGGTGAAGAGAGAAACTATGGTAGGTTCACACCCACAGACCGTCACACAGCAACAAAAAGAATGAACTATGGATGCGCACAGCCACATAGGCAAGTCTCGAAATCCTTACCTCGAGGGCAAGAAGCCAAACAGGACACATACTCAGTGATTCTTTTTCTAGAAAACTCCGAAGCAGCATCCTCTAAGGGACAGAAAGCAGATCCATAGCTGGGGGTAGGTAAGCAGAAGGGGATGGCCACAAAGGGCACAAGGGAACTTTGGGGGGGTGATAGAAGCCTTCTCTGTCTTGATTGTGGTGGTGATGATGTTAAAACTTACAAGACGAGGAGTGCCTGGGTGGCTCAGCCACTTGAAGCATCCGACCCTTGGTTTTGGCTCACGTCATGACCTCAGGGTGATGAGATCGAGCCCTGTGTCAGGCTTGCACTGGGCCTAGAAGCTGCTTAAGATTCTCTCTCTCCTTCTGTTCCTCCCCACTGTGCATGCTCTCTCTCTCTCAAATCAATCAATCAATCGATCAATCAATCAAACTTACCACATGGGACATTAAGAAGAGTACATTGTATAAGATGTAAATTATACTTCCAATAGAAATTATTTTTTAAAAAAAATGAAAACAAGAGTGGGGTGGTTGGGAGGTGGGCTGCCTGGGGGAATTACTTCATTTCCATGCCTCAATCCCCTCATCTGTGAAATGGGTTGATATTAGCAAGGATTGCTGAGGACAGTCACGAATACACAAAAAGAGGCATCTTTATGGGAAAATTAGGTATATAATGTCAAAGGTTTCATAGACTCCTGAAAACAGAGACATCTAACCTCTGGATCACCCTGGGGTGAGGCTGGGCACTGGAGAGAAGTTCTGCAGGCAGGGGCTGTGGACCCTTGAAAACCCTTCTAAGGTTCTCATCACCCATACCTGAGCCTGGGGGATCAGAAGACAGCACAGTAATTTGTTTTGCGGATAAGGATTTTGGGGAGACAAGGTGACCGGCTAAAACTTAAATGTTTTAATTTGGAACTTTCCTCATTGGAGTCCAGAGGGATTAGCCGTCACACTTGGTGGTGGTGGTGGGGGGTGTGTCTAGATTTGTTCCCTGTGCCTGCTGTCGCAACTCACTAAAAACTAGGCAACTCAGAACAACAGCACTTTATTCCCTCGAGGCTAGAAGTCAGAAATCAAGGGGCTGGCAAGGCTGAGCTCCCTCTGAAGGCTCCAGGGGAGGTCCCTTGCCTCTTCCAGCCTCTGATGGCTCCTGGTGCCCTCTGGCTCATGGCCACATCACCCCAGTCTCTGCCTCAGTGGTCACACTGCCTCCTCTGATTCTTCATGGCTTCTCCTCTGTGTCTGTGTATATCTCTCTCTGCTTCTCTCTTATGAGCACACTCCTGCTGTCCTGCCAAGATAATCAAGGGCATCCTCATCCCCAAACCCTTCATTATACCTGTAAAGATCCTTTCCCAAATGAAGTAATACTTTCAAATTCCAGAGATTCGAACCTGAAATCTGGGGGGAGCCATTATCCAAACTCTTACAAGATCTCTGAGATTCCCACCCCTCCCCCGCTTTAAGGGTCCCTCTATGCTGCTAAAAAGTAGAGAAACCCTAATTCCCAGTCTGGCTGGTTTGCAGGCGCTGTGTGGTATTTCCAGCTGGCCACATTCCTCCCTTACCTCTGCCCAGCCCTACCAACCATCACCTCCATCAGAGTCACTCGAGGAGATTATTTTTATAATGCTGTACCCCCGCCCCCCCCACCACGTCCTAAGATGTTTTGATCCGGTAGGTTGGACTCGGGAAATTGTGATTTCTAGAACTCTCGCCGTGATTCTGATATACAACCAGATTTGCGCATCACTGCTTTAGAGAAATGTGACACATGAATGAATGAATGAATGAACGAACAATTTTTCAAATATACAATTATTCTGTTGACTTTCCTTCCAGACTCACCAAAGAGCCTCCAGATTTTGTGTTGAAGAGGTGGGAGGCAAGGGTGTCTTGACTATGTGGCTGGTTCTGGAGGCTGGCGTCTGCCTTAAGGTCTGGTCAGGAAGCCGAGATCCTGGGATCGAGCCCTGCATCAGGCTCCCTGCTCAGCAGGATCCTGCTTCTCCCTCTCCCTCTGCCTGCTGCTCTGCCTACTTGTGCTCTCTCTGTTTGTCAAATAAATAAATAAAATCTTAAACAAACAAACAAACCAAAGGTCACCTGGGAGAGAAGTCTTCAGAGAAAGCTCACCAACTTGCTCTCCATCCCCTGGCCGCCATAGGCAATTGGGAAGATAAAGGAGGCCTGAGTGATTCAAAGCTCTTACTAGCTGTGTGGCTTTTTTTGGCCTCATTTTTTCTCATCTGGAAAATGGGAATACTTGCTTAAGAAGGGTCGTGAGGAGTGGGACACTTGGGTGGCTCAGTCAGTTAAGCATCAGACTCTTGCTTTCTGTTCAGGTCATGATCTCAGGGTCATAATCTCAAGGTCATGAAATTGAGCACCCCCTCCCCCCAAGCTCAGCCAAGAGTCTGCTGGAGATTCTCCATCCCTCTGCCCTTCTCTGCATGCTCTCTCTCTCTCTCTCCAACTCTCAAATAAATAAATAAATCTTAAAAAGAGAGAGAGGTTGTAAGGAGTAAAAGAAAAATTGCACAGGGACAGGGAGAAGGTAGGAGCTTGATCAAAGTGAATTTTTTTTTACTTTTTAATTTTTTATTAACATATAATGTATTATTTATTAACAAAGTGAATTATTATCAGGATTATCATGATCTCTCCTTTGGGGCATACCCAAAGAAGGGTGGAAATTGTCACGAAAAAAGGAAACCGACACTGATTTGCCTGCACAGATGCAGAAAGGACTTCAAGACTAGCCATTCAGTGGAAAAAGCGAAATTTACAGTAATAGATCTAGTGCAATCCTGGTTCATTCACTCAACAACTATTTTGAGCACCTACCCGCACCGTTCTAGGTTCTGAGAATTGGGCAGTGACCAAACCAGACAGATGTCCCTCCCCTCATGGGGCCAGTATTTGAATAGTGAGACAACAAACAAACAAAAAGTAAATAAATAAATAAGAAAATACTAGGAAGTTGTAAGCACCATGATTAAAATGTGAAAAATCCCCTGGGGTAAATTTTTTAAATTACACATGTGAGCTTTTTTTTTTTCCCCTGCAAAAACACAGAATGTATTTCCCTGTGGTTACTTCACAGGAAAAGGCTGGAGGCTGGGAGAGAGAGACTTGTTTTTCACTTTATACCTTTCTGGAACTTCATTTTCTTAACGGGTGTGAGTCACTTTTAGTATTTTTTACTTATTTTTTATTTTATTTATTTATTTGACAGAGAGCGCTCAAGGCGGAGCAGCAGGCAGGCAGAGGGAGAGGGAGAAGCAGGCTCCCCGCTGAGCCAGGAGCCCAAGGTGGGGCTCAGACCAAGACTCTGGAATCTGGACCCGGGCCACCCAGACGGCCCTTTAGTATTATTTTTTAAAGTGACAAGCTAGTGCAGCTGGTTAGAGCGATCCGGGCCACGTTTTGCTTTCTTCCCCCACTCTTTTTGGATTTTTCATCTCTTTTAAACACGTATAAAGATGGGAGCCGTTATTATCATTTGTTCTGGGGCGGCTGGAGAAGGCTTTCCGCTGCCAGGGATCTGAGTAATCTAAAACACTCAGAGCAGAACTGCTCAGGGGTTGGCAATTTTTGTAAGAATGTTGAACGTTTGAGGTTTTCATTTCGAGGATAATCCCCTCCCCGCCCCGCCCCACTCCCAGACACACACACACACACACACACACCCCTTTCCCATTTGCAGAACGCATGTATCTCATCTGCGAGGTCATTCCACTTGGAAGTGTTGAGTTTTGGGACTTGGATGCATAAACCAACTATTCCTCAAACGGGTAGCTTCTCCGGGAAGCTGAGTAGGGGATCAGGCCTAAAGTAGGGAAAAGGAGCCCAGAAGAGGTGCGGCCGGCTCCCCACGCCGACACTCCCCTCCCAGAGCGGACCCGCGCTAAAGCGTGTCTCTGAGTTGCCGTGGAGACCGCTGGGCGGCTGGAAACTCCGCACAAGGGAGGGGCCGGGCGGTTGGAGGCCATGGAGGGGGCTGAGTGGGCCGGCTGGGATGGAGCCTTTGAGAAGAAGGAGAAAATCCAGCAAAGCCTACCGACCGGGCTCTGCAAAGGCAAAAACAACCCAAACAAGCCAATAATTGTGCAAAGGCCTCGCTGAGATCTTCACCAACCTTCCCTTCCCTCTCTCCCGCTCCCTCCCTCTTTCTCTCCACATCTGCCTGGTTCTTTCAAGAGCTACATAAAATCCCAGGTCGTGAGTTAAATAAAATGATGTGTTCTTTTTTATACCTTGTAGTAAAGTCATTGTTATTTTACAGGGTTTTTTTGCTGTTGTTAAAATTTTTCTTTTAATGGTTGTATGTTTCATTATAATCGGTTTCCTTTGTAATCCGATGGATGCGGTTCTATGCATTGAAAAACTTTATCTTGAATAGGGCCCCATAACATTTAGAAAGGGTTAAGGATTCCTGAGATAGAGGACTCAGGAGAGGGTAGAGGCCACTCCTATTGTTGGGGTGCAGGGAACGGGGTGGGGTGTAGAATGACCACCCCAAAAAAAACATTTGGGCAGAGGGAAATTGCCAAGAGAAGGCGGGGCCATAGCAACCTGGAGGTTGGGAACAGCAAGTGCAAAGGCCCTGAGGTGGAACTGAGTGGGACCTCTAATAAAGAGTGAAGAGGTGGGGGTGGCTGAAGCGCAGTCAGTGAGAAGGAGAGAAAGAGAGAGGGAAATGGAGGAGGTATGCTAGGGCTTTGTGGCCCACGGTGACGACTTTGATTTTACTCTGAGTAGGATGGAGGATTTTTAAAAGAGTAGAGACAGATCTGAGTTAAGTTTTTAAGATTCCCTCCAGCTGCTGGGTTGGGGTCAACAGCAGGCAGTGAGGGGGAAACAGGAGCTTTTCCATGGGTCCACCTTACCACATAGTTCTGAGAATTCCCAACAACAGTCCCCCCACACCCCCGCACACAGCAGTGTGCCCGGTTCCAAGGAAACTCCCTGCAATTTCACTGTTATTAGTACTAATGCTGAGCCAGCTGCCTTGGAGTTACCCAGGCACATCCTGGGCCCCCCATCCCAGGAATCCTGACCCCTCTCTGTCCATAGCTGATTCTGAGGACCTCTGCTTGAATTTCACTTATTTTTTTTAAGATTTTATTTATTTATTTGACACAGAGAGAGATCACAAGTAGGCAGAGAGGCAGGCAGAGAGAAAGGGAAGCAGGCTCCCTGCCGAGCAGAAAGCCCGATGTGGGGCTCTATCCCAGGACCCTGAGATCATGACCTGAGCTGAAGGCAGAGGTTTAACCCACTGAGCCACCCAGGCATCCCTGAATTTCACTTATTTAATTAACATTTTTGACAGCTAAAAATCCAAGCAATCCAAGAAGATAGAGAGGGGAAAAGTACATGTCTCTGCCACCTCTGGGTGTCCCCAGTGCCCCTCCCCAGAGACAGCTACTGTTGGCGGTGCTGGTACCTGGGATTAGTACATCTGCAGGTCTAGATCCTTTGCCCACCCCACCATCACCACACACACACACACCTCGGACCGTTTCAGATTCAAATCCAGGTTTTTCTCACTTATGGTTGTGGGAACTTAAGCAAGCGATTTTACATCCTCAGCTATAAAACGGGAATGATCTGCGCACCCAAGTGGCTCAGTTGGTTAAGCAGCTGCCTACGGCTCAGGTCCTGATCTCGGGGGCCTGGGATCGAGCCCCAACATTGGGCTCTGTCCAGCATGGACTCCCTCTGTACTCTCCCTCTTGCTTTATCTCAAGTAAATAAAAATATTTTAAATAAATAAAATAAAATGGGAATGATCCCATTATCTGCATCATAATGTTATATATAGGGAGGATTTCATGGGGTTAATCCACAGAAAGCGCCAGGAAATGCTCCATAAAACTTGACTATCCTTTATACCAGGTGCTTTTTTTTTTTTACATAGCTGCATAGTATTCCAGTGTGAGACTTGTACAACTGAGCCAGTTCCTCCTGATGGACAACACTTCGGTTCATTCATTCACCCCCAAAATATTTATTGAGCACCTGCAGTGTGCCAAGGCCCGCGCTAGAGCCTGGGGCAGTAAGATCCTGGTACCGTTTCTCCACCGACATATATGCTTGAACAGGTAGGACCTGCGGGTACCAAAGTCGCATGATGTTGAAGCTTAACAGTGCCAATGGCTTCCCAAAGGCCGGCCTTATTAGCACACCCACCTCCAGGGCTTGGCTGGAACCCGCGTTTAGAAGGGCAGGTTGGGGAACTGCCGCCTTTCCCCGGAAGGTGCTGACGTGGGCCTTGGCGGGGGCGGTCTGCTTGGAAGCTGTGGCCCCAGGGAGGCCCGGAGCGCAGCCACACCCCTGTGGGGGGAGGGGAGGGAGGGCGCCCCGAAGGGAGTGGACAGCCCCCCTGTCAGTCTTCCCGAGTCCCGGAGTGTAAGATGAGAAGGGGGAAGGTGGGCCTCACCCTAGGGGACAGCGAGGAGGAACTTCCTGCCCGCGCGCGATCCTTCGCGCTGAGCGCAGGGGCTGGGAGGCTGCAGGCGCGTCAAGGTCAGCCTGGACCGGGGTGGCCGCCAGCCTGGGGGCGGGAGACCCTTTGGGAGGGGGAACTGGGCTGTGGCCTCCAAATGCCTCGGCCATATTGAATAGCCCCGGCTGAGCCGTCTTTGTGTGCGCAGGCCTCTCCCAAGGTGCAGGCGCGTCCCCAACGCAGGAAGAGCCACGGGGGCAGCCCGTGCCCTAACTTGGAACCGGGACCCCACGTCTGCAGCTGGCGGTGGGCTTCAAAGCCTCAGGACGGACCACTCCCCGGCTCACGTAAGCATCCTGGGAACCGATTCCCGCCAGTCCTTGGGGCGGGGGAGCCGGACTTGGTCAAGATTGGACTTTGTGGCTGGTGGAGAAGTTGGGAGGGATCGGCTCATCCTCTGCTGGAGAGGAGAGACCCTCCTGGCAGTTCTGCGGGGACGCCCCCCCGCCCCCCCCAAGACTCAGGCCTACAGTGTAGTTTGGGGTCGTTGCCCCCGCTCCCGATTTCACCCTGGAGATCTTAAAGACCCTCGAGAAAAGCCACGTGGGGGGCTGGTTCCCCTGGGGTTTCCTCCCCTCCCCCGACTGCCTGATCCTCTGGAGCGTGCCTGATGTTTGCAAAGATGTGGATTTGGACGTCCTCGTGGAAGCCTTGAAGCCCGTGGGGACCTTTAAAAAGATCGGCAAGGTGTTCCGCAGGGAGGAGGACTCCACGGTGGGGATGTTGCAGATCGGGGAGGACGTGGACTATCTGCTCATCCCCCGGGAGGTCAGGCTGGCCGGAGGCGTATGGAGGGTCATCTCCAAGCCCGCCACCAAGGAGGCGGAATTTCGCGAGCGACTGATCCAGTTTCTGGAGGAAGAAGGCCGCACACTGGAGGACGTGGCCCGCATCATTGAGAAGAGCACCCCACACCCACCCCAGCCCCCCCAAAAGCCCAAGGAGCCCAGGGTGAGGAGGAGAGTCCAGCAGATGGTGACCCCGCCCCCACGGCTGGTGGTGGGCACCTATGACAGCAGCAATGCCAGCGACAGTGAGTTCAGTGACTTCGAGACCTCTAGAGACAAGGGAGACAAGGGGGACAAGGGTCACAAAGGCGCGGGGCGCAGCAGGAAAGTGCGCAAAATGCCAGTCAGTTACCTGGGCAGCAAATTTCTGGGGAGCGACCTGGAGAGCGAGGACGACCAGGAGCTGGTGGAGGCCTTCCTGCAGCGAGGGGAGAAGAAACCCAGCGCGCCACCTGCCCGCCGCCGCGTGAACCTGCCCGTGCCCATGTTCGAGGACAACCCCAGGCCGCAGCTGTCCAAGGCGGACAGGTGGCGAGAGTATGTCAGCCAGGTGTCCTGGGGGAAGCTGAAGCGGAGGGTGAAGGGTTGGGCGCCCAGGTCCAGCCCTGAGGGGGTTGAAGCCCAGCAGGCATCTACCAGGCCGGAGAGGGTTGGGGCCTCGGGGTCAGGCAGAGCCAGCCTGAGTGACAATGTGGGCAACACAGGAGATGGGTGGGAGCCTGAGATGCCCCCAAGACAATGGAGGCCCAAAATCAAATGGGCCTCTTTTCGCCGTTGCAGGAGGGAAGAAGCGGCATCCACAGATCAGAGGGCCGAGGCTGCGGATGATCAAAGAGTTGAGGCAGCAGATGATCAGAGGGCAGAAGCTGCAGATAATCAGAGGGCAGAGGCAGCAGATAATCAGAGAGCTGAGGCTGCAGATGATCAGAGAGCAGGGGCTGCAGATGTGCAGGGGGCTGAGGCGGAAGATAATCAGAGGATACAGGCTGTAGAAAATCAGAGGGCAGAGGTTGAGGATAATCCAGGGGCAGAAGCCATAGCTGTCCAAAGGGCAGAGGCGGCAAATAATCAGAGGGAAGGGGCTGCAGATAATCAAAGGGCAGAGGCCCAAGCTGTCCAGGGGGCCGAGGCTGCATCTGATGGGGCTGAAGACACAGCTGACCAGAGGGCAGAAGCTGTACAGAACCAAAGGGCTGAAGCCCCAGCTGCTCGGGGGGCCATAGGGACAACTCAGGGAGCTAAGGCCCGGAAACAGGTCAAGACAGTGAGGTTCCAGACTCCTGGCCGTTTTTCATGGTTTCGCAAGCGCCGGAGAGCCTTCTGGCACACTCCCCGGTTGCCAACCCTGCCCAAGAGAGTTCCCAGGGCAGGCGAGGCCAGGAGCCTTAGGGTGTTGAGGGCAGAGGCCAGAGCAGAAGCAGAGCAGGGAGAACGGGAAGACCAGTTGTGAGGTGAAGATAGGGGTGCCCTGGATCTCATGGCTTCCTGCCGCCATACTTGAAAATGGAGGTGGACAAGGGCCGGGCAGCGGGCCTCCCATCTCCACCCAGCACCCCTCTGTCTTATTAGAAGTTTATCTTTCATGTATTGATTTAAAAAAAAAAAAGATTCCTTCTAGTCACCCAAGGAACGTAAAGAAACAACCATACAAAGGGGTCGCATCGCTCATGATCTTAACATCTGCAATGCAATTCTAGGTGCTCGGCTTGAAGCGGGGAAAGCAGCAGAGATACTCCTTCCCCCTCTCTCCTTTTCTCTTCTTTTCTACTGTCCCCTTAACATTGTCAGCATCCTTGAACTTAAAAAAAGGGCGCAAGCCCACATGCAAATAAAAATGTTTACCACGGGATTTCCTGGCTTTGGATTGGGCAACTGAAGAATGCTCCGGGGCTGTGTCCTCACTCCCTTGTGTCCCCTATGCTCCTGCCCTCCAGGATGGTGCCCTGTGTTTATGTCACTTTGCTTGTCATCCCCATGCCCCTGGCTCCTGGCCCAGGGCCCGGACCTTACATACTTCCCCCAAGCTTGGTTACAAGTACAGAAGAATCATCTGGGAAACGTGGCTAAAATTCAGATTCTGGGGCCCTTCATCCCAGAGCTGTGGATTTGCTCCAGCTGCCTGTGTGGCCCCAGATTCCATTTTGATCAAGCCCCCAGAACATCTCTTGGGGCAGATCAGTCCCTGGGCACATTGAAAACTCTTTGCAATAGAGATGGGACAAAAAGCCAGATCGTGGTGTGATATGTAGTGAACCATGGCTGGCACTTATGATGGGGGACAGATTGGTTGGCTAAGTCCCCGTGGGCACTGGGGGAACTCTCTGTATTGTCTTGTGTCCCGCAAATCCCAGACGCACCCACAAAAAGCGGCACACGGCTATATCCCAGCTTCACTGAGGGAGGGAGGGAAGGAAGTCACAGAGGGGGGAAGCCTGGAGGCCACAACTGTCTTGGCTTCAGCTGCAGTCCCAGCCTGGGTTTTTTTCTTAGTTTTTGCCGCTAGAACTAAAGAATCACCTGCCCTCACCTGCTCCTGGTCTGGAAGTAGTAGCTGCTGGTGCCCCTTCCATAGGATGCTAAGAGTTCCTTTCAACTTATACTGTTCACAGTCCCTAGCCCAGCAAGGACAAGTCCCAGTGGGGTTGGAGGAAAGACAGGGTGTGGACCCCACCTGAAGGAATGGACTTGCCAGGGTCCAGGGAATAACCAGGCCGGATGGGGCCATGTCTGGAATGCCCAGTGAATGATCTGGATGCCAGGCCTGGGGTAGAAGTGGGGGTACTCCGTGACTGCTGCCCTTCTGGGAGAATATCAGCCACATGCCCAGGAGGGCCTAGTCTGTTTGGGGTCCTAGTAGGGGAAAGAAGGTGGGAGTGGAGACAGTGAGAGACACCAGGAGGAGACTCCCGAGATTAGGGACAAATCCATCCCAGCGGCCCAGGCATAAGCATCCAGATTTCATGTAGCCTCCAAAGGGCATCGGCCCCAAAGGCAGCCCATGGATACCTCCAGGCTTGCGGTTTCAAACATGCCAGGATTTTCATGGGGGGGGGGGCACCAGAAAACTGGACGACACCCTAAATGTGGACACCTTTAAATGTCCCCAAAGAGAAAAATAACGGAACACAGCCATCAAGGTGCCTCTCCGCAATACCAGGGACTTTTTCTGGGCCCCTCATGCTGGTGTGCCTTGGCACCTTGGCACACATGGCAGGAGGAAACCACTAGGGGGCAGGCAAGGAGGGATTTGGAGCCTGGCTCACGCCTAGCACCGCCCCTTCCAAGCTGTGTCACCTTGGGCTGGTTACCTTGTGCCTCTTTGTGCCTCTACTTACTCATCTTAAAGGAGGATCATTACAGAGCTTTCCTCCCAGGACCGCGGAGAGGATGGAAGAAGACGTAATGTGTTGGAAGAAAATCAACCCACACAGACCTCATCTCTCCTCGTCCTACTTCCATTCATTGTACGTCAGAGGCAGCCAGAACTTCACGGGACATCTCAGCCCTAATGAGGGGCCCCCGGGACAGGGGTTGCCAATCCTGGCTGGTGTGTGGAACGACCCGGGGAGCTTTCCAACACCCCTGCCCAGCCCGCAGGCTCAGAGATTCTCATGCAAGTGCTGCAGGGGTGGCTGGGGCTCCCAGAGCCCGGAGGCTTGCAGGGTGATTCCGACGAGCCCCCCCACCCCGGGGACTCAAAAGCGCTACCCCAGGGCTCCAGGAGATACTCAGACCCCGCAGCAGACCTCTCTCAAGCTGGTCGTGCAGAAGAACCCATTGCAAGGCCTTCTAAAACGCAGACTGCTGGCTCCCAACGCCCAGTGACTCCCTAGGTGTGGGGTGGGCTCGAGAACATGCATTTCTATCAAGCTGATTCCAGGACCCCACACGAAAGACCGCTGCCCTACAGAAATGTCCGTTTTTCACAGCCTGACATTCAGAGGTGGAGCTTTGGGCCCGCAGCATCCTGCGCCCAGGACTGGAGCCTCTCCGGCGCGCCTTTCACGAGCGGTCCTGGAGCGCCCCCTGGTGAGGACCGCGGAGCTGCAGTTGGTGCAGGCTTTCTCCCCTCTTCCGAGTGGTGGGGTGGGGAGCCAGCGGAGTCAGCGGGCCCTGGAGCCTTCGATCTTCTCCCTAGAAGTTTTGGGACCCAACTCCATTCGCAGGAGTCCCGGGACTCGAGCGGGCCAAGGGGACGGGATGGGACAGATTGGGCCTGAGATTGCGGGGCGAGCTTGGGTAGGGGATGGAGTTGGGGGGGCACCGCGGCCACAGGCTCTGGGACGGTTAAGGGCTTATGCGAGGGAGCCCCGCAGGAGGACAAAGCCAAGTTCGAGGTCCCTTCCCCGCCTCCCTGAGCCTCACTTTCCTCATCTGGGAAATGGGTGTGAAAACCTGCTTTCCTCATATTCCCCCAACCCTATTCGATGCACAGAATCAAATAAAGACACCCACAACCCAAACGCAATCTCGTCACCCAAAGACCCCACAGGGACGCAAAGAGCATGGGAGGTGGCCCTGGAGGGGTCTCTGATCACTCATGAAGGTCTCCTAGGATCTCGGGCCCGAGCCATTCCGTGGCCACAGTGCAGCCATCCGGCTGCCCCGGCCCTCCCTTCTTGGGGTCTCTGCTCAAAGGTCACTTAGTGAGGGCGTCCGCGAGCCCCTCCGAAATGGACGAGGCTGGCAAACCTGTCGCGCGGATGGCTCGCCCCGAAGCGCGCGCCCTGCCCAAGGATCGTCTCCTCAGTGCCTCCGCCCGACGGCGCCCCGCGAGGGTCCGCGTGGGAGGGTGTCCCTTGGGCCGCCACGCCAGCGCCGAGCACTGGGACTGGCTCCGTGTCCCCGCGGCCCGCCCAGTCCGTCCGGCCTCTGCCTGGGCGCTGCCTCCTGCCGCCGCTCGGTGTCCTCGGGACTGCGGCTCCCACGGGGCTCCGGGGGACCAGCCTGCGGCCCGGGGGCTTGCGCGGGGCTCGGCGGAGCCTTCTCCCCTCCCGGCAGGCGTAGCCTTCCAGCACCTTCCCCGCCAGCAGCATCTGGGCCGCGGTTCTCCCGACGCGCGTAGTTCATTCAGTCGGTCGGTCGTGGGGCAGCTAGAGTCTGGGCCGCCACCGTGCGCGGACACCGTGCTGGCGCGGAGGACGCGGCGGGGGACAGGGCGGCCCCAGCCCGGTCCCGGGGCCGGCCCTGCCCAGCCGCGCAGCGCCCGAGAGCTTCCGCGGTTCCTCGCCCCACGGTCGCCCACCCTCGGCTCCGGACCTGACCCTCGGACCCTTGCTGCGCTGTGGCGGTCCGGTCGGACAGCGGGAGGCGGGAGGCGCTCTCCCGAAGCTGCTCGGCCTGTGGTGTCGGCAGCGGGGACGTGGGCTGGGGGTTCCCTGGTCCCTGCTCGTGGACTGCCGCTGCTTGGTGGAAGCTCTGGGGCGCAGCGGCCCGGGCTCTGCGCGACAGCTGAAGCCGGAGCAGCTTGCGCACCCTCATCCTGGGGCAACCTGACCCTCCCTTCTGCCCTTGGACCTGAAATACCCGTGTCATCAGCTGGTCATCTGCAAACAAATTAGAGTGGCAGGTGACAATCCATCAGAGCTTGAAAAAGTAGGGGTGTGAAGGGTCACATTTACATAGGGTGGTCAGGGACGTCCTCCTCAGGAGTGGGACAATTGAACAAAGACGGGGATGAAGTGAAGGGTGGAGCTATGCAGATATCCTGGGGAAAGCACTCCAAGCCAGGGGGAACAGCAAGTGCAAAGGCCCTGAGGCGGGAATGGGCTCCCAGTGTTCCCTGAAAGGCAAGGAAATCTGGGCATCTGAAGGCATGGGAGAGTGTTGGGCGGTGAGGCAGAGAAAACGGGGACAGAGGAACCACAGCAGTGTTGTACCAGAGAACTTTCTGTGAAGATGGACATGTACTATACTTGCACGGGAATGGTAGCCAGCCGGCCTATGTGGCTCCGGAATACTTGTAAGGTGGCGGCTATGGCTAAGCAAGTAGATATTCCATCTTATTTAATTTTATTTAAATGTGTTGTCCCTTGTGACCAGAGATTACCCTATTGGACAGAGCAGGTCTAGACTGCTATAAGAACTTCAGTTTAACCTGTCGGGGACAGGGGTGCCTGGGTGGCTCAGTGGGTTAAGCCTCTGCCTTCGGCTCAGGTCGTGATCTCAGGGTCCTGGGATGGAGCCCCGCATCGGGTTCTCTGCTTGGCAGGGAGCCTGCTTCCCCTTCTCTCTCTGCCTCTGCCTGCCTCTCTGCCTACTTGTTATTTCTCTCTCTCTGTGTCAAATAAATAATAATAAAATCTTAAAAAAAATAATAACCTGCAGGGACAAAGGAAGCCTGTGAAAGGTTTAGGGAGAGTGAGGTAATCAAAGAGTGGACCACAGGGCAGGAGGAGGGATCCCAGTGGGGGTGGAGGCAGAACCCCCTTAGTCTGGGTCTATGACAGACCTTTGGCACAGGGGCTCAGGGGTCAGATCTCAGGGTGACACGTGGGAGCAGTTCTTGGCAATAGAGCAGGATGAAGGGTCTTGGCAATAGAGCAGGATGAAGGGTCCACACGGTCACCAGGGTGAAATATAGTTGGGCAGAGACTAACCTGGGCACTAGAGACCAGGACAGAGACTGGGACCAGAGGTGATGCAGAAGGAGTGGGATGGGAATGGTTTTAGGGGTGATGGCTGGGCCCCAGAAATGCAGTTGGATGGACCATGAAAGGGCATTCTGAAGATGGTGGAGTATTGAGACCTGACAAGATACAGCCAAGTACCAGACAGCCGCAGTGGGTGAGAGAAGGAGGCCAGGGGTGGGGGCAGGTAGAAGCTGGAGCAAGGCCTGATTTATATGGCTGCGGTTAGGTACGGGCGGGGGCAGGGGCAGCCGCTGAAGAAGCAAAGGACTCTGGGTATAAATCAGGGACAGGACGAGCCCAGGTGTTCCAGCTGAACTTCAGTTATGGGAGGTGGGGCACCTGTCGTCCAACCTCAGAAATTCCCCTACCCTCCACCCCCACCCCCACCCAAACCCCGGGCCAGAGCACAGAGACACGAGACCAGCATGTTCAAATGTTCAACTCACTTTACTGAAGGGTCCCAGGCGACAAGTGCACCAGGAGAGACGCTTACACTTGCAATGGGGCTCTCCCCACCCCTGGTGTCCACAGAGGCTGTTCAGCCCAGGGCCATCCACCGCCCCCCAGGAGGAGGAGGCTTGTTCCCCGGACCCAGCCCCAGGCCCACTCTGGCCTGCTCCCTGGTGATCTCAGGAACTGTCCCACGGAGGTCCCTGGAGTTCTGAGGGAGGAAGCTTCTAGAATGGTTGAGGAATGTCCTGAGTCTGCTTCTGCACCTGGGTGTCCCTAGGTGGGGCTTGCACAGTCCAGTCGGGCTGTGAGGGCACCCCCAGGCCCCTGCACCTTCCTGGAGACCTGGAGGGAGGGCCCTCCCGGCACAATGGGCCTGTCACTCCCTGGGGACAGGGACTCTGGCACAGACACACACACAGCCCCAGGGCGAGAGGATTAGGAGCAGCATCCAGTACAGAGCACTCCCAGAAGGGACACGCTGAGGTGGGCTGTAAGGGCTGATGTCCGCTTCACCATGGGACAGGGACACCCCACGGAAGCAGCCACACTTGGGATAGCAGGTGCTGAACCCCACAGCGCTGAGCCACGCTCCTGGGGGGACCTGGGGGCTGGGCTGCAGCTCCCTCCTGGGGACACTTCCTTCCTCTCCAGCCATTCCCATTCCCAGGGCAGCTCCTACACTGGCTGGACCCGCCCCTGCCCTCAGGGTCCCCTCTGATGTTTGAGTCACTCAGAGGGTGATCCCGGGACCTGCCTCCTCTTATGCCCCCTGCAAGGCCATTACTGAGGGCCTGGTCAGCTCACGGGACAGGCGGCACAGCTGCTGGGACAACAGGTGTGGGTGGGGGTGGAGAGGCGACCACAGGCCTGAGGAAGGTGAGCTGCCCTGCACAGCCATTGAGGGAAGCCAGATATCCGGAGTTTACCGGATTGCAAATGGTGGCAGATAATTCAGATTCCTGGAAATCACTGGTCAGCCCGAATGACAGATTCAGCCTGTGGACAGTAGCAGCTGCCTGGCCTTGGCCTTGAGGAACTGGGTCACTTGTCTGAGCTGCACCTGAGGGGGACAGGGCTGGTGCTTTTTCACTTTTTTTCCTCCTCCTCCTCTTCCTCCCCTACCCCACCCTTCCCCACCTGTCCTCCCTCCTCTCCTAGAGGACCTCTCCCTCCCCCAGGAGCTGCCCCCTCTGCCCTTCCGGCTGCCCCTCTTTCTGGAATCATCTCCTCCCCCAAGCAGGGAGGATCAGCCTTCAGGCGTCCACTCCACTCAGACACCCACCGCCCAGCTGGGTGGCCCAGGCTCCATCCCAGGCCCCAGGCCCCATGAGACTGGGGCCCAGGGGGACAGGGGCCCACAGACGCTGGCCAGAAGCAGGTGTCTGGAAGGATGGGCGTCTCTCAGAGAACCTGAAAGAATTTTCTGGCACAGCAAGCCTCCCCACCGCCCCAAGGCCACGCTCAGCCCCGTGCTAACCCCGGGACCCCCGGAAGCCCAGGCCCCCGGGTAGGCACAGACGCCATCCCATCCCCTGGGGCTGCTGCCTCTGGGGTGCACACGTGTCTCTCCTTCCCTGGGGACCAATCCCGCCACCCGCGATGGTGGGACAGAGAAGGGCCGGGGAGGCGGAGGCCCGCAGCGCGGCGGAACCGGGAGAGGCGCGGTGAAGCCAGGAGGACGCCTCTGCCGCTGGGGGCGAGGGCAGCGCCCCGGGTGCGGCCGCGCCACTCCGGGCTCCCCTAGAGGCACTTGGGGGACTGCCTCCCGCCGCGACGAGTCTTCTTCCCGCGGGCTGACTCGGAGCCGGGGGGCGGCTGAGCCCCGACCTCGCCGGCCTGCACCTGGGGCTCCGCGCCCGCGCGCCCCTTCTTTTTCCCTTGCGCCGCCGCCCGGTCCCCCGCGCGCGTCTCGGGAGTGACCGCCCGCCCGCCGCGGCCTCCGCCTGCCCCTCGGCGTCTGCGGGAGCCCGACGGGCCCAGGGCCGCCGCCATCTCGCCCAGGGTCCCGGAGGCCGTGCGCGCCCGCTTGGTCCATGCCTTCCCGGACGCCCGGCGCTCGGGTCCCGACTCTCCGCTCTCCGGCGCCTCCGCCGCCGCGCCCTCCCCGGCAGCCAGCAGCTCCAGCACCTCGCCCAGCTGGCCTCCGGCGCGCCCGCCCCGCCCGCCCTCCCGGCCGCTGTCCCCGGCCTCCGGCGTCACCCCCGCCGTGTCCCGCGCGGCCAGCAGCGCCACGAGCTCCAGGAGGCCCCCCTCGCCGTCGCCCCAGCCCGCCAGGAGGCCCCACGGCGCCCTCCTGCCCGGCGACAGGGGGTCGGGCGCGGCCAGGGCGCACACGCACTCCCGCAGGCTCCCGCCGCCCGTGGCCTTCCGCAGCACCAGGCCGTCCACCCGGCGGCCGGCATCCTGCACCTGCACGCGGGCTCCCCCAGTGTCCTGGCACAGGACGGACAGGACCTCGCCCAGGGTATCGGTTGGGTCTGTGCGGGGTCTCCAGCCCAGGGACGCGATCACGGAAGCGATCTTCAGCAGCTCCTCGCGGGCCGAGGGGTCCGACGGGTCCGTAGAGGCCACAATGGCCACAAACTCGGGGTGGTCCAGCTCCTCGTCTCCCGGCTCCCCGTTCGGCTGCGACTCGCCTTCGGGAGCATCGCCGTCGACGGGCTCCTCGTCGCCCGCGTCTCGCACAGCAAGCAGGGCCACTAAGTCGGGGACGCGGCTCCGGGCTTCGCTGCTGCCGCCGCTGCTGTCCAGGCTGACCGCCTGGGGCTCTGAGGCCTCTTTCTCCGTCGGCTCCTGCTTGGCCTCATCCGTCACCGTCACCAGGGCCAAGAACTCGTGGGTCCCCTCTCGTGCGTGGGTGCGGCCCTGCAGGGCCCACTCCTTCGTGCTGAGCTCCCTGGCGGCCTGGTGCAGCGTGGTGGACAGCACGCTCTGCGCCTCGTCCGCGCTCAGGTCGTCCTGGTCCAGCTCCTCCAGCACGATGCCCAGGCTGCCCTCGGAGGAGGCGTCAGACTCCCGCCTGGCAGATGTGGGCGGCTGCTCCCGTCCCTCGGTGCTCTGGCCCCTCGGGGCCCACCTGTTGCCTCTAGCTCTGTTTCTGCGAGCCCTGCGGCCCCTCCTAGGAGGTGGGCCAGCCCTCTTGGCGGTTGGCTCTGAACCCTGGGCCTGTGTCTCCTTAGCGGGAGAGGGGAGCGTGTTCTCGGGGGCCCAGGGCCCTGTGGCCTTCCAGGGCCTGTCATCCAGCACCAGCCGTCTCATGTGCCTCAGGACTCTTGGGTCCTCCGCGGGGTCCTGACACACAACCCTCCAGACTCCGTCCTTACCCGGGATCTCCCTGGGGACGGACGCGTGATTTATGTCCTGCACAAACTCCACCAGGGCGGCCTTGGCCTTGTGGTCCCTCGCGGCCCTGGTGTTCCATAGCCTGAATGTGCCCAGGGGCAAGAGGGCCGGCTGCAGGACAGCCTCGATGGCGGCTTGCTCCAGGCCCTCCGGGATGCCGGTGACCAGCAGTGCGCGGTGCGTGTCCACATCCAGTCCCCGGCACCAGTCCCGCAAAAGGCTCACGGCCATGGTGCCGCCTGCTGGCTGGTGCCGTTGGCCGCGTGGCAGCAAGCCTGGGGCGGACGTGGACTGCGGTTCGCTGTGCAAATCCCGCCTTGGAACAGTGCCGCAGCCTTGGAGTTCAGGTTCAGGGGAACGTGGCAAGTCTCTGGGGCCTCTGGATCAGGCTCTTGTCGCCTCTAACCAGCTGACGCAGCAGCTTGGCCTGATGCCCCCTCTCTGGGGCCGTTGGAAAATCCGCAGAGGGGCTTAGGAGTCACTTTCAGGGATGTCGCCAGCCTGGCTGCTCCGACCTTTGTCCCTGAGAATGGCCTCAGTGACGCGGCCTCATCCAGGTGCAGGGGAGGGCGCCACCGTGGTCACCTGGCGCGGCAGGGGGAGGGGAGCCGGGCTCTGGCCGAGTCTGTGCGCTCACCCTCCGCTCCAGTCGGAGCAGTTGCGCTGCTACGGAGCTGCTGGGTCCTACGCCTGCGCGCCCGGGCTCGCCCCTCCCCCAGCCGGGCCTGGTCTCCGTGGTAACGCGGCCGGCTGGAGCTGGGGGTCTGTGCCGCTGGGGTCCAAGGAGCCGCTCTTAAAGGGCCTGAGAAAAGGAGGACGTGGGGCTGGGCAGTGCCACCTTCATTGATGAACCCACAAAAGCCAAATTCACGGGGGACAACGAGACATCCGTCAGGGTGACCCGACCTCATTCAAAGGATGGTGGGGGCGCGGGGCGGACTTCAGGAAAGTACAGGCTTCAGCGGGTTGTAATCCCTCTCCCCAGAGGACAGGTGGAGGTCAGGATAGGAGACCTAAGTCCGGGGGTCCTGGCCTCATACAGTGTGGTCCGGGGGACTCACTCTCGGAAGAGAAGCTTTGTTGGGAATTGCGGGGTCACTCAGCCTTCAGCCTAGGTACACAGGCCTCAGGGTACACAGGCCCAGCTCCCGCAGACCAGGCTTCATTCTTGAGCCCATTTTGGTATCAGAAATAGCACCGCAACTAAGCTGGGTTTTGTGCGTGCCTCCTATAGGTGTAGGATCAGTAGGATCAGTCCGGAGACCCGTCGTGAGTTCCAGTTCCCGAAGAAAGCGTTTCCCCTGCTGGCTGGGACATGTGAATATCATAGCTGCTCCGGAACACACATTTGCTTTGCATCCTCTGTCCCTCCCACTCTATGCAAATCAGGATCTGCGGTCCAGCTGCCCGGTTTCTATGCTATTTCTACCCTTCCTGCCCCCACCGCCCCCCCTCCAAAAGATTCCTGTGAGCAGCTCCAGGTCAGGTTTGCTCCTTAGTGAAATGACAATGACCATGAACCCTACCTCACAGGCCCCTGATGGGGGTTAAAGCACGTGATCCAGGAAAACACTTGGAAGAGACATTCTTTGGCCCAGAGTTGATGCTTCATAGTAGAGGAATTTATTTATTGAGAACTCATCATTATATAAGGGTGTGTTAAATAAATAAGAAATCAAAACACCTTGGCTCTTTGCTCCTTTCTTTTTTATGTCAGAAGAGAGTTACCATGGCAACGGGGCCTAGGGCAAACCAGACTGCTTACTCACTCCCCTACCAATCCCCACTTGTAGCTCTTCTTTTCTCTGCTTTTCTCTTCTTTTACCCTCCTGATCCCCAAATGGCTGTTATCCAAGCAAAGTTGTCAGTAATCTAATTTGAGGCCCACATGCAAGACACACGTATAGAGTTGAATTTGCCACCAGCCACCCTCAGTCAATAAAAAGAAACAGGTGAAAGTCTTTAAAAAAAAGAGAGAGAGAGAGAGAGAGAGAGAATAGATTTCATGTATCCGAAAGTATACAAAATATGCTCATTTGCATATGCCATCAATATGAAACAGTTGTTAATGAGATATTAAATACTCTATATTTCTTTTCTTTTTTTTTGTTACTTTTTTAAAGATTTTATTTATTTATTTGGTAGAGAGACAGCACAAGCAGGAGGAGCAGCAGGCAGAGGGAAGGGGAGAAGCAGGTTCCCCACTGAGCAAGGAAGAACCCCTTTGAACATGACCAGAGCCAAAGGCAGATGCCCAACAACTGAGCCACCCAGGCATCCCAACCATGCGTCTTTTTAAACATGGTTTTAATCACCGGTGACTATGTGTGCTTTCATTCTAGGGCCCCCCTCCCGGCATACTTCTTCATAATTCCATCTGGCTTGCCCCCCTCTTAGCTCTAAATCCACATTTAGTTACGAATGGTAGGTGTGAGGATCTGTCCTCTTCATTCCCCTTTCTAGCTGCTCTGTCCCACAGAGGAAGTCCTGCTATTCCTCTCCTGATGGGGCAGGGAACAGGACTGAGTGGGTGGGGACATGGTCCCAGAAGCCAAGTAGAGAATTAGCGATGCTCAGAAACTTCCAGAAGCAGACTGGTGTCCAGGAGCTGAAGGTCCCTACAGCTTTGCAGGAGCTCCAGGGCCCAGAATCAGAGTGGGCCTTGAACACTAAACCCCGTGAGCAGATCGAATGGGCACCAGCCAGGCAGGTCAATGGGAAACCCAAATGTCCTGCCTAGCCCTGGCTGCCACCTTCCATTCCCGTAGAAACAGCTGGAAGAGGAAGGCATAGCAAATGTTTTGCACAATTCTTCTCCCACCTCCCCGTGTTTGGGCGGGGGCGGTGGGGAAGCCTGAGCCTGCTTGTTAAGTGGTAACAGCACCATTGGGGCAAGGGTTCTCAAAGTGTGGTCCAGGAACCCCTAGGGGTTCCCAGAGGCAATTCAAGGGGTCCATGAGATCAACCTTGTTTTCATGAGAGTACTAACACATTATTTGCCTTTTTCACTCTCATTATCTCAAAAGCGTGCAGGGGAATCATCCAAAGGCTACCCGGAAAGCAATATTGCAACTGACCGGATGCAGAAGCAGGTACAAGGTTCCAGTATCTTCCATCAAGTCAGGCATGAAGAGGATTTGGAAGAACATAACAATTAATCTTTTGGGGGGAAAATACAGCTATTTAAATAAAATGTGTTCTTTACACAAACCTGTAACAAATACGCATTGCTATTCTAAGAAGAGTTTGTTAGTGAGTATTCTTTTGATTTCTCAGCAGAAATTCCTCATACAGGAAATATCCATAGGTAGAATGCCCATAAACAAAATCTCTCTGGGAAGTCTTTTATCATTTTCAATAATGTAAGAGGTCCTGAGACCAAAGAGTTTGAGAATGCTGTGTTAGAGATACAACTCAATGTCCCTAGGGAGCTCTCCAGATAAGATGGGGGGGGGCATGCTGTTTCTTTCTAGTGAGTTCCAATTGAATCATGGGAATGAAGTGCATTCCCGGATTTGTCCTCACTCCTCTGTCTTTCTGCTCCCCTCTCTCCATCCTTGTTGCCAAGGAAACCATATCAGCACATCCTACACACACACACACACACACACACACACACACAACACAATTAACTCCCTGGTGCCTGAATCATGGTGGCTGGCTTGCCTTTCAGAACATTTACACCCAAGGAGCTGTGGACTCCTCCTGCCTCCGGCTCCTTAAAATGCCTTTAGATCTTCAGCCCATTGCCCCATTCTTCCCCTAGCCTGGGCAACTCTTTTCACTTTCTATTGTTCCCATGTCCTTTTATTCTCACATGTTCTTCCAAACCACGCTTTGCTGTTTGAGCATCAAAGCTATATCTGCGGGTGCCTGGGTGGCTCAATGGGTTAAGTGTCTGCATTAGCCGCAGGTCATGATCCTGGGGTCCTGGGATGGAGCCCCACTTCAGGCTCCCTGCTCAGTGGTGAGTCTGCTTCTCCCTCTCTCTCTGCCACTGCTCATGTTCTCCGTCTCTCTCTCTCTCTCTCAATCTCAAATAAATACACAAAATATTTAAAATAAAACAAAACAAAACATGGCTGCAAGTGTGTCCCCTCTAGAGGTGGGGCCCACATTATTTTCTTGAACCTGAACTTGGGCAAGCTCGTGACTGCCCCCACTGATAAAGTGTGGTGGGAGTGATGCTCTGGGTCTTCCCAGGCCAGGGATAAAAGGCTTTTCCTTGAAACCCCATTGCCCTGCTGTGAGGAAGCCCAGTTCCCATGGACAGTCCACACGAGGACACGAAAGTCTACAGCTCCTGCTAGGTCTAGTCGTCAAGTCACCCCAAACCAGGCACTGAACACATGAGAGGTCAAGCTTCTGGGTGATGCCAGACCTTTGACCTTGGAGTCACCATGGCTAAGGCCCTAGACATTGGAGAGCAGAGAGACCCTGTTCCCACTGTCCACTTTCATCATTGAACCCATGTGCATAAACAGATGTTGTTTTTATGCCACTAAATTGTGGATGACTTGGTGCGCGGCAGAAGTAACTGGCAGAGGGCCCCCTAGGTGGTTCGGTCAGTTAAGTGTCTGACTCTCGATTTCATGACCTCAGAGTCCCGGGATCCAGTCCCCTTCCCGAATCAGGCTCCCGCTCTGCTCTGCACATGCGCAGAGTCGCAGAGTCGGCTTGGCTCCCTCTCCCTCTGCTCCTCCTCCTCCCCCTGCTCCACGGACTCTCAGTCTCTCTCAAATAAATCAATAAATCTTAAAAAAAAAAAAAAAGAAAAAAAGAAAAGAAAAGAAAAGAAAGAAAGAAAGAAAAAGAAAAAGTAACTGGCACACACCTGTCTCCATCTCTTCCTCCACACACCGCAAAACATCCTCACACCATCCTTCAATGCTGAATGAGACGGTATTGGTATGTGTCCCACAAGCAAGACTTCTGAGAGGGAGGGGCCATGTCTTGCTAACTCTCCCCAGGCTGCAAGTCGCCCTGTGCGATGACTGTCCCCGTCCACGTGCCCACCATCAGCGCTTGAGAATTCCTGAGCCCCCCAAGCCCTCTCCCCAAACTGGACATTATCCAGACTTCAAAGATTCGTCTGTTTCTCAAGTGCAAAGTGATGGTTCATGGTTCTCTGACTCCGAAGGAGTTTGCACAACTCTTTGTTAGGCTCCGCTACCTCTCACTCCGCTGTGGGAGCTCGGAGGTCTTTCTCCCCATACAGGGACAGAGCCTCCCCCACCCCCCCGTCCCGTCCCACCCACCCCCCATCCCCAGCCAAGCGGCCTGCCAGACTCTCCCTCAGGCCCACCAGCGCCAACCGGAACCCGCCCTGGGGAAGCAGGGAGCGCAGACCCTCTGGCTGAAGGGGGCGCCACCACCAGCCGGAACTCTGCTTGGGGATCAGAGACCTGGGCCAGGTCTGGAGGTGTGTGTTGGAGAGCACCATCAGACTGACTACCAGACTGGAGAGGAGAGGGGCTCCTCTCTCAAACTGGGATGGGGAGGGGCTCTGGCGCCTCCCTCCCCCTCCCCCCACCGGTGCGTCACCCTACCCCCAACCTCCTCCCCGGGTCCACTCCTGCCTTCAGAGATTCATCCATCCACCATTCATTCTCCCTAAGACATCATAAACTTGACCTTGCCCCTCCCCTTCTCTGAACCACAAACTCCTCACCATGGCACTGCGGTCCCAGCCTCCTTCCGGGGCATCTTTCCAGGCTGGGACACCTGCTCCCGCGTTAAGGGGAGGAGGACTCAGGAGGGCTTCCTGAGTGGGTCCTCCACTTCCCACCCACCATCGGACTGTGAACCCCAGAAGGGCGAAGCCTGGGCTGTCTCAGTCACCGCTGGACCTCCAGCTAGGCGGGAGCAGGTCCTGTGGGAGTGCGTGTGGGAGGGAGATAGGAAAGAAAGCAGAGAAGAAGGGAGAGAAGAGAAGGAGGAAGGTGATCTCAAACTCAAAGCTCCACCTTTCTTCCCAGAACTGTCTCCCTCTTCCCACCAGAGGGCGCCCTGATCCAACAAATCCCTCATGGGGCGCCTCAGCCTCCCCTACAGACAAAACCAATTAGAGGAGGAGGATTATGGCCAGTTTAGGCTACCTAAGGCTACCTGAAGTCCTACTGAACCCCAGCACTGTGCTAAGGCTTCCAAGTGCCTCAGTCCACACAGCCACTCAGAGTAGCTTATAATGGAGGAAAGTGATGCTCAGAGATGTTGTTCAACTTTCCCAAGGTCACACAGCACCTAAACTGTAGCGAAGCTTCCAGCTCTGGGGACCCAACAAAGACTTCTGTTCCTTGGTCACATCCACAAGTCTCCATGGGCCTGGCCCTGACAGTGCCTCTACTAGGGCACATTCCCCTCCCCTGAAAATCCAGGCCTTTCCCTGCAAGTGCTCACGTCCCTGTGCGATCACAGCTATGAGCTTCAGGAGTTAAAGCCTGGCTCAGTCAACACCGTCCCCAGCAACTTGCACAGGTGGGTCCCAGAACAGATACTAGACACTAGAGAGACACTGAATGAATGAATTCCTGGCTGGGGGTGACTTCAGTGAGTACCTAAGGAGGCAAATGCTCTTCCTCCAACCAGGGATCTAGAGA
Organism: Neogale vison; assembly: GCF_020171115.1. Taxonomy (NCBI): domain Eukaryota; kingdom Metazoa; phylum Chordata; class Mammalia; order Carnivora; family Mustelidae; genus Neogale; species Neogale vison. Next base: position 53,124,073 of record NC_058097.1, on the reverse strand, counting down.
CTCTCCCTCCAAAACATCCCCGGACAAGGAAAGGTCCCATCCTTCCTCTCAGGCTCTCCCCAGTCCAGGTACAGTGAATCTCACCACTGCCCCTCATCCCCTCGGGAGACAGTCTCCTGCTTTCCAGCCCTGTGGCCACTCCCCGCCAGCTCCTACCTGGTTCACCTCATTTCTCTTTGGGGAGTCCCCTCCCCCACCTCTAACCAGGTAGAGGCCCTCACACACCCAAGCCTGGCCAGTCAGAGCACTCACTCCCTCTCCTGTCACTCCAGTCCCTGTAATCACAGGCATGACCTCTGGCTCCAAGGCTGGGCCAGGACTCGGAGGAGACAGGGAAAGGGTCTTCCTGATTTCTCAGACCCGGCACCCACCACTTGTCTTAGGTTCACCCTTTTTTTTTTTTTAAAGATTTTATTTATTTATTTGACAGAAAGAGATCACAAGTAGGCAGAGAGGCAGGCAGAGAGAGAGGAGGAAGCAGGCTCCCTGCCAAGCAGAGAGCCCGATGCGGGGCTCGATCCCAGGACCCTGGGGTCAGGACCTGAGCCAAAGGCATATGCTTAACCAACTAAGCCACGCAGGTGCCCCCAAATCATCAGTTTCTTTCTTCTCAGCTTACCTGGTGGCTGGGCTGCCGGGCTGCCCAAGCATGCAGGCTGTCCTGCACACACTGGGACTGACAACTTGCCTACTGATGGGGGTGCTGGGGGTGGTGCAGGGGAGGGGCAGGGAGCCTGCCTTTACTGTCCACCTGTTGGTATGAGACCTGGTGTCCTTGGAGAAGCCTTGAGAACTTATGGCAAGGGACGCCTGGGTGGCTCAGTCAGTTGAGCGTCGGAGTCTTGATTTTGGCTCAAGTCACGATCTCAGGGTCGTGAGATTGAGCCCTGAGTAGTCAGGCTCATGCTCAGCGGCAGAGTCTGCCTCTCTCTGTCTCCCTCTTCCTCTCTCTCCTCCAATAAAAAAATAAATCTTTAAAAAAGAAAGGAAGGAAGGAAGGAAGGAAGGAAGGAAGGAAGGAAGGAAGAGTGAACCTAAGACGGGGTGCCTGGATGGCTCAGTGGGTTAAAGCTTCTGCCTTCGGCTCGGCTCATGATCAGAACGGAGTCTGTTTCTGCCTCTCCCTCTGCCCTTGGCTCTCTCTGCTTCACAAGAGTATCCCCCCCTTAAAGCCTGGTTCCCTGAGATGTGTCCTGAGGTTAGTGACACCTAGTTCTTGGGCAGGGACCTGCGTCCCTGAATCATGAAAGGTCCCAGTGAGCTCCTTCAAACAATTGCCCAGGTCCTGGCAACCGCCTCAAGATGGTTGTCATGGAAATTGCAATGGCCAATGGGGGGAAGAGGGATGCCAGCCAGCATCAGTAGCCCAAGCGTGCTGCCTACACTAGGGTTGGGAAAGAGAGAACCCCTTCTGGAAGAAGAGGAAGGAGGTGCGCATTCATACTTGGCTGGAGCCTGAGACCAGTGATCCTCAGTCAGGAGCTCCCTGCGGCTGGAGGCAGCAGCGGTGGAGGGGGGAGCTGGGCTCCCAGAGAGCTTCATCCTAGCTGGGCTCTCAGCCAGGCCCACAATAAGACAGGCCAAACCAGCAAGCAGACGCCTAAGCCCATGTGGATTCTCCAACAACCCAGGAGAGGGGGCATCAGGACAGGCACGGAGAACCACAACCCAAGTCCACCCGAGACTTGCCCCCACCCCAGTGGCCATTGGCGCCAGACAGTGGGCAGCACCATGGCCATGAACCTTTTGCAGAACTGGTGCCAGGGACTGGATGTGGACACACACCAGGCCCTGCTGGAACTCAGCATCCAGGAGGGCCTGGAGCAGCCACCATCAAGGCTTTCTTGCAGCTGGCCCTCCTGCCCCTGGGCACGTTCAGGCTGTGAAACACCAGGGCCAAGAGGGACTAGAAGGCCAAGGCTTCCCTGGTGGAATTTGTGCAGGACATAAATCATAAATGTGTCCCCAGGGAGATCCCAGGCAAGGACCCCTCGGAGGACCCAGGAGTCCTAAGGCCCATGAGACGCCTGGTGCTGGATGACAGGCCCTGGAAGGCCACAGAGTCCTGGGCCCCTGGGGACATACTCCCCTCTCCAGCCTCCAAGACACAGGCCCAGGGCTCAGAGCCAACCGCCAAGAGGGCTGGCCCACCTCCTAGGAGGGGCCGCAGGGCTCGCAGAAACAGAGCTAGAGGCAACAGGTGGGCCCCGAGGGGCCAGAGCACCGAGGGACGGGAGCAGCCGCCCACATCTGCCAGGCGAGAGTCGGAGGCCTCCTCCAAGGGCAGCCTGAGCATCGTGCTCGAGGAGCTGGACCAGGACGACCTGAGCGCGGACGAGGCGCTGAGCGCGCTGTCCACCACGCTGCACCAGGCCGCCAGGGAGCTCAGAACGAAGGAGTGGGCCCTGCAGGGCCGCACCCACGCACGAGAGGGGACCCACGAGTTCTTGGCCCTGGTGACGGTGACGGATGAGGCCAAGCAGGAGCCGACGGAGAAAGAGGCCTCAGAGCCCCAGGCGGTCAGCCTGGACAGCAGCGGCGGCAGAGCGAAGCCCGGAGCCGCGTCCCCGACTTAGTGGCCCTGCTTGCTGTGCGAGACGCGGGCGACGAGGAGCCCGTCGACGGCGATGCTCCCGAAGGCGAGTCGCAGCCGAACGGGGAGCCGGGAGACGAGGAGCTGGACCACCCCGAGTTTGTGGCCATTGTGGCCTCTACGGACCCGTCGGACCCCTCGGCCCGCGAGGAGCTGCTGAAGATCGCTTCCGTGATCGCGTCCCTGGGCTGGAGACCCCGCACAGACCCAACCGATACCCTGGGCGAGGTCCTGTCCGTCCTGTGCCAGGACACTGGGGGAGCCCGCGTGCAGGTGCAGGATGCCGGCCGCCGGGTGGACGGCCTGGTGCTGCGGAAGGCCACGGGCGGCGGGAGCCTGCGGGAGTGCGTGTGCGCCCTGGCCGCGCCCGACCCCCCGCCGCCGGGCAGGAGGGCGCCGTGAGGCCTCCTGGCGGGCTGGGCCGACGGCGGGGCGGGGAGCTCGTGGCGCTGCTGGCCGCGCGGGACACGGCGGGGGTGACGCCGGAGGCCGGGGACAGCGGCCGGGAGGGCGGGCGGGGCGGGCGCGCCGGAGGCCAGCTGGGCGAGGTGCTGGAGCTGCTGGCTGCCGGGGAGGGCGCGGCGGCGGAGGCGGCGGCGAGCGGAGAGTCGGGACCCGAGCGCCGGGCGACCGGGAAGGCGCGGACCAAGCGGGCGCGCACAGCCTCCGGGACCCTGGGCGAGATGGCGGCTGCCCCGGGCCCGTCGGGCTCCCGCAGACGCCAATGGGGAGGCGGAGGCCGCGGCGGGCGGGCGGTCACTCCCGAGACGCGCGCGGGGGACCGGGCGGCGGCGCAAGGGAAAAAGAAGGGGCGCGCGGGCGCGGAGGCCCAGGTGCAGGCCGGCGAGGTCGGGGCTCAGCCGGCCCCCGGCTCCGAGTCAGCCCGCGGGAGGAAGGCTCATCGCGGCGGGAGGCAGCTCCTCAAGTGCCGCTAGGAGAACCCGGAGTGGCGCGGCCGCACCTGGGGCGCTGCCCCCGCCCCCCGCGGCAGAGGCGGCCTCCCGGCTTCACCGCGCCACCCCGGCTCCGCCGCGCCGCGGGCCGCCCACCTCCCCCGCCCCTCTCAGTCCAGCCATAGCGGGTGGCGGGAGCCGTCCCCAGGAAAGAGGGAGAGACACGCGGACACCCCAGAAGCAGTAGCCCCAGGGGATGGGACGGCGTCTCGGGGCCCACCCGGGGGCCTTGGCTTCGGGCGGCGCCGGGTTAGCACGGGGCAGAGCGTGGCCCTGGGGCGGTGGAGAGGCTCGCTGTGCCAGAAAATTCTTTCAGGTTCTCTGAGAGGCGGCCATCCTTCCAGACACCTGCTTCTGGCCAGCGCCTGTGGGCCCCTGTCCCCGGGGCCCCAGTCTCATGGGGCCTGGGGCCTGGGATGGAGCCTGGGCCACCCAGCTGGGCTGTGGGTGTCTGAGTGGAGTGGACGCCTGAAGGCTGATCCTCCCTGCTTGGGGGAGGAGATGATTCCAGAAAGAGGGGCAGCCGGAAGGGCAGAGGGGGCAGCTCCTGGGGGAGGGAGAGGTCCTCTAGGAGAGGAGGGAGTACAGGTAGGTAAGGGTAGGGCAGGGCAGGAAGAGGAGGAGGAAGAAGAAAGGGGGGGGCACCAGCCCTGCCCCCCTTAGGTGCAGCTGAGACAAGTGACCCAGTTCCTCAAGGCAGCTGCTACTGTCCACAGGCTGAATCTGTCATTCAGGCTGCCCAATGATTTCCAGGAACCTGAATTATTTGCCACCATTTGCAATCCGGTAAACTCCGGATATCTGGCTTCCCTCAATGGCTGTGCAGGGCAGCTCACCTTCCTCAGGCCTGTGGTCGCCTCTCCACCCCCACCCACACCTGTTGTCCCAGCAGCTGTGCCGCCTGTCCCGTGAGCTGACCAGGCCCTCAGTAATGGCCTTGCAGGGGGCATAAGAGGAGGCAGGTCCCGGGATCACCCTCTGAGTGACTCAAACATCAGAGGGGACCCTGAGGGCAGGGGCGGGTCCAGCCAGTGTAGGAGCTGCCCTGGGAATGGGAATGGCTGGAGAGGAAGGAAGTGTCCCCAGGAGGGAGCTGCAGCCCAGCCCCCAGGTCCCCCCAGGAGCGTGGCTCAGCGCTGTGGGGTTCAGCACCTGCTATCCCAAGTGTGGCTGCTTCCGTGGGGTGTCCCTGTCCCATGGTGAAGCGGACATCAGCCCTTACAGCCCACCTCAGCGTGTCCCTTCTGGGAGTGCTCTGTACTGGATGCTGCTCCTAATCCTCTCGCCCTGGGGCTGTGTGTGTGTCTGTGCCAGAGTCCCTGTCCCCAGGGAGTGACAGGCCCATTGTGCCGGGAGGGCCCTCCCTCCAGGTCTCCAGGAAGGTGCAGGGGCCTGGGGGTGCCCTCACAGCCCGACTGGACTGTGCAAGCCCCACCTAGGGACACCCAGGTGCAGAAGCAGACTCAGGACATTCCTCAACCATTCTAGAAGCTTCCTCCCTCAGAACTCCAGGGACCTCCGTGGGACAGTTCCTGAGATCACCAGGGAGCAGGCCAGGGTGGGCCTGGGGCTGGGTCAGGGGTACAAGCCCCCTCCTCCTTGGGGTGATGGATGGCCCTGGGCTGAACAGCCTCTGTGGACACCAGAGGTGGGGAGAGCCCCATAGCAGGTGTAAGTGCCTCTCCTGGTGCACTTGTCGCCTGGGACCCTTCAATAAAGTGAGCTGAACATTTGAACATGCTGGTCTGGTGTCTCTGTGCTCTGGATGGCGGGGGCGGGGGTGGTAGGCAGGGGATTGTCTGAGGTTGGAGAACAGATGCCCCACCCGCCATAACTGTAGTTCAGCCAGAACACCTGGGCCAACCCTATCACTGATCTGCAACCCCTTTTCCACCCTGTGTTAGTGCCTATGCCCCTCACCTGGCTCCCTGCCCCAGTATCACCTCCCCCAGCACAAACCTGTCCCCACCAGGTTTCTCAGACCCAAAGCAGGGATGTATTTATCACTGGAGCCTGGGAAGCCTCGCAATCAAGGCTGAGATCCACTTGAATCCCTGATCCTTGGTATGTGCTCTAGCAGGGATCTGAACCAGCCCCACTTCAGGATTGATTTAACAGCTCAACAACGTTCGTTTCAGAACCTGCAATTTTCCCTGTCCGCTCTTCATTATCACAAGATGGCTGCTGCCACTCCAGACATCATGTTCAAAGACAGGAAGCAGGGCAAAACAGAAAGCAAAAAATGTCTCCTCATTAGGATGGGAACACCTTCTCCCAGAATTTGTCGGCAGACCTCCTTTCATATCTCTTTGGCCAAGACTGAGCCTCATGGATACCCCCTCACCAGGGTGGGGTTGATTAAGGTCAAGGAAGCTCTGTCTTCCACCTGAACAAAATCTAGGTTCTGTTTGTGGGTAGGCACTAGATATTATTTCATTCGTGTCTGGTTATCTATCGCTGCACCAGAAAGTGCCCCAGAACTTCGTGCTTAGATCTTCATATACTGGGACTACTAGAATCTCCATCTTACTGAGGCACTGAGAAGTTTGGAGGCTCCCCCAACCCCACACAATGGGCACGTGTCAGAGTCAGAGCGGGCTTTGAACCTGAATCTCCAGGATTGCAAATCCCTCCTCATCCAGGAAGTTCTGTAATCCCTGGCCCTCCAGAAGCACCTGCCCCTTCAGAGCACATGACAAGGAACGTGGGCGAGCGCATGGTTGCCTAGGAAACAGCTCTGAGAATCCGAATCTGCTCTCCGGTTTATAAAATCGAGGGCATTCGTCTCTGACTTGCATGCACAGTTAGCTACAAGTTACTTGCCACCTGCCAGAGATTGTGGGGTGCGGGGCAGCCTTGGTTTCCCAACTCCCTAGCAACTTAGAGAGCCCTGACCGTGGGCATTGTCGCTGGGACAATCACCCCGACATCGTGGTGGTTTATTTTTCACACCTATTATCACACATCAGGACAGTGGCTGTGGGTCTTTTGGATTCTAGAAGCCATAGGGGCAGCTCCCGTTGGGGTATGGTCTTCTGGTGGTTTGCGGGACTAAGTGGCCAGACGGCTCAGTGGCTGTTGTCGCTTCCACTCCCACGAAGCACTCAGTACATTCCCCTCGCATGACGTGGGCCCAGGCAAGTCACCAATCGCCTTGATGTTTTGGGGGTGGCGGTGCCTACTTCCCCTGCAGGAGCCACACCAAGCAGCTGCTTGGCCACACTCCGGAGTGGAACCCTCCTTAGAAAACAGCAGGGAACGCGACGATAGAGTGATCTTAACACAGGACCGCCTTGCAGCAAAGGCAAAACCTCTTTCCATGTGGCTTTCCAGGTCTTGTCTCCCCCACCAGACTGTGTTTTCATCAAGGCTGCGGATCAGATGGTCCTCAAATGAGGATATTACCTCAACTGCCTCTTTAAACACCCTCTCTCCAAATACAGTCACACCCTGAGCTCCTGGGGGTTAGGACATCAGCATGTGAATTTGAGGAGAGATACAATTCAGCCCATAACAGTGGGAAAGTCTAAACTGGAGACAGTGTGAGCGCAGGGTTTCCCCCCCACCATCCTCCTCAGGTGGGGGAAGGTCCTGGTTATAAGAATGTAGGATCTGTATAAACAGAGACCAGTGTCCGATGTGTTCGCTGTGTGGACCCCCGCTGCCTAGAACTGTGCCTGGCACAGAGGGGAAAATCCATGTTAGCTGAAGGAACACATTCGTATGGGAGGCTCATCTACAAGACGCCATTTTGACCCCACTGGTTTCCGCACTGATCCCTTCTGGAGTGTTAGCTCCCCATCCTGAGGCCACAGTTCCTACGAATCCTGTTTTAGGGGCACCTGGGTAGCTCAGTGGGTTAAGCCTCTGCCTTTGGCTCAGGTCATGATCTCAGGGTCCTGGGATTGAGCCCCACATCGGGCTCTCTGCTTAGCAGGGAGCCTGCTTCCCTTCCTCTCTCTCTGCCTGCCTCTCTGCCTAATTGTGATCTCTATCTGTCAAATAAGTAAATAAAATCCTGTTTCAAATTGTTTGTGATGAGAAATTGTATTTAATCATTGCACATTTTTTAAAAGATTCTGTTTATTTGTTTTATTATTTATTTGACAGACAGAGATCACAAGTAGGCAGAGAGGCAGGCAGAGAGGAAGAAGCAGACTTCCCACAGAGCAGACAGCCTGATGCGGGGCTCCATCCCAGGACCCTGAGATCATGACCTGAGCCGAAAGCAGAGGCTTTAACCCACTGAGCCACCCAGGTGCCCCACATTGCACATTTTTTTAAGATTTAATTTTTTGAGTAATCTCTGCACCCAACCTGAGACTCGAACTCACAATCCCAAGATTGAGTGTCCCGAGCTCTCCTGTCAGAGCCAGCCAGGTCATTGCACATTTTTTATAGGAAGCAGAACATTGCTGAGGCTGGAAATATTTAACTAACAAAACATTGCTAGTCCTGTCAGAATTAACTCACCTTATCCGGAGGTGGGAAGAGTCTTCTAGAGTGAGAAACGAATCTGTGTGCTTTTACTGCGTTCACACATTTTCACGAATAGAAGTGAACTAAGGCAGGACACCTGGGTGGCTCAGTGGGTTAAAGCCTCTGCCTTTGGCTCAGGTCATGATCTCAGGGTCCTGGGATCGAGTCCTGTCTGGCAAATAAATAAATAAAATCTTAAAAAAAAAAAAAAAGAAGTGAACTAAGGCTATAGCAGCTTATGGAGGGAGAGCCTGACACTTAGGGCATTCTGCAGAAGCCACAGCTGCTGTTCCTAAGATCGTTCTCTGCACGATGAGCAGAGGTGTCTCTCCAGGGCCCAAGGACACCTGCATTTGCCAATGGTGGGAAAAAGACTTCCCAGAGTGGGTGTTTCCTTCTCAAACCGAATCAGGCCTAAGGAGGCTTATAGAGACCCCCACACAAGTCTTCGTTGCCGTATCATGTTCTGAAATTTTTTTTTTCCCAATTATGTTCTGAAATTTTTAACTCACAACATTTGGGAATCAAGAGATGCCTCACCCCACGATGGCATTTCTGCTGAGCTGAGTCCTGGCTCACCCTTGGTGTGGGGGCGGGGGCACAAAGTCTCTACTTGCCGGAGTCCCTGTCCCACGCTCTTCTCCCCCTCATGACCACTGCCTGGTCTCTGCAGATACTTGAGTTTGGGAGTCCTGCTCTAGTGTCATTTGGAAAGCAGCATGGGTCAACCAGAAATGTTTTGGCTACAAGTTACAGAAAGCCAAACCAACAGCAGACATAAACAATATGGATATTTCTTAGTTTCTTAATTAGAATTTTGGAGGAAAGGGGCTTCTGGGTTTAATTAGCAGGTCAAGTACGTTATCTTTCTATTCCTCCACTTGTTGCCTTTTGCTTTCCAGTTTATTGCCTCATGGTCACAATATGGCTGCCAAGCCTCAGACATCACATTTTCACACAACAGGCAAAGAGTGGGCAAGTTGGGTGGTGACAGTCCTCTCCTCTCTTGATTCTCCTCTTTTATCCAGTAGCAAACGCATTTCCCAAAAGCGGCCAGCACACTCAGTGGCCAGAACTGGGTCACTGCCTACCTGTGGCTGCAGGGGAGTCTGGGAAAGAGGGGTGCAGGCTTTCTTCACCTCTTTTATATGAGGTAGTAAATGGGAGAGGAGTTGGAAGTGACTGTTAGATCAGCCAATCAACAATACCAGTGCTGAGGTGAATTCATGCCCACTGAAAAAATAATTTTTGAACACTGAGAGACAGAGACAGCAAGATGGATATTTCCTTCTCTCCTGCGGCTGCAGTGGGAGGGATAGATACTATTTTGCATCATAAAATCCATTTAGAGAAACAACTTCTGGGAGGTGGGGGAGGAGGAGGGAAAAAAGAACCAGCTTCAAGAAAGTGATTGAGACCATTCCCAAAGCATCCGTCTTGTTCCCTGTGCAGACAAGGGTCTCCATTACCAACATCCTCTGTTCCCTGTTCATTTAAGCCTGTCCTTGGGAAGAATTTGTGCAAGAGTCTGGAAATTCTCTTAGAAATTGTTGCAATATTTGAAGAAAAATGACCCCCCCCAAGCCTACATTTCTGATTGCCTGTTTTCCTTGATTATTTGTTGCCATGGTGATAATGAGGTCAAATAGACTCTTTTTTAAAGAATAAATAACAGTAGTTCTTTATTAAATCAGGCAAAGATCACTTCTCTTCCACGAACATGTTGAAATAAAAGTGCAAGGCTCTTCTAGATTTTTTTAAAAGATTTTATTTATTCACCTTTGAGAGAGAGAGAGAACAAGCAGGGAGAGGGGCAGAAAGAAAAGCAGGCTCCCCGCTGTGCAGAGTCAGTTGAAGGGCTCGATCCTCGACCCCGAGATCATGACCTGAACCAAATGCAGACACTTAACTGACTGTGCCACCCAGGAGTCTCCAGATGTGTTTTTTAACGAAGTAATTGAAAGTCTCCTCCCGGGGCTCCTCTCCGCTCAACAGGGATCCTGCTTCCTCCTCTGTCTCTGCCTGCCCCTCTGCCTGCTTGTGATCTCTGTCTGTCAAATAAATAAATAAAATCTTAAAAAAAAAAAAAAAGAAGGTCTCCTTTCAACTAGGGCAACAAAAGCACTTAACACAACGTGGGGTCCGCGCACCTGCGGATGGTAATTATTAATATTACGTCCAGCGCGCCCTCTGGCCGTCAATGGGAGAACAACAAGACTAAGTCTGTGCGGGGCGTGCGGGGGGCTCCCAGTTTGCTGTGTGGACGGTTATACCTAGCAGCCCTAACAAATACCACGGGTTTCGTTCCTGGTGCTCTTAGACTGAGCCAGAACACGTGACTACTTTGACCAACAGGATATGACAGAAGTGACACGATGCTGGTCCTGGACCCAGCTTTTAAGAGGACAAGCAGCTTCCATCTTAGTCTCTTAAAGCCGTAAGAGCATCATCGCGCTCTAAGAAGGCGCCTGGGGGAACAGAAGCTCGCCCTCTGAGTGAAGAAGCCATCTGGAAAATGGATCCTCCAGCCCCAGCCGCCTCAGCTCATGGCATCCGGAGCGGAGATGACCCCCAACCCAACCCTTTTCAAATTCCTCCCCCACAAAATCATGAATGACCTTAGGAAGAGAAACCATTAGGTGCTCATTTTACAGAGGAGGAGACCGAGGTTCCAAGAGGCCCACACAAGTGGGAAGCACTGGAACCAGACTTGTGAACTGGGGACTGCCTGGCCCCAAAGCCTCTGGTCTTTCTCACTGCCCTATTTAGGAAGAGAGATGGGCTTTGGGCCTGCAGGGGCCTGACAGAAGGCAGAAGGGGCCTTCTGGGCCCTGTAGCTGCTGCTCCTCCTCTGACTGCTCCCTCCCTTAGAAGTAGAGTTTCTACAGAACAGAGTTTCTCCCACTCAGCCCGATTTGTCCATGCCAAGGGAGGTTATGTGGGAGAGAGAAGGCTGAAGACCTGGCATCATTTTGGCCTTGAGTTCTAGGGCCCCTTGAAGACAGGTGATGTGAGGGAAGGTGATGTGTCACTCTTTTTTTTTTAAAGATTTTATTTATTTATTTGACAGACAAATCACAAGAAGGCAAGGGAGGCAGACGGCAGAGAGAGAGGAGGAAGCAGGCTCCCCACTGAGCAGGGAGCCCAATGCAGGGCTTGATCCCAGGACCCTGGGATCATGACCTGAGCCGAAGGCAGAGGCTTAACCCACTGAGCCACCCAGGTGCCCCAAGGGTGTCACTCTTTGAATGGTCCTTAAGTATCCAGGAGCTGGTCTTGCCCATTCTTCTTCCTTCTTCTTTAAGATTTTATTTATTTGAGAGAGAGAAAGCATGAGCAGTGGCAAAGGGCAAAGGGGGAGGGAGAAGCAGACTCCCTGATGAACAGGGAGCCCGATGCAGGGCTCAATCCCAGGACCCATGAGATCATGACCTGAGCCCACAGCAGATGCTTAACCAACTGAGCCACCCAAGTGCCCCCAGAATGGAGGATTCTGAACACCCAGCAGAAGCACGCACTTGCTAGGCTGTGTCCCAGGCCAGGGAGGTGACATTACTGACCTGTCCTTGCCCTCACAGATGTCACAGTCCAGTGTAGGGGGAAGGGGTCACTAAACAGGCATACTGGTTATCTACTGTTGCATAACAAATTACCTCATAGCTTAGAGGTTAACTACCAAGTAGACAAGGTGAACATCAGTGTGACCAGGGCTCCATCTGGTGGGAAGGAATGGCAAACAACGGGGTCTGTGACAAGATAGGAAGTTTTACTGGTAACTCCCACAGTTGTACTGGCAGAATAAAACACAAGATGACCTGTTAAATTTGAATTTCGAGAAAAAACAAAAGAAGATTTAGTATAAGTATGTCCCATGCAACATTTGGGATATACTTATACCCAAAACAACTCCTTGAACATCCTGGGAGATGTATCCAGGAAGCCTTTGGCAACCTAAGCTGGGAGCTCAGAGAGAGGGCTGTGTGGTACACAGAATCCAGACCCCCAAGAAATACCCACACTCTTGTCCCTGGAACCCACAAATGTTACATTCCATGTTACACTCCATGGCAAAAAAAGAATGTGCAGCTATGTTTAAATTAAGGTTCATGGTGATGGAGAGATTATTCGGGATTATCTGGGTGGGCGGGCCACACAATGGAGGCAGAGAGCACAGTTAGGCAGCCAAGAGCCAGGGACAGCCAAGGCCACTGCTGGAAGCCAGAAGAGGCAAGGAACAACCCTGCCCACACTTCGACTTTGAACTTCTAACCTCCAGAACCATGAGACGCTGCACTTCTGTTGTCTCAAGCCACCTGGTTTGTGAATCTTTATTTCAGAAGCCCTAGGAAACCAATCAGATAAGGAAAGAGGGGTGCGGAAGATGCTTTGCAGGTAGAGAGGCCCTGGCTGAGGAGGAAGGCAAGCACCTCTGGAAGCTGGAAAATGTTACCAGGTGTGTTCTCCCCCAGTGCTTCCAGAAGCAACACAGCTCTGCCAACAGCTAAAATAAGCTCCTTGCGACCCGTGTCTGATGGCTATGTTCCAGAGCTGCTAAGATCTTTCCTATGCATTGGTTTAACTCACCAGATGTGTGGCAATGTGTCCCAGCAGCAGCAGGAAATGAACGCAGCAGGCTGATGTGCAGAAGGGGAGGGGAGGTATGAGAGAGTGAAGTGTAAGGGTGAGTGTTATGGGGTTGAAGGGTGAAGAGGCATTAGGGCTTCGCCATGCGTGAACCACGGAAGAGAAGGCGCAAGATGTGAAGGATGAAAGCCAGCGGCTGACACCTGTCACTTGCTAGAGCACGGAGCTCCCCTTCTCAGGGAAGATCCCAGTGTCACCCCTGTGCTGATGGCTTTCTGTGTGGCCCTCCTGCCCTGGCACCAGAGCCCCAAGTTCCAATCAGCCCTGGTTGCACTTACACGGGACCCATGGGTGGCAGGTTCACCAGGAGACGTGAATGGAGAGACTAGGAACAGAGCATCAACTAGTGCAGCAGGACCCATGTGCTGGTTCGACTGTGAAAAGGGAAAATCCATGAAAGTGAGCCCTTGTCTGCCTTGCTCACTTCTGGGTTTGCAGAACCCAGTCTCAAACTGGACAGTGATGCTAGGAGACATTCAGCAATGGGAGTGTTCTGGTGATCACAGCTGGGGTCAAGGGCAGGGCTACAGTCATCTAGCCAGGGGAGGCCAGGGATGATGCTTGGCGTACACACACACACACACACACACACTGAAGAATAATCCCGCCCTATGGCAGGCAGACCAACAGCCCCCACAGAAGTCAAGTCCTCGTCCCTGGAACCTATGAATGTGTTAGGTGACATGGCCGAGGGGTACTGAGGTTGCTGACCAAATGAAGTCCTGCCAAATCAACTGACCTTGAGATACAGAGGTTACCCTAGATCCCCCAGTGTGCCCAGTGTGATCTCAATGGGAGAACCAGATGTGAAGCATGGGTAGGGCGGGGGCTCACTGCTGTTGCCTTGTGCATGCCGGAAGGGATCACAGGCCAAGGAAAACATGTGGGCGTCTAGAAATGGAAAGACAAGGAGACATAACAGATTCTCCACTAGAGATCCCCCTGGAAAGAATACAGCCCTGCAGACACCTTGACCTTAGCTCATGAAGGCCCAAGCTTTAAAACTGGAAGGGAATTGGGGTTCCTGGGGGTTCACTTGGTTAAACATCTTGCTCTGCCTTTGGCTCAAGGCATGATCCCAGGGTCCTGGGATCGAGCCCCGCATCGGGCTTTCTGCTCAGCGGGGGGTCTGCTTCTCCTTCTACCCCTCCCTCTCAAATAAATATGTAAAATCTTTAAAAATAAATAAATAATAAAAGTGGAAGAGAACAGATAAAATCTTTTTAAAAAATAAAAATAAACAAAATAAAACTGGAAGAGAATACAGTCATCCCACCCCTTCTCTGTGGGGGACACATTCCAAGATCCACCCCCCCACCAGTGGATGTCAGACAACATGGATAGTACCGAACCCCAGATATACTGTTCTTCCTATCCATACATACCTGTGATCAAGTTTAACTTATAAATTAGACAGTAAGAGATGAACCACAATAACTAAAAATAAAGTAAGAAAATTGTAACAATATACTGTAATAAACATTGTGGGAATGTGGTCTCTCTCTCAAAATGTTTTATTGTACTGGATTCATTCTTCTGCTTTTGTGCATGGGTGTCCCAATAAAAACATATTTATGAACACTGAAGTGTGAATTTCATATAATTTTCACATCACAGGGTTGCCTGAGTGGCTCAGTCAGTTAAGCGTCTGCCTTTGGTTCAGGTCATGAACCCAGGGTCCTGGGACCAAGCCCCGCACTGGGCTCCCTGCTCAACAGGGAGTCTGCTTCTCCCTCTCCTACTCCTCCTGCTCATGCTCTCTCTCTCTCTCTGTCTGAAATAAATAAGTAAATAAGATATTTTTTAAAAAATTTTTTCGGGCGCCTGGGTGGCTCAGTGATTTAAAGCCTCTGTCTTCTGCTCAGGTCATGATCCCGGGGTTCCGTGATGGAGCCCCGCATCAGGCTCTCTGCTCAGCAGGGAGCCTGCTTCCTCCTCTCTCTCTCTCTGCCTACCTCTCTGCCTACTTGCGATCTCTGTCAAATAAATAAACAAAATCTTTAAAAAAAATTTTTTTTTCACGTCACAAAATATTCTTCTGCTTTTTTCCAACCACTTAAAAACAGACAGATCGGGACGCCTGGGTGGCTCAGTTGGTTAAGCAGCTGCCTTCGGCTCAGGTCATGATCCCAGCGTCCTGGGATCGAGTCCCACATCGGGCTCCTTGCTCGGCAGGGAACCTGCTTCTCCCTCTGCCTCTGCCTGCCTCTCTGTCTGCCTGTGCTCGCTCTCTCAACCTCTCTCTCTGACAAATAAATAAGTAAAATCTTTAAAAAAAAAAAAAAAACAGACAGATCATTCTTAGTTCGTGGGCAGTGTGAAAGCAGGCAGCAAGCCAGACTTGGCCTGTGAGCTGTGGCTTTCTGACCCCTGACCTGACCTAGGATATTGAGTATCAGGAAGGCAGAGATCTTGCTTGTTATATCTTTTTTTTTTTAGTTGTTTTTTTTGAGTGGGGGAAGGGCAGAAAGAGAGAATCTCAAGCAGACTCCCTGCCAAGCACGGAGCCCGATGTGGGGCTCAATCTCATGACCCTGAGACCACGACCTGAGTCAGACACTTAACCGACTGAGCTACCCAGGCACTGTGCCCACCCCCACACCGTCTAATTAAGTTTTTAATTTTCATCTGGGTAGAGTTAACACACAGGGTTATATTAGTTTTGGGTCCAGTGCCCTTCCTTCTCTTGCGATGATGCGAGTTGATAAAATGCCCCCGTGATGAGAGGAAGTGAAGGACGATGATGTAGGCGCTGTGATGTCACCGTACGCTGCTATTGACCTCTGACGGTACCGAGAAGGAGGACCGTCTGTTTCCTGGTAAGAGGGCACTGCTGTAAATGGGTGTGGCTTCCAGCCAGCGAGTTTGTGGTCATTGTCACAGCAGCCCATGGGAAACTAATGCGGGCCCCAGATGTCAACAAAGTCAGGAGTGAGAAAGCTTGTCTTAGAGTAGCATGTGGCGCATAGGAACCACTCAGAAATGTGAGGAATGAATGAATGAAGGAATGACTGAAGGAATAAATGAGTGAAGAAATGAATGAGTGAAGGAATGAATGAGTGAAGAAATGAATGAAGGAATGAATGAAGCAAGGAATGAATGAGTAAAGGAATGAGTGAAGAAATGAATGAGTGAAAGAATGAACGAGTGAAGAAATGAATGAGTAAAGAAATGAAGGAATGACTGAATGAAGAATGAAGGAATGAGTGAAGAAATGGATGAATGAAGGAATGAATGAGTGAAAGAACGATTGAAGGAATGAATAAGTGAAAGCTGGACCTGTACAAATGATTTCATTTTTGTGACAGAAGAGTGTTTCCTAGCTGGTTCTTTAGCCAATGGCTTGACGGGAAGAGGTACCCTCCACCAACATCATTTGTGTGCCTTCCAGCTAGCATTTCATCTTTGACCTTGAGACTGAGGACACCACAAATCTTGCCTTACTTGCTTGCTACAGGGAGATGTGTTTAATTATTGTGTGGTTTTGACAGGAACTTGAACTTATTCGTCAGGCTCATAAGATTTAACGCCTGATGACATCATCATTAATCCAGTTATAATAATTAACTTGCCGTGAGCAGAAATGGCGGAGAAGCTCCTGGAGTTGCATAAAGAACCGGTGTGCTGTTCGCCAACCCTCCCCCACCTCCACGACTCCCGGACTGCAACTGTCAGTTTGTGTAAGGAAATGTGAACTTATGTTAAACCGGTTTCAGGTTCATTGTCAGGCTTTACTGAGATACACTCCCATCTCCCAGAAAACCCACCCAAACTCAATGGTTTGGGATAGAGTCACCAAGTTACACAACCATCGCCATCCCTCTGAGAACATTTTTTATCGCCCAAAGCAGAAATGCCAAAGTCTTCCATCAAAAAGTGAATGCCCTTGTTCATAGCAGTATTACGCATGACGGCTGAAAGGCAGACACAACCCAGATGTCCATCACTGGTACACATATAAGTACAGTGTGGCACATTCACACAATGGAATATTATTTGGCCTTAAAAAGGAACGAGACACTGCTCCACACTACAAGTAGATGAATCTTGAAAACATTACACTAAGTCAGGGCTGCCTGGGTGGCTCAGTTGGTTAAGCAGCTGCCTTCGGCTCAGGTCATGATCCCAGCGTCCTGGGATCGAGTCCCACATCGGGCTCCTTGCTTGGCAGGGAGCCTGCTTCTCCCTCTCCCTCTGCCTCTGCCTGCCATTCTGTCTGCCTGTGCTCGCTCTCCCCCCCCCCGGTTAAATAAATAAAATCTTTTAAAAAAAAGACCCATTAAAAAAAAAAGAAAACATTACACTAAGTCAAATACAACAGACACACAGGAGCGCCTGGGTGACTCAGTCAGGCAAGCATCTGCCTTCAGTTTGGGTCATGATCTCGAGGTCCTGGGATTGAGCCCTGCATCGGGCTTCATGCTCAATGGGGAATCTTCTTCTCCTTCTCTCTCTGCCTCTTCCCGGGCTTGTGCTCCCTTTCTCTCTCTCCCTCTCAAATAAATAAAGTCTTTTTTTTTTTTTTAAAGAAAGAAGACAAGACACCAAAGACCACATCATGCCCTATTCCACCTACATGAAATATCCAGACTAAGCAAATCCATAAAGACAGAAAGTAAATTAGTGCTTGCCAAGGGCTGTGGGAGGTGGGATGGGATGTAACAACTTCGTGGGCATAGACATTTTCGCTGGGAGTGAAGAGAATGTTCTAGAACAAGATAGCGGTGAAGGTTGTCCAACACTGTCCTGAAGGACACTCACCTGTATGCTTTAAAATGGTTAAAATGGTATGTTTTGTGTCCTGTGTACTCTATAACAAAGAAACACTGTAGTAATTAGCAGCCACTCACCAATCACCCCCGTGCGGTTCCGCAATCCCAACCAACCACTAAACTACTTCCTGTCTTAACAGCAACTTCATTTTTAACCACAGGGCAGAGCCAGGCCCTTGGTAAGTTCTACCTAAGCTGGGGCTGCTGTTCTTGCCACGATTAGCCTTTGTCTTCTAACTAAAGGCACGCACGCCTTCCAGAAGCTTTCAGCACGCATGGTGGTTAGAGATGGAGGGACACTTCCCAGCATGGGAATTTAATGCAGGGGGTTTTGGAAGGGCTGGCGGAGCAAGAGCAAGAAAAGGATGTGGTAGGGAGCATAAAAAGGGGAAGTGATTTCCAGAGGCCAGGAGCCACTGAAACAGTTTTGCAAAAGGTGAAACCACATCCCATTTACCGCTGTCCCAGCTACTCGGCTGCAGTCAGGAGGTTACAGGGCTTCCTGCTTTAGGGATATCTCCCCATCTTGAAATGAAAAAAATAAAATAAAATAACGGGCAAAGGAAACTCATCTGTGAGTCATCTCTGGCACACGGGGCTGCAGCGTGTGGCTCTTTGTTGGAAGGGGAGGGCTCCGGAAGGGGCTGCACTGGGGTTTCCTCTAACTGGTAAAGGCAGGGAACCATTTGAAGTACCTGGAGCAGCTCCTCTTCAGACACAATGGCTCTGCAGAGCTCGACTTCTACGTGAGAAGCTCTGTTCTGGGCAGAGCCCAGCTGGAAAGGGACGGAGATGAACGGTGGTTGTTCTGACTGTCACAACCAAGGAAAAATTCTGGAAACACAGAACTTTTTCACTCGGGCTGATCAGGGCCATGACCTTGCTCCAGGGTGTGTAAGGGATGGCGGTGGAGTTCCTGGAGAGCTTAGACAACACACATTTATTTTCTCACCATTCTCAAGGCTGGGAAGTCCAAGATCAAGGTGCTAACACATTCGGTTCCTGGTGAGGTCCTGCTTCCTGGTTTGTAGATGGCTCCTTTCTCACAGTGTGCTCAGGCAGAGGGAGAGAGGGGGGGGGGAACCCTGGTGTTTCTCTTCTTATAAGGACACCAGTCCCATCTGGGGGTCCCTGCCCTCATGACCTCATCTAAACCAAATTACCCCCCAAAGACCCCACCTCCAAATACCGTCACACTGGGGGCTAGGGCTTCAAAATGTGAATTTGTTGTGGGAATGGAAAGTGGGACACAAACCTTCAATCCGTAACACTCAAGCATGTAAAAAAATGCTAATAACGATCATTGTCATTTTCAGTGTGACATTTTCTATGCAGCAGACATTTCGTATATACGACCTCACAGATGACAATCCTAAGTCTGTGTCAGCAATCCCTTGCTGGGTTACACATCAGCTCAAGATCTGGTGGTTCCGAATGACAGCAGCAAGCATTAGTTATACTTCTCGGGGCCTGCAGGTAGGTGGTGCTGGGACTGCCTTGAAGCTTTCTTTATCCCCTGTCTGATGCCAGAAGCTCCCTGGTCTCACTTCTGTCCCCATGAGGTCTCTCCAGCATGGTGGCTTAGGGTGCCCAAGGCACAAGTTGAGAGAGAGAGAGACCCAGGCATCGCTGTGTCACCTTTTCTAACCTAGCCTCAGAAATAGAAATCACTCAGCAATTCCTTCCACTGCATTCTTTTTTTTTTTTAAGATTTTATTTAAATGAGAGGGAGAGAGAGAAAGAGAGAGAGCGTGCACAGACGCACACGCGCACACACACACAAGTGGAGGGGCAGAGGGAGAGCCTGAAGCAGGACGCTATCCCAGAACCCCAGCATCACAACCTGAGCTGAAGGCAGGCAGATGCTTAATTGACTTGGGCGCCCAGCTGCCCGCCTCCCACCTCATTCTATTCATGATAAACAAGTCAGTGTGGCCAGCCCATATTCAAGACTGTGGGGATAGTAGAATCTGCTTTTTTTTTTTTTTTTTAAGATTTTATTTATTCATTTGAGTGCTCGCTTCGGCAGCACATATACTAATATTTATTCATTTGACAGACAGAAATCACAAGTAGGCAGAGAGGCAGGCAGAGAGAGAGGAGGGGAGCAGGCCCCCACTGAGCAGAGAGCCCAATGTGGGGCTCGATCCCAGGACCCTAGGATCACAACCTGAGCTGAAGGCAGAGGCTTAACCCACTGAGCCACCCAGGCGCCCCATAGAATCTGCTTTCTTACACGAGGGCTGTAAAGAACCTGTGAGCATGTTCTAAATTGTCACAGGGAAGAAGGACTTTTACGACCACTTTACAGATTAGCAAACTGAGGCACAGAGCGGTGAAGTAACTTGCCAGATGTCTCACAGCCTGGGATTCACATCCCAAGCAGTGTGGCTCCAGGACCCACATCCTCTGGCACCCCTGCTCAGGGCCACGCTGGGCACAGTTCTTCTAAGGAACGGTGAGGACAGCGAGGAATGACCGCTGGGACGTCTATATATGGTTGAAAGAAAATGCTCAAAAGGCTACGGGGGGGGGGGGGGCGATTGAGCTCCCCTGGCCTGCCTTTTTGCTTGTGATGTTAACCAGGAAATTCAGACCGAGTCCTTTAAAATGCAAGACTTCTGACTGTTAACAAAGGGAGTGTTAAAAAGTGACGAAAAGGTCTTTTTAACAAAAATCATTTTTAAAACGTAAAAAAGAGGTGACGAGGTTCTTTTCCCCTGCAGTTCCACGCAGACATACTATTTTGCATACTCAAGCCCATCTTTTTAAAGAAGCTGCCTTGTAAGGTAAACAGACGGAGGACATTCCCGGGAATGGGCATCTTGTCTTCCCATGCGGTCCGCAGGCTTGAGTCCCCGGCCCCAACCTGGTCTGTTTCTTTAAGGCTGTCCTTGAAAGGACCATTTTGAACAACAGTCTTGTAAGAGTCTCCTAGAAATTGTTGCTATCTCTTGAGAAAAATAACCTCCCAGAGAAGCCCATAATTCTGATTGGTTGTCTTCTTTGATCATTTGTTGCCATGGTGATAACATTATCTTTCTATTATTAAAAGGAATAAATGCTTGTAGGGGTTTTTCTTCTCCCTTTCTCTCTCTCAGTCAGAAGAGGATCGTTGCATATTTCTCCCACAAACATAATGGAAATAAAAGCCTACGGTTCTGCTCGATTTCTTATTGTTGAGAGTCCGGAGTCATTTAAATAAACCGAAGCCTTCAGTCCCGAGCACCGTCAGATCTGCGCAGAAGGTGCGGCGAGCGGCTATCGTCCCTTCACCAGAGCGCCCGCTGGTGGGAGATGAGAGAACAACAGGGCTGGCTCTCCTAGGACACCCCTTCCCTCCCTCCCTCTCTGGGCGGCTCACCACCACCACCCACCTGGCCGGGCTTGCGGTGGAGGGCGGTGGAGGGCGGGTGGGGCGGGGACAGAAATCCCTGGGGATTCTGCAGAGTAGGGGAATATTCCCTCCTGCCTTCAGCACCCACTACGGACACTTCCTGTATGCCAGGGACTGTGTTTTGTCCCCTAGGCCATCCTAACTGCACTTCCGGCAGGTGAGGACACCTAAAAACAGAGAGGTAAAGTCTCTGGCCCAAGGTCACACAGCCAGAAACTGAGGAGGAGCCATGAGTTATTTAAAGCCAGGTCTCAGGGCGTCTGGGTGGCTCAGTGGGTTAAGCCTCTCCCTTCGCCTCAGGTCATGATCTCAGGGTGCTGGGATCCAGCCCCGCATCGGGCTCTCTGCTCAGCGGGGAGCCTGCTCCCCACCCCCGCCTGCCTCTCTGCCTACTTGTGATCTCTCTGTGGCAAATAAATAAATAAAATATTTTTTAAAATAATAATAAAGCCAGGTCTTTCGGACTCTGGGCAGTTCTCTCAGCATAAACCAAGTGTGCTGGGACCCAGAAGGCTTCTAATGTTCTCTCAAGAGAGACTATCCGATACTGACTGGGTTGGGCAGGAAGAGGCTCTCAACTATACATAATAGTCATGATAAATCCTGGTGCGGAGTTACTGAACTCTTGCCCGGTGCTATGTTCTTGGCCCAGCGCTTCAGATGTGTAATCTCACTAAATCCTCCTGACAAATTTAGGGAGAATTATTATCAGTGTGTTGACTTCACAGGGGAGGAGCCAGAGGGTCAGAGAGGCCCAGCGAATTTTCCCATTTATCTTCTTTGGGGACTTTCTTCCAGTTATCTGCTGCAGCATTACAAAGGTCCCCCAGTACCTGGTGGTTTACAGCAACCGCTAATTATTTTGCTCACAAACCCGCAGCTTGGAGGAGGGACGGTTCTCTGCTGCTGGAGCGGCGTCCCAAGGGGGCGTGGTCACGCTAGCTGTCTTCTGGGCGCTGGGCGGAGAAACTGAGGGCTGGGGGCTTCACCTCCTCTCCACGTGGGGCCCTTCCCTCTGGCTCCTTGACATTCCTCGTTCCTCGCAGCACGGGCAGCTAGATGCCAAGGGAACAAGACAGAAACACGGGGCGCTTTTACGAGCGAACTCTTCTCTTCTACTTTGCTCCTCAAGGCGGTCTCCAAGGTCCGTGCAGGTTCCAGGGAAGGGGACCCAGACCCCACCTCTTAATGCCCACATAGCAAGGCTCTGGAAGGGCATGTGGGATGAGCCACACCGGTGTGGCTGCTTTTGGAAAATAAAATCGTCCCTCCTTTTAAAGGCTGCACTGTGTAGGGGTGCCCGGCTGGCTCAGTGGGTTGAGTGTGCGGCTCCTGACCTTGGGGTCTTGAGTTCAAGCCCCACATTGGGTGTAGGGATGACTTAAAAGTAAAATCTTTAGGGGCGCCTGGGTGGCTTAGTCGGTTAAGTGGCTGCCTTCAGCTCGGGTCATGATTCCAGGTTCCTGAGATCTAGCCCTGCATCAGGCTCCCTGCTCAGCGGGGAGTCTGCTTCTCCCTCTTCCTCTACCCGCTGCTCTGCCTACTTGTACTCTCTATCTCTCTGTCAAATAAATAAATAAAATATTTTTTTAAGTAAAATATTTAAAAAAAAATAAAAGTCAATAAAAATTTCGGGGCACCTGGGTGGCTCAGATGGTTAAATGTCTGCCTTCAACTCAGGTCATGATCCTGGGGTCCTGGGATCGGGTCCCACGTGGGGCTCTTGGCTCAGCAGGTAGCCTGCTTCCTCCTCTCTCTGCCTGCCTCTCTGTCAAATAAATCAATAAATAATCTTTGGGAAGAAAAAAAAAAAGAATCTAAGAATCGGGTGCACCTGAGTGGCCCAGCTGGGCAAGCATCTGATTCTTGATTTCAGCTCCGGTCATGATCTCAGAGTGGCCAGATCAAGCCTCAGGTCAGGCTCTGCGCTCAGCACAGAGTCTGCTTATCCCACTCCCTCTGCTGGTGCTCTTTCTCTCTCAAATAAATACATAAAATCTTTAAAAGAAAGAAAGAAGTTAAGAGTTGTTTTGGGGACAGAATGTGTCATTTGGGGAGAGGGTATCTCTTCGGGGGAGGGTATTTAAGGATCCCTAGGCTGGACCTGCCTTTTATTGGGGGACTTACAAAAGATCTCTGGAGAATCCAGTGGGTAATTCTGGAGGCAGAATGGCACCAAGCCCAAAGTCTCTGCCTTCGGGGCCAAACAGGCCAGTGTCCAGAATCCCAGCTTTGTCACAGTCTGTGTACACCCTTGGTCCATTGCAACCTCAGATTCCTCATTGGCAAAATGGGAATCAAAAGTATATCCAGTGTTGTGAGGGAGGGTTAGGTGAAGCCTGCAGAACCGGGCGTGTGGACCAGAGCAAGATCCGGAACAAGACCCAGAACTGGTGGGGCTGGCACCCTTAGCCCCGCTGTGGCTGGTCTCCATTTCCATTAGTGCCAGAGCCACTCCCTGCCCCTGTGGGCGCACAGGTTGCTCCATCTGGGTCACTCAGGCTCACGGTCCCAGTCCCCAATTAGAACTGCCCACAAGATGGGACTGGCACCATGTAAATGGGATAAATTCCATTAGTATAACCCAGAACAACACCTGCCCTACGGCGGGATAGACAGGGAGGTCACAGGGAGCTCACCAAGTACAGAGCGGATCTCTCCAGAGAGCAGGTGCCTGTGACACCCTTTCTAGAAAGGGATAGCGGGTGGTGGAAATCCGTGCAAAGGCCCTGTGCGTGGTAGTCTAAGGGTCACAGACATGCACGGGGAACCTTGGAGGCATCTTCGCTCAGAGTTGCTGCCACTTGTGCACGGGGTGTGGGTGGGGGTGATCATAAAGGGATTGAGATTATGTGGTCCTACATTTCTGGGTGAGAAAGATAAGATGAGGGTTACGATTTATGTAAAGACAGAAAGACACTAACAAGAGCACTGACTCTGACTCTGAAGAGATCTGTACATGGGGACTGGGGCGGGAGGGAACCCTGCAGTTCAGACTGCTGGTTTTAGATTTGCAAAAGCAGGCTATGCAAAAAAAAAAAAAAAGAAGAAGAAGAAGTCCTCTGAGGTTAATAGATGAAGGCTTGATGAGAACTGACAGGTACACAGGGCTGGAGTATCTCCCCACAGATTACTCATTAGTTCCAAAAGGAAAAAGAGTAACTTTTCAGCGAGAAGCCTCACACCCCCAGTAACAGGCAAACTAGCATCCACGGCCTCCTGATAAGAGGCACTGAGGACACGGAGTTATTTCTAGAATATTTCTTTAAAAGAGTGTATCAGCTGAATCTGGTCATGAGAAAACCTCAAACACCAGTTGATGGAGATGCTACAAAGTAACTGACATAAAATTTTCAAAGCTGTTAATTTCATAAAACACAAAGAAAGACTGAGGAACTGCTCCTAACTAAAGTAATGTGGCAGCTAAATAGAATAGTTGATCCTGGCTGGAAAGAAAGAAAAAGAGAGATAGAGAGAGAGAGAAGGGAGGGAGGGAGAGAAGGAGGAAGGAAGGAAGGAAGGAAGGAAAGACGGGCAAGAGAGACAGCAAGAGAGAACACAGCAGGGAGAGTGGGAGAGGGAGAAGCAGGCTCCCCACTGAGCAGAGAGCCTGATGCGGGGCTCGATCCCAGGACCCTGGGATCATGACCTGAGCTGAAGGCAGACTCTTAATCGACTGAGCCACTACCCAGGCGCCCCCAGAAAATATGATGTGTAAACGTATATATGGATAATTAGTTCTCAGCTATTTGTTTTAGCATACCTGCTGCAAAAAAGAACAGCCTATGTTCATGGCATCTCGTTTCCCCTTCTTGGGCAAACAGCCAGTTACATTCCCCAGCCTCTCTTGCAGTTACATCTGGACATGGCCCTGGGTTCTGGCCCCCAAACTGCAATTAAAACACATGCTCTGAATCCAGGACAATTCACCCGCATGGTCCTCGATGTCCTCCCCCCCACCCCAGTCCTGGCAGGACAGTGGATCCAGGAGAGAATACTGAGTGTGTGGGGGACAGCAGAACCAGAAGAGAAAAGGAAATTGGATCCTTGAAGGCTATCTGCATAAAAAGAACTAACACATGACACATGGTGCGAGTGAAATATACACACTTTCCTTGCGTTAAGCCACTGAGATTTGAGACCTTATTTGTTACAATAGAATACAATACAATCATCACTCCCTGTAACGAGTTCATCTTCCTAATGACAACAATAAGTGCCCTTCTTCATTTTCTCTCTTTCTCTTTTTTTAGATTTTTCAAATTTATTTGAGAGAGAGACACACACAGAAAGTGGGAGTGGGAGCTGGGGCTCGACCCCAAAACCTTGAAATCATGACCTGAGCAGAAACCGAGTCAGAGGCTCAACCGACTGAGCCACCCCAGTGCCCCTCATTTTCTCCTTTCTGACAGCAGGGAAACACAACAGCTTTATCAGCTGTTTGAATGCAGATGAGGAAGCCACATGTGGAGGATGGAAGAGATCATCAGATTGGATAAAAAAGCAAGAGCCGGGCGCCTGGGTGGCTCAGTGGGTTAAGCCGCTGCCTTCGGCTCAGGTCATGATCCCAGGGTCCTGGGATTGAGTCCCTCATCGGGCTCTCTGCTCAGCAGGGAGCCTGCTTCCTCCTCTCTCTCTCTCTCTCTTCCTGCCTCTCTGCCTACTTGTGATCTCTCTGTCAAATAAATAAATAAAATCTTTAAAAAAAAAAAAAAGCAAGAGCCAACTATGTGCTATCCACAAGAAACACACTCTCAATATAAAGTTAGTCACATCCAAAGTGAAAGAGTAGAAAAAAAATGTACCATGAAAACAGGACATATAAGAACCTGGAGCATTTATACTGTGATCAGACTGACTAGACTTCAAGACAAGGAATAATACCAAAAATAAGGAGGGTCACTTCATACTTACAAAATCATTTGTCAAGAAGACGTAACAATCATAAATGTAGATGTACCGAATAACAGGGTTTCAAAATACATGAAGCAAAATTTGACAAATTAGACAAATTCACAATTATAGTGGGAAGTGTTAGCACTGCTTTCTCAGTAGTTGCTAGAATAAGAAGGCAAAAAAACAGTAAAGACATAGAAGACTTGAACGTCAATTTTACATAATTGGCATTTATAGACTACTCCACACAACAACCACATTCTTTCCAAGTGCCCATAGAATATTCACCAATATATACTATATATTGGTGGCCCATAAAACAAGTCTCAATAAAGTCCAAAGGATTGAAGGGTATATTCTCTGAACGTCATGGAATTAAAGTAGAAATCAAAGGCAAGACCCATGGGAAAATCCCAGATATTTCAAAATTATACACAATAATAAATAATCTAGAGATCAAAGAAGAAATCACCAGGGAAATTAGGAATTGTCTTGAACTTGATAAAATCAAAATGCAGGGGTGCCTGGGTGGCTCAGTGGGTTAAAGACTCTGCCTTCGGCTCAGGTCATGATCCCAGAGTCCTGGGATCGAGCCCCGAGTCGGGCCCCCTGCTCAGCAGGGAGCCTCCTTCCCTTCCTCTCTCTCTGCCTGCCTCTCTGCCTACTTGTGATCTCTGCCTATCAAATAAATAAATAAAATAAAATAAAAAATCAAAATCCAACAAGCCAAAATTTGGGGGATGCAGCTAAAGCAGTGTTTACAGGGAAATTTAATTTTAAATACTTATCTTAGACAAAAACCTACCATGGATTGGAAGGACAGTGCAGTAGTTTATGATCATGGAATCTGAAACCAGTCTGTCTGGTTCATATACGGTTTCTATTACTATCTAGCTGTATGACCTTAGGCAAGTAACTTCTCTGTGCCTCAGTTTCTTCATCTTTGGAATCAAGATTATAATAGTACCTACCTCATAGGGTGAATATGAGGATTTAATTAATTTTATATCCTCAGAGCAGGGCTGACAATAGAAATATAACACAAATCACATGTGTTTATTATATTTTGTAGGAGTCACATTGAAAAAGTAAAACACTTGTGATCTCTGTCAAATAAATAAATAAAATCTTTAAAAAAAAGAAAAACTAAAACAAAACACATGAAAGCAAATGTAATAATGTATCTTTTTTAACCCAATATGTCCTAAATAATGTATTTTCATTATGTAGCACTGGTCCCATTTCAAGAGATCAATTGCTAGGTGTGGCTAGTGACTACCATATTGGACGCAGACCTCTAAAGTACTTGAACCCTCTTGGGCACATTGGAAATGTTTATCTGTTTGTAATTTAATATCAAGAAAGATGGGGCATCTGGTTGGCTCATCTGGAGGAGAGTGGAACTCTTAATGTTGGGGCTGTGAGTTTGAGCCCCATGTCGGGTATAGAGATTATTTAAAAATAAGACCTTTAAAGATGCCTGGGTGGCTCAGTCGGTTAAGCATCTGTCTTTGGCTCGGTCATGATCTCAGGGTTCTGAGATCAAGTATGTCATAGGACTCCTTGCTCAGCAGGGAGCCCGCTTTTCCCTCTGCCTGCCACTCCCCCTGCTTGTCCTCTCTCCCTCTCTCTGAAAAATAAATACTATTTTTTAAAGAAAAGACCTATTAAAAAATAAATAAAAACAAAAGTTTACCCTTCCCCTAGATCTTTCTTTAAAAAGGCTGTTTTGGGGGCGCCTGGGTGGCTCAGTGGGTTAAAGCCTCTGCCTTCGGCTCAGGTCATGATCCTAGGGTCCTGGGATCGAGCCCCACATCAGGCTCTCTGCTTGGCAGGGAGTCCGCTTCCTCCTCTCTCTGCCTGCTTCTCTGCCTACTTGTCATCTCTGTCTGTCAAATAAATAAATAAAATCTTTAAAAAAAATTAAAAGGCTGTTTTGTGGGGTGCCTGGGTGGCTCAGTGGGTTAAGCCTCTGCCTTTGGCTCACGTCATGATCTCAGGGTCCTGGGATGGAGCCCCGCATCGGGCTCTCTGCTCAACGGGGAGCCTGCTTCCCCTTCTCTCTCTCTCTGCCTACCTCCCTGCCTACTTGTGATCTCTGCTTGTCAAATAAGTAAATAAAATATTTTTAAAAAATTTTTAAAGGCTGTTTTGCTTCTGAAGTGTTTGTTTCAGTATTTGTGTTCATATATAGAATGCATCTATTAATTATGTATACATATATATTAATTATATCCCTGGGTTATTATGTAAATGTAGTTCCTATTATGAATCTCATTCAGAAAAGCTTGAAAGTGAATGATTGGGATACATATAAGAATAGGATTGCTAGGTTTTAGCAAATGTGCACGTTTGACTTGCCTATAGAGATTGTCCAATGGCTCTCTGTTGCCAAGACCATAGTATCATCATCAAATCCCACTTCCTGTGCCTTCTTCTAGGGCATGTGAGAAAATGGACTTCCCCATCCCCCACATGGCTGGTTCTGAACAATGACATGTGAGCTCAAGTGAGAGGTGTCACTCTCAGACTGAGTCCATGAAAACGCCCCAGGAGATTCTCCGAGCTCTCTCTTCCTCAGCTGTGGCAACGTAGAGACCTTGGGGAGAGATGACAGAGCCCAGGTTAGTGAGTCACCATGTGGAGGACAGCTGTCCTGCAGAGCAGCTGAGACCCACAGTACAGTGCATGAAGGAGAAAGAAATTTTAACCATATTCACTGAGATTGTTGCAGTTCTTACTGTGTTATAACCTAGTCTAACCTAACTGATTCACTCACTAGAGTGAGTCTATCAACATGTATTCCCACCAACAGTGTAGGAGAGTTCCATCTCCTCGTTTTTCTTAGTTCAAAACACGTTTCTTGGGGCACCCGGGTGGCTCAGTTGGTTAAATGTCTGCCTTCAACTCAGGTCATGATCCCGGGGTCCCAGAATGGAGCCCCATATGGGGTTCCCTGTTCAGTGGAAAGCCTGCTTCTCCCTCCCTCACTCCCCCTGCCTGTGTTCCCTCTCTCACTCTCTCTCTCTCTGTCAAATAAATAAATAATAAATAAATCAAATCTTAAACAAACAAACATGTTTCTTGAGCAGCTACTACATTCCTGGCTTTTAGTTTGGACGCTGCAGACAACAGTGAGCACAAAAGACAGGAAGATCTAGCCCCATGGAGCTACAGAGCCAGATTCAAACTATAAAAAGAATAACATACTCTCATATTTGAGAAGGTGGTCACTCCTACGAAAAGCCATAAAGCCAAGTAAAGGGGTTTGGGAATGTTGGGTTACAATTTTAAATGGGACCATCAAGAACATGTCGCTTGCTAGAATCTTTCCTTTCTTTCTTTCTTATTTAAAATAGTCTCCATGCCCCCATGGGGGCTTGAACTCAAGATCCTGAGAGCAAGAGTCACATGCTCTACCGCCCAAGCCAGGCAGGAGCCCTGAGAATGTGTCATTTGAACCATTTGAAGGTAAGGGAAAGTGAAACCCTGTGGCTATTGTGAGAACATCTGAAGAAGAGGAAAGAGTACAAAAGCCCCGAGGCAGGCACAAGTGTTCAAGGAACCGCAAAGAGGCCGGAGTGGCTGGAACAGACAGAGTGAAGGGGAGAGCACAGGAGGTGATATCAAAGAAATCACAGGGTCACCCAATCATGGCATGCGTCCCCTGGACTCAGGGTGAACATCAATAAAAGGAAACCTCATTTAAAATGAGGGCTGGGGGCGCCTAGATGGCTCAGTGGGTTAAAGCCTCTGCCTTCGGCTCAGGTCATGATCCCAGCATCCTGGGATGGAGCCCCATATAGGGCTCTCTGCTTAGCAGGGAGCTTGCTTCCCTTCTCTGCCTACTTGTGATCTCTGTCTGTCAAATAAATAAATAAAATCTTTAAAAATAAAAAAATAAAAAAATAAAACGAGGGCGGGAGGCCAGAAGAGGGAGCTCCCGCTCCATACCCCTCCAATTGTGGACCCCAACAAGAAGAAAGGATTTTGCATTCCCAGCACTTATAGAAGTTCAACTCACAATGGCCTGAGGAGGAAGAAAGATTCTCTCCTGCCCAGCAACAGCCCAGCCAATGAAAGCAGTCACAACCCAACCAATGAACAGCCTCTATACTCCAAACTCCCAGATTACTCCAATGGACTTTTGGTTTGTAACAACCTTCAGCCAACCTACCCCCACCCCACCACCACCAAAAGAGAGCTCCTCTCCTTAGTTCACAGATGTGCCTGTGGCAGTGGCAGTGACAGTGTTCTGTTATGCCCAAATAAACCCATGTTTGCTGGCAAAATAACCAACAGTTTTAAGGTTAACATGGCATTTGTCTGGGTGATAATTTGGAATTCCCCTGATTATAATGGGGTTGAGCCTCAGTTTTATTGATCATTCCGAAAGCTGAGATTTTTTTTTAAAGATTTATTTATTTATTTATTTGACAGACAGAGATCACAAGTAGGCAGAGAGAGAGAGAGAGAGGAAGCAGGCTCCCCGCTGAGCAGAGAGCCCAATGTGGGGCTGGATCCCAGGACTCTGAGACGACGACCCAAGACGAAGGCAGAGGCGTAACCCACTAAGCCACCCAGGTACGCTGGCTCAGAAGATTTGAAGCCACTACCCAGAGTCTTGGCTGTCTGTACCGTAGGACAACCTGAGGCTTGGAGACCCAGGAAGATCCCTGTAAGGTCTGTAAGATCATTTACCAAGCCTGGAAAGGAGGTGTTTGGAGACGAGGACCACCAGATTCATCAAATAGAGGCTCCTTGGATGAATGTCCCATGCAACTTTTGCTCAAAAACATTACACTGAGCAAAAGAATGCCGAGATAAACAAACAAAAAAAAATGCTCAATGATTCCATTTCTATAAAACTCTAGAACAGGCAAAACTAATCTTTAATGACAGAAGCCAGAACAGTGGTTGCTTGAAGGGTACAGAAATTGACTGGAAAGCTCCCACAAGGGAGCTAACTTTTGGAGATGATGGAAATGTTCCATAGTTTGTCTTGAATAGTGGTTATGAAGTTGCAGGCAATTGTCAAAACTCACTAAACTGAGTTCTTAAGATCTGTGGCATTTTATTGAATGGAAATTATGCCATAGATACAAAAAAAAAAGCTCACACGTTGGGCTCCGAACAAATCAGAGCAATTTGATTGGTTCAGAGGCAAGGACGTAGGACCTGCTGATTGGCTTATGTCTGAATCACACTGAACATTACGGTCAGCTTCCACCAAAGCGAGGACAGTCACCGAGGAGAGTAAGCAAGGTGGCACAGAGCTGGGAGGCAAGTGTGGGTTTGGCTGCTGTAACGAAGTGATACAGAAACTTATTTCTGTCTTAAATAAAAGTCTGGCAGTGGGACTGGAAGGATGAGCTCTGCTCCAGGAAATTATCAAGATCCCAACTCACCACTGGTGTCTCTCCTAACGCCCACGATGGCTACTCCAGCAGCAGGCAAGAGAGAAGGAGGGCACGTCCCCTCTAAGAGGATACCCGAAGTTGCACGCATCATTTCTGCTCACCTCCTTTTTGGCCCTTGTTCAATCAGATGACCACACCGAAACGGAAGGAAGATTGGGGAATGTAGTTTTTATTGGGGGTGGCAGTGTGCCCAGCTATGTTTCTATTACTCTAGAAGAGAGGGAGAATGGATAATCGAAGACAAATCAAATCACTGTCACCGGTAGTATAATGGTGTCTAGGAGTGTGGTCTCTTCAGTCAGGTTGCTTGGATGCGAGTGATAAAAACTGAACTCAAACTAGTTTGGGATTCAAGGGAAATTTTTTTTTTAAGATTTTTTTTTTAAGATTTATTTATTTATTTATTTATTTGACAGGCAGAGATCACAAGTAGGCAGAGAGGCAGGCAGAGAGAGAGAGAGAGGAGGAAGCAGCCTCCCTGCTGAGCAGAGAGCCGGATGCGGGGCTCTATAGCAGGATCATGACCAGGATCATGACCTGAGCTGAAGGCAGAGGCTTTCACCCACTGAGCCACCCAGGCGCCCCTCGAGGGAAATTTTAATAGTTAGTGTACTCAAAGTTCTGACATGATGGTGTGCAGCCGGCCTCGAGAGTACTGGAACCAGGGTAATAAATGTCAACAGGGCTCTCACTCCATCTCTTACTTGCTTCTCCCTGGTGTCAGTTTTATTCTCTCCTCCAGGAGTGGGAAAATGGCCACAGACAGCTCTGGACCTATTCCTTCAAAGCCTCGCCACCCATAAAGAAAAGACTTCTTTTTTTAAAGATTTTATTTTTAAGTACTCTCTACACCCAATGTGGGGATTGAACTCACAACCCCAAGATCAAGAATGGTATGTTCTCGGGGCTGAACCAGCCAGAACGCCACCCCTCCCCGACCCCCCCGCAAAGGAAAAGACTTCTTGCACCCAGACTCCAAATCCAAAAACCCAGGGAAAGACTCATTCATTGATTCAACCTGTACATTCTGTTCCAGGTGGGACAAAAGGATTGGCCCAGCCTGACTCACTTCCCCGATCCTCCTCGGCCAAGGGTAGGGGGATGACAGGCGGGGCACATACAGGAATGGCATCTCCTATTCTAAACAAAAAAAGGTTGTTTTCTGAGCTCCAGGAAACAGTTTTCAGCTAATCTTCGCATTCTTTTTCTTCCTAAGGCTGGAATCTTGGTACGAGAAGTGCAAGAATCAGGTGGGTCTAGGAGATACCAGGAGAATGGCTGGGAAGTACGGTCTCCCCAGTCCAGCCAAACACAGATTCCTGTATACAGCAGGCGCCCCATTCCTGCTTATTGAATGAATGCATGCAAGCATGCATGAGTGCCCTGTTCCCAGAGGCTGTCCTGTGACGGCCCCAATTTCATAGACTCTGAGCTGATCAAGCGTGAAGTGGGGCCCGCACACCTGCCCCCACAGGTGGAACCTTTACTGGAAGAACCTTTACTTGAAGAGCAGAACCTTGAAGACCCCGCCACCTCGTAGGGCCCAGTTGGGGGCGGGGCCTCCAGACCCCAGCATTTTGGATTGCACCATCTTCCATCTGTTAGAGGGGAGACCCGAGATACACCTTCTGCATCTTCCGCCAGCCCTTTTAACACTCCCTGGCCACCAGACGATGTGTTTGCATCTCTAACATCCACAAAGCTTCTCCCTTCGCCTCGTTACACCTCACGGCTCCCCGCAGCCACACATTTCAGGCTTCCCCACCGCCACCACGCAGTGGCTCGCCCCAGTTTGACGCATTGCAGGGAAGGTCGGACCAATCGGCACAGAGCTCTCATTTCCGCCATGGCCCTGGCCCAATAGCGGCACGGCTCACATAGGGACGCGTTACGTGCCACACCAGTCGTGTCCCTCCGCCGGGGGAGGGCAAGTAGAGAGGACGCAGGGGGGCGGAGCGCGCGGCGACGAAAAGTAGTCCCGCGGCGGGTGCGCGCGCGCGCGGCCGGAGGCAAATCCCGGCTCTGTGTGAGGCGGGCGCGAGATCCCCAGGACCGGTGTGTGGCGCGGAGGGATCCGCGGGAGCCGCAGTGCGGCTGCACGCGGACAGGGCGGGGCGGGGCCGGGCGAGGCGGGGCGCGCGCGCGGCGGCCGTTGGGGGACCGTTGGGGCGGGAGGCGGCGGCGGCGGCGCGCGCTGCGGGCAGTGAGTGTGGAGGCGCGGACGCGCGGCGGAGCTCGAGCTGCTGCAGCTGCTGCCGCCGCCGGAGGAACCTTGATCCCCGCGCTCCGGACACCCCGGCCTCGCCATGGTGAGTGAGGCTGGGGTCCGCCCGGGCGGGGGGCTCTGAGGCGGGCACGGCGGGGCAGGACTCCTGAAGGGGCGAGTGGACCCGGTATAGGGGGTGTCGGGGCCCCGGCGAGCGCCCCTGGACCCTTCTCGGCCCCTCTGTTGGGGGCCTTCGAACCCAGAGCGGGACGTTTGGATCCCGGAAGAGCGTTAGGAGCTTCAAAAGCGACTTTTAATACCAGGTGGGGTATTTAGACCCCCAAATGAGCACCCGAATTCTCAAAGGGGGCATCTGAACCCAGAATGGGGCCTCTGGACCCTCAGAGGGGGTTTGGACACCAGAAAGGACTTTTGGACCCAGGGTGGGGCCTTGGGTCTCTGAGGTGGGGTGTTTGGACCCCTTGGAGGGCGAGGTAAGAAGCATTGGCCGGGGAAGGGGCTATTCGGGCCCTAATGAAGACTTTGGGTCCTCAAAGGATGCGGGGAAGGGAGATCAGAGGAAGGCCAGGCTGCCGGCGAGCTCCCGAGAGGGGGCCGTGTGTAGCTGGACCTGGGTGGGGAGAGTCGCAGGGATGGGGGCGACTTCTGCAGATCAGACCCCGGAAGAGGGGGTGTCTGGGAAGACCAGCATTGCAGAGGGAGGAGGAGGAGGAGGGTGAGGTGCAAGCTTAGGGCAGGAAGAGCCTGGGGTGGGTAGCAGTGGAGGTTGGAAGATGCTCTGGGAGCCTCCAGGGACTGAAGAGGATTGGGGTCGGGGAGGTGGTTAAGAGGGAATGGTGAGACTGGTGCTTGCCAGTGGTGGGGGAGCAGGAGACCTCGTGGTTGGTTTGGGGGGCGGCCAGAAAAGGTTCTGAGGTTACTAGTGGGTTGAGGCTGTTGAACTAGGGAGGTTGGTTTTCATGGGAGGGGGCTGGGGTGGAGTGTTGCATTGGGTCCCTGAGAAGGTGGGGGTAGAAGAGGAGCCTAGCTTGGGTTGTGGGAGGTGAGGTGGAAGAAGGGCGGGGGCGGGGTGGTGGGCTGTCGGAGGAGAAAATGAATGGCAGCCAAGGTGGGCCTAGATTTGGAGGTGGTTGTGGGCTGCTCCCTGAAAGTCTCCAGGGAAAGACCGGGACAAAGACTGTTCAGTCTAAATGGGGAGTGGGCTGCAGAGGCTGCAGGGAGTGGCTGTACGGTCCCCCTTCCCCAGGAAGGATGGGGCTGGGCAGGAGGCGCCCTGGCTGTGGGAGCAGGTGGGCGGAGTTGTTCAGGCCCCTATTGCGCACTGAAGCAGCATGAAATAGGGAGGGTGGGGGACCAAAGTTTGGGATGCATCAAATGAGCCAGCCTTTTAAGCCTCGAATCTCACCCCCTCGCTGCCCCTTTCAGACCGAGAGAGCTGCTTTTTCCACACAGGAGTGCTGGTTTTCTTGTGGTCTCCAGCTCCGGGCCCTGTTCTGCGTGTCTCCTCGCTTGTGCCAAATGACAGTGCAGTACAGTGTGGCGTCGGTGACAATCGGACGCCTGTTCCCGTGGCCTCGGGGTGGGGGCTGCAGAGCTGGAACAGAGAGGACCTCCAGAGGGACCCCTTCTTCTGCCCGAGGGCTACTTGTTCCGTCCGGGGCCCTCACTGAGCGCCTCTGTTCATTCACACAGCTGGAGCTTTGAGAGAAAACCAGCAGACTGGTTCTTTCCTGCTCCCTGCCACCCACAGCACCCACAGCCCCCCCAGGCTCAGCTTCGGAACCGCGCGCAGCCCTCCTCCCTGGCAAGGCCGGGGAGAGCAAGCAGCCGCTGCTGTGTATCAGATCTCAGACTTGCTGACACAGACCTAGTGGCTCCTCTTGCCGCTACCCTATTTTCCCCCAGCAGAACCTTGCTCTAGGGGCCCTCAAGGCCTTCTTGGCCGGTGCCAGGAGCCCCCCACCCCCACCCCACCCATGGCGTCCCAAATAGGACCTGAGCTTCGGCCCCAGCTAGTTTCTCTTCCTACTTGTAATCGGCAAGGTGTGGGTGGGACGAGCCCTGGTCACCAGCCTTGGACTTTGGCCTGAGCGCTGTGGCTCTCCTTGGCCCGGGTGAGGGGCCCTGGCCTTGGTTTCTGCTCTCATCTAACACTGCTCTCTGGCATTGGCTGGGGGCTGGGTCACGGCAGAGAAATAATACCTCTTCCCTCCCCCACCCCAGGGTTTTTTTTTTTTCTCTTGTCCGGCCCCTTGCTGGAGCCAAAGATGAGGGATAAGGAAGCAGGAGACCAGCTGGGTTGTTTTGGAGACAATTTTTTGGAAGCATAAAATTCTCAGATTGTGAAAGGGAAGAAATCCTGAGAAGGGGTCCCCGCGATAAGAGTTTCTTGGGTGATCCGTGCTGTGGGCAGCAGCCCTGCTTTGAGATCCATAGCTGGGAGCTGGACCTTTCCTTCACGCCACGGGGGCCAGGGAGAGGGTCTTCTAATAGGCAGGAGAGTGTCTGACAGGCTCCAGAAGCAGAGCCACGCCTATTTGCCGCAGCCCCGGACCTGGTGTGGATCATCCTTGTCTTCCAGCCGCGGGTGGCAGCCCCAGCCCTTCAGAGCCATTCCTGGTTATGCGGGGCACTTGTCCCAGCCCCTGACAGGGCTGCCCAAAGTGGGGGAACAATTGGGGTTCTTACAGAGCGGGGCGGTAGGGTTGGGAAAGCCCCCCGCTCGGGCTGGCTCCTTCCATTCTGGGCCAGGCAGAGAGAACCAGGAGCAGATGGAGTGGCTGCCCTCCTCCCCAGACTGTTCTCTGCCCTCGGTTCTTTCTCTTCCCTCTCACCTGGCATTGCCTGGCCTTGGTAACCAGAAGCCCATCCTGTCTTCTCACGTTCCCCGAGCAGCTTCCTCGGGTGTCAGGACCAGGCTTCTCTGCCCGTGGGAGCCAAGGGCAGTGGCCCAAGCAGGGGGCTCGTGGGCTGGGGCTGCCGGCTCGGCATCTAGAGCCCAGCAGCCCCACGTCTCCTTTAGAGGCAATGCAAAAGGGTCTCCGTTTGGCTTCCTAACCTTCCCTTTAGTCTTTGGACTTTTCCAGAATGTGCGTGTTTTTCCTTCTCTACCTTCCTTCTTCCCTCCTCCCTTAGCCATCTCTCCTCTGTC
This sequence comes from Neogale vison, assembly GCF_020171115.1. Taxonomy (NCBI): domain Eukaryota; kingdom Metazoa; phylum Chordata; class Mammalia; order Carnivora; family Mustelidae; genus Neogale; species Neogale vison. The sequence goes on along the minus strand of NC_058097.1, from coordinate 53,087,541 downwards.
ATCATCACTTTGATTTCCCCTCCCCTTCTGCCTTTTTGGGGCTTGGCCTCAAGTTCCTTCCCCCTTTGATTAAAAAAAACCCCAAAAACAAAAAACTGTAAAGGACATTTTAGACCAGTTCTGATGTGACCAGTTCTTCTATTTGGGACGGGGTGGGGGTGGGCGGGTCACTGCTAGCTTGCCAGGGAAGCTCTGGAACCTTGGTGCAGATGGTTTGCTCTTTGCTCTGGTTTTGAGGGCTCTCAGCTTCCAGGCTGGAGCCCTGCCGGAGACGGAGACGCGGAGCCCCTTTCCCAATTGTAAAAGGAAGTAAAGGAGGGGGTGGTCGTCTGGGCACCAGGCAAGGTGGTGCCCTCTTGGCAACATTGGCAAAAACCAAGGAAAATTCATGTGTTTGCTGCCTCAAGCTAAATGTTGGGGCTCAGCCGCCCGCCCAGCTCCTCTGCAGGACACCAGTGCAGAAAAAGCTGGTCTGTGCCTCTCCCCTGCCCCGCCCCCAAACCCAGCATGCAACAAGGGCTCCCTGCCCCCACCTGGCCAGTCCCCAGAGTGGCCAGGACTGGAAAGGGTTAAAAGCTGCAGCAAAGCCCAGGGAAGCTGACTTGGGTCCCACAGCCCCTCCCTGGCCTTGGCCTTTCCGGCCCCAAAGGAACAGAACAGAACAGAACGGTGCCCTGCGCCTGCCCTGTGCACAGGGAAGTGGGGCGGCTGCCTGTGGCCCGACCAGAGTACCCAGAGTGATTCAGAGCGACCAGTTAGGAGAATTCCTGCCAGCTGCATCCAAATAGGTGACACAGAAACTAGCCGAGAGCCCCAGACATCTTCCCTCTGTCCTACCCAAGGACTGGCCTGCTTCAGTTTGGAGCCTTCTAGAAATGCCTGATTAGGCCTCCAGGGCAAGTGCTCCCTTCACTCAGCCCCTGGGGCTCTCGGTGGCAGCAGTGCCACAGCTAAGCAGAGACAGGAACCCGCTGTGCTGGCTGGGCTGGGCTGGGCTGGGTGGGAGCAGGACGTCTCCCCACCCATCTTGGCTCCCAAGCGCTGGGTCAAGATTGGAAGGCCTTGGGTCTGGGCAACTTAACTGGGCCCCGTGGCAGGCACGCCTGGGTTTCCTGTCCACTCTAGTTCCCAGAGTCCTGAATCCCCACACTTCCTCCCAGAATCTGGCCTTCCTGCAGCCCTGGACCCTGGCGTGCAGCTCCTTAGCCCAGGGGTAGGGGATGGCCTGTGGAGCCGGCCTCACCAGGGGGCCGCTGGACTGAGCCATCCAGGACGTGGGCACCACCGTGGGTGAGCCCCGGGACTGACTGTCTCCTCCTCACTTTTCCAGGCTGACCAGCTGACTGAGGAGCAGATTGCAGGTGAGCTTGCCTACTCTCCTCCTCCCCACCCTGCCCCAGGAAGACCTGTGCATCCCCAGCCAGCTCTCACTCCTGCGGGAGCAGCAGCTGACAGCTGGACTCATGTGGTCCCTGCCCCCGTGCTGGGTCCTATGCTTAGAATGCTGGGGACTGTGTGTAGCAGCACACTGCCCCCCAGGAACACCAGACAGACCCCTGTGGCCCTGAGCCGGGCACGCACCACATATCAGAGCTGTGTCCTCTCCTGGCTACGGGCCGCTGGGGGCCTCTTACTGCTTGGTGGCTGCAGGGTAAACCCAGCTCCTGCCGTTGGGTTCCGAAGGTGAGCCTCCCGGGGGGCTGCGGAGCTCCTGTCCCATCCTCTGGATGGCTTGTCACTGCGCTTTCTGCACTTGCCTATGCTTCGCACTCCCCTTCACACGTCTTAAGTCACTGTCCTCAGCCAGAGAGGACTCTCCCCCAGCTCCTGGCCTGAGGAGCTCCTTTGCATTCTCTGGGTCTCTGCTCCGATGTCACCTCGGAGAGGCCTTTCTTCCCTGCCCGGCCTGGACGGACAGCCTTCCTTTACCCTCCGGCCCGTCGCTCTGTGTATTGCCGCTGTGGCCCTTCTCACTGTCAGAAGTATTTCGTGTCTTCACCTGCTGTATCTCCTGTCACTAGACATAGCTCCTCGCGTTGGGGGCTGTTTCTGTTGGTCCCTGCTGTACCTTCAGTGCCTAGAATATAGTAGGAGCTCCGTATATTTTTGTTGGCCACGTAGGTGAATAAAGAAAGGGTCGTATATCCCCCAGGAAGCTGTCAGAAATCCTGGAATCCCATCTAATTCATTTTTGTAGCCACGTGGCTACACCCCAGAAGGGTCACCACTACAGGAACTATCATGTCACTTGGTGGGCTTCTGGGTCTCCCTCTCCCAAGACCATGAGCTGCTTAGGACAAAAGCCAGCTCTTGGATTCTCCCCCCAGCCTTGGGCCAGCGCAGAGCAGACAGGCGGAAGGACTCACAGAATGGGCCGTGGGCCCCAGCAGCTATCCAGCCCCAGCTTTGCTGTCAGGTCCAACAGGCTGCAGGCTAAATGCCGAGTACACCGCGGAGGCGGGAGGAGGCCGGAGTGGACTCGCCTTCTCTCCATTCCTCCTGCCCCTGCCCCCAGCACGCATTCACTCCTTCTCCTAAACTCTGGCCATGGAGACCCATGGAGGAAAGCTGGAGTACCGCCTGGTTGTGGAGTGATCATGAGCTCCGGGTCCTGCCCTCCCCAAGAGGCCCAAGGCCTCAGTACAGAGAGGTGCCGGCATCCCCAAGGAGACTCCTGTTCCTGTGGCCCAGAGGCTCGGGAACACAGCTTCTGGGCTGTGCGTGCGTCTCCCGCAGCACCTGCCACCCACGCCCGGGCTCTGCCCTTACGTGACACAAACATAGACTACACTCCCCACCCTGTCCCCATTAGCAAACTGTCCACCACCTCACCCCAGCCCACACTCTCTGGGAATAGGCTGCCAGGCATCTGTTCTCCCAGGGTTTGGGGGTAGGGAGCACCCGGTGCCAAAATGGGCCCAGTGGGAGGGCAGCAGCCACGTGCTCCTCTCCCCGCGCCTGATGCGTCCCCAGCTGTGGCCTTCCCACTCAGCGCCACTCGCTCTTCATCCCAGCTTGGCAGTCATCCCCTCTGCTTCCATCCCTCCACCCGCCGCGCCACGGTGCCGCCGCACACCCACCCCGCCACGGTGCCGCCGCGCACCCACCCCCAACGCCACCGCACACAGCCGCACACCGCCGCTAGGTGCAGGGAACTGGCCTGGGAGGACCGCTCAAGGCATTCTGCAGCTTCCCCTGCCCCTCCTAGCCAGCTGACCTTGGCCAGCGTACTTCCCGCGAAGAGTTCTCTCCGCTCGTGTCCACTCCATGACAGCAATCCATTTCATCATTGGAGGGAGAGGCCGAAGCCAGGGACCAGAAAGAAATGTAGACTTCTCTGTGGACCCCTGTCAGCCTCTTCCCCCTTGGTCCCCACTGAGCTAGCTTGGGCTTGGCCAAAGTAGACGCTTAATAAATGTTGAACAAAGAAAGGAAAGGGTCTGCCCCGAGCACCAAAGCGAGGGGCCTGGACTGGCAGGCTCCTGGCTCCTTCTGGGAGGACTCCTGGGGCCATCTTTCACTGAGGCTTTCCCCGTGGTCCTTGACCTCCGATTCCTTCCGTCTCTTACCCCAGAGTTCAAGGAGGCCTTCTCCCTCTTTGACAAGGATGGAGACGGGACTATCACCACCAAGGAGTTGGGGACGGTGATGAGATCCCTGGGACAGAACCCCACTGAGGCGGAGCTACAGGACATGATCAACGAGGTGGACGCGGATGGTGAGCCCCATGGGGTGGGGGGGTGGTCCCCTTTTCGGTCGCATCTCAGAACCATTGGGAGCCTCCCTTGGGGTGACGGATGCGCCTGCGTCCCCTCTGCCAGTGCTCTGGGGCAGTCTCCCAGGGTCTGGGCCAAGAACATTCCTGACTCCCCTGCCTACCTTCCAGGGAATGGGACCATTGACTTCCCGGAGTTCCTGACCATGATGGCTAGAAAGATGAAGGACACAGACAGCGAGGAGGAGATCCGAGAGGCGTTCCGTGTCTTTGACAAGGTAGGCCCTCGTCTCCCACAGTAGCTCTAGGGCTCCGGCAGAGGGACAGACTGGGTGGGGCTCCGGGACGCCACTTCCCGAAGGCCTGGGTCCCAGTGCCGGCTCCGCTGCCTGCTTGCCCTGCGACCTCACCCCTTCCCCTGCCGGGTGGGGGTGACTGACAGCCCTGGCCGGCTCAGAGCCTTGCCCTGTCCCCACGCCCAGGACGGCAACGGCTACATCAGTGCTGCCGAGCTGCGTCACGTGATGACGAACCTGGGTGAGAAGCTGACCGACGAGGAGGTGGACGAGATGATCAGAGAGGCCGACATCGATGGGGACGGCCAGGTCAATTATGAAGGTAAGTGGCTTCTGGGAGCGGGGCCGGGGGTGTGGGGGCATCTCCAGAGCAAGTCCGCGTCACGACATCAGGAATGAGCCCCCGGTCCCTTGTGTCCGGGAGGGCCGCTGGCCTGGCCCGCTCGCCCGCTCTGACCCGCTCCTTCTGTTTCGCTTCACAGAGTTTGTACAGATGATGACTGCCAAGTGAAGGCCCCTGGGCAGCTGGTGATGCCCGTTCTCGTGCTCTCTCTCTTCTCGCGCGCGCGCTCTCTTCAACACTCCCTTGCGTTCCCCGGTTCTAGCAAACACCAGTTGATTGACTGAGAATCTGATAAAGCAACAAAAGATTTGTCCCAAGCTGCATGACTGCTCTTTCTCCCTTCTTGAGTCTCCTCCCAGGCCCCTCATCTCTGCCTCTCGCCCTCCCCCTTTCCGTTCTCATCTTCCGAGGCCTGAAGCACTCCTGGACGCAGCCCTCTTCCCCCGAGGGGAGTCTCTGCCCTCCTCCAGCCCGGGTGGCTCTCCTCTCTTTTGGTTTGTTTCCTTTCATGTGTCCTCTGACTTTGGGTGCTGGGGTGGCTGCCAGCCCTGTCCCTGGCCCTGCTGGGGAGGGGATGAGGCCTCACCCAGGCAGGAGAGCATGCCTTCCGCTGTTGCATGCGACCAGCCCTGTGATTCCCTGTGCACATCCCAGCAGCCTTTCGGGCAGGGGTGCCGAGAGAGGCATTCCAGAAGGGCTGGGGGAGGGGGACTCGAGTCGCGGTGTGGACTGGATATGGTCCAGGATGGGGACGAGGGAGTCTTGGAAGCTGGCATTCTTTTTCCCGCTGGAGGGGGCCGACTCCTGGAAGGGGACAGATAGAGTGGACGCTGCTCAGGTCCCACTGGCTGATGCGAGACCATCCGATCGAATTCTGGGGGTGGGCTGGGTGGGGGCTGCTGAGATGGCCGCTCTGCGAATTGTACGTGCCCGTGTTCCTAAAGCGATCTCGAGCTGTTCTGTAAATACCTGGTGCTAACGTCCCATGCCACCCGTGCTGCCCCGTGCGACCCCCTCCCACCCTCCCCAACCCGGCGCCAAAGGCCCCTTGTTGGCCGCGGAGCCAGGGATGTTGCTTTGTCCTGTACAGGTTCTCCTTTGGTTTTCTTCTTTATTCCCCTTAAAACTGGTCCTGTTGAAAACCGTGCCGGGCTAGTTGGAAGGTGGAGAGAGGGAAAATGATCCCGCCATGCTCCAGAGAGAACACCCCTGCAATAAGACAGTCTTAAGGGCCAGCTGGCCCGGACCCGGCTGCCGAGGGCAGCTCCGAGGCCTGGTTAGCCAGCCCCTCCCGCTTCTTCGCGGTGTTCGCGGTGACTTGGTTGGCTCCATAACACCTGTGCTGGTCTCCGTGCCCTCTCTCCCCTCCCCCACCCCCGCCTGCCCCCCACACTCCCCCAGCATGATCCGTGACCTTGCTTCTGATTTTCGCCTCTGGGACAAGTAAGTCAATGTGGGCAGTTCGGTCGTCTGGATTCTTCTTTTCCTTTTTTCTGTTCATTTCATCTTGCCCCACCCCCCACCCCCACCCAGGTTGTTCAAGTGGCTTCTCCTGGGACCTGCCCAGCTTTGAGAACCTCCTCATCCACCCTCTGGCACCCAGCCTCCGGGGGAGGGGAGGGGAGGGACGGGGCGTCGTCGGAGACCCAGCCAAGAGCTGAGGGGAAGGGCAGGTAGGCGTGAGGCTGAGGACGTTTTCGGAGTGTTTTGGTTTGGGTTTTCTTTCTTTCTTTCTTTCTTTCTTTTTTTTTTAAAACCGGGCAATATTGTGTTCAGTTCAAGCTGTGAAGAAAAATATATATCAATGTTTTCCAATAAAATACAGTGACTACCTGACGTGGCTCTTCCCAGCTTGCCTCTGTTTCTGGGCCTACTCCTTGCATGGGCCCTGCACCCCTGCCCTGGAAGGGCCTTTCCTGCACACAGCTCACTCTAGAGCCTCATCCTGGTCACGGCAGCAGAGGGGGACCTCTGGGCTGGGCTTGTGATCCCAGCCGGATCTCCGGGTCCCTGAAGGCAGGAGCTGGCCTGGCGGTGCAGCCCATCAGCTTTGGGTGGGGGGTGGGCCCGGCCCATGTGTCAGTCACATGAATGAGTGCCTCGTGAGGACTGCGGGGGCCTAGGGCCGGTTCGGGGCCACGAGAGCAGTCCACTTAGCTGAGACATGAAGGCTGAGCATTCACATGATGGGCAGGAAGGGGTCATCCAGGGGAACAGCAAGAAGGCAGACCCCAGAGGTAGGACCTGGGTTGGAGACTCTTCGGGTGCTCCAGGGAAGGGGTGACATTCACTGTGCAAGTCAATGTCAAGCAGCCTGCACGTCCTGGAGCCCTGTGCTCACAAAGCTTTAGCCCCCCAGAGGGCACGGGGATAGAGGGATTTGGAACAGAAAGCCCCTTAACTTCCCCTGCCACAAGTGGGGATGTGGAGAGGGCCCGGGGTCCTGTGGTACTGTAGGAAGACGTGGAACAATCCTTAGGGGCTTTTCCCAAAATAGAGGAGCCCCACCTCCAGCTGCAAATCCCAAGTGCTCATCCATTTAGGGGTGCAAGGAGTGAACAGTTCGCGAACACCGACTGGCCTGTGACCCATTCACATGCGGCTGTAACAGCGGTGCTGGAGGGAAGCAGAGACCTAATCCAGTGGAATTTAAAAAAAAAAAAACTTGCTTTCACTCTTCACCCAGCTTTGGAAGGGTGGAGAAGCCCAGCAGCAGGGCCCGACCTTGGGGGCCTTCCTTGTGGCAGAGACCCTAGGCCAGCACTGGATCGATCCAGCGTGGGCCCATCGCTGGAGCCCAGCACGGTGGGTGGGGAAGTTGGGAGCAGCAGGCCGTTTCTCCAGCGCCCCAGCATCTGTGCCCCTTCTTCCTACCACCTAGTTGTCTGTCTCTAGGTCTATATAAGTGAAGGAGGTGGAGTGTATGGACGAGAGCTGTGGTCCTGGGGCCTGCTCCACGACCTTAGGCAGATGAGCCCGTCCGTAAAATGGGCACATGGGAGCACTTGCCCCTGGGGCCACTGAGAACTGAGTGAGCCCACAGGGACACAGGGGCACAGCAACCACTGGCCATTCTTCACTGAAGGCTCCCACTTTGCAGGCATGCTTCTCAGCTCTGCCTCCAGGACACTGTGACTCCAGACAAGGAAACTGAGGCCCAGAAGAGTGAAGAGACTACTCCAAGGTCAGCGCACTCTCCAACCCTCAGGGTCTCTCTCTGCCACTTCTTCCTTGATGACCTTTGGGGCGGTGACTTCACCTCTCTGGGCCTCAGTTTACTGGTCTGCAAGATGGAGAATAATGACCCTAAAGGAGGAAGATAAGAATACCCACTCAAGAGGGTTGTGCTAACCACTTTCTAGATCTACCCCATTCAGTCGGCATGCAGGCCACGGAAGGTGAGCAGAGGCATGAATTAAGTGTCAAGACCTGACAGTAAAGAACCAGAAGCCCCGGGCAGGTAATGCCTCTCACACCACACTTCCGGGCAGCGGCTGAGCTGGGTCTCAAACCCTGGATCTTTCAGATCCCAAGCGCCCCAGGCTGCCCACGCAGCTCTGGCTCCTATCATTAGTTCTCCCCCTTGGGCCCTATGTTTTGAAAGACTTTTACTCCTGGACAGGCTGCTTTATTAAATAATCATGCCTTCTCTTTCCCATGCTTTATTAATCAAAGACACATAGACGGCACTCGGAGCTTCTAATGGACGCAGGGCAGGCCCAGAGGGAGCTGATTCCAGCCCGGAGCAGGAGGCTGACAGTGGGAATCATTTCCACTTCCGGCTCAGGTCCGCTGGACCAGCTCACACCTGTCCTCAGCGGGGACTAGCCGAGGGACACAGCGGGAGGTGCCCACCCAGGGTCCCCTCCCTTCTCCCCCACCCCCAGGGTAGTAGCCACTAGGACCATTTCTAAATGTCACTCCCCCTTTGACCAGCAGGTGGGGCAGTGACTACTGAAGGCCACGGAGAGCTGGGACTCCTGGGGACCAGCCAGTCTATGTGTGTGTGTTTGTGTGTGTGTGAGAGAGACAGACAGACAGATGGTGCTTGAGTCCCATCTGTGGACCAGGCCCAGTTCTAGGAAGAAATGAATAAAACGAATTATAAATGCACACATTCTCCTTAGCTTCCTAACACCCGCTCCACACTAGGCAAACCCCTCGGCTAGGACCTCGGCATATAACCCAGCTCACAAATTTCTATTTTTTTTCCCCTGCTTCTTGGAATACTTGGTTCTGTGATCATGAAGTTGTCATCCAACTGGAACGTGAGTGAGAGAGGGCCAAGACAGTGTCAGTCACTCTGTATCCCCAGCAGGCGCAGAGCAGCCTTGGGCCCCAAGCACATTCCAGAGAATCTGTTGAGTTAATGAAGGAGCAGGAGGCTAGGAGGCCAGAGTCAGAACTGTGAGCACAACAAAACATCTCTCTTTCCCAAGCTCACTTTCTTCCAATCCTCGGGTCCTGCTCAGCCATCGCCTCCTCCAGGAAGCCCTCCCCAATGTCCCCTTAGATTGCACCCCACCCCACCCTCATCTCACAGCTCTGCCCACTCTGGACTCCGAGCCCCAGGAGAGCAGGGCCAGGGCTGTCTCTGTCACTGCCATGTCCCCAGCTTCATGAGCTAGGAGAGGAGTTTCCAAATCATCCCATAGGGGCTGTGTGCAGATAGATGGGCCAGGAAATTCTTGCAAACCCCTGACCTGGTAGATGGGTGTACATACCCAGGCCAGAGGCGGTGGTGGTCTGCAGAGGGCAGAGGGATTCTTGAGATGTTAGGCCTGGAGGGAAAAAGCTAGCAGAAAACAAGCTTCCGTGCTGAAGCCTCACTAACCTCTTAATCCGAATCTGAAAAAATGGGGATGGTAATAGTGCCTATCCCGGGCTTGGATGCTGTGGGATGGAATGCCCAGCCCTGCGCTGCCATCACTTAGTGAGCCCTAAGAGGCTGGAGAGACACTGACCCACTTTCTGGGACGGCACCAAGCGTGGAGGCGAGCGCCCCCTGGCGGTCCTGCCTGGACAGGCAGGCAGGCCCCCTATCCTGCGCCTCCCTCCCCAAATAACGCTCTGGGTCCCCTCCACCCACGCCATCCTTTTCCCATCACCCCCTGAGGAGCCCTCTGGGTTGGTCCCCACCGAGGCTGGGCCAGGTTTGGTGACAAAGGCAGGACTCCACCTGATGCTTCTTGCCCTGTTTGGGTTTTGAACAGTTCAACTCTTTTCATTACCAAATTCAACCAATACGTCATTCTGGCAAGACTCATAAATGTTTCTAAACACCCTCATTTTTTTTTTTTTAGTGTTACATTTTTTTTATTGTGGCAAAATACCCATGACATAGAATAAACTATTCGAACGTGTACAATTCAGACATTTAGTACATTCACAATCTTATGCAACCCTCAGCACTATTGGTTTTCAGAACATTTGCATCACCCCAAAAGGAAACCCATACCCCATAAACCAGTTATCCTGACCAATCTTTAACTCCCCCCAGACACCCCCTTGTTCTTCTGAAATGTGATTTGAATCAAAGTGGTGGAAATACCCATGGAGGGAAATGTTGCTTTTTTTCAGCCCACATTTGCCCACCTAGCCACACACAACAGCAGCAACAACAGGATTGCAGTAACTGTAACATTTTTGTGGTATTTATTCCAGTCAGGCCCAGTGCTCAGCTGCTTATCAGAGGCAATCAGTTAATCCTCTGCACCACCCTATAAACTGAATTCTAGATTACTGATCGATTGTGGTTCTGCACCAAAGGAGGGCAAGGCACAGAGAGGCAAAGTTGGTAAGCAAACAAGGGAGCTGGCTTTTGGAGACAGAAAGGTCAGCTTCCCACTGAGACTTTCTCCTCACTGTGTGACCTAGGGCTGGCGATTACCCTCTCTGGACTTTGATTCCAGGGTCTGTGGAAAGGCTCCAATGACAGCAGGGCTGAGGTGCTGTTATCCCTCCAGAGGCCCATGCCTCCCTACCCGGCCTGTCCCCAGGTTCACATTTACCCTTTTAACCCCAGATCAAGTGCTTTCAACCCTGGAACAACCTCAAAGAGGAACTGGGTGGGGTTGGGGGGGGAGAAAAGGGCTTTCCCATTTCCCGTAAACACCACTTCCCTTCTGCCAGTTGGCTCCCTCCAGAGCACCCTTGATCTTGGGCCTCTCTTTAGGGCAGAAGAAGCCTGAAGACTGGAAATCACCCCAGCGGAGTCCAGGCTGGGGCAGGGACTGGTCTGTCGGGCTGCTCGCCGTTGAATGAATGAATGAGCTTTTTGCGAGGGCTCTGAGAATGCAGGAGGTGAGGGCAGGCTTTGTAGGTAAGCCACAGCTACTCATTCAGAGACAGGCTGTGTCCCCTGCAGGGGACCCCAGGATCCCTAACCCCCATGCCTTTGTCCTCCAGCTTCTCCATCCCCCCACCAACACACACACACACACACACACACACACACACACACACACACACACACACACGGGCTCCCACAGTCCACATCTTACGGCCCACCGCGGTATGCGTCCAGCCATGCTCCTTGCAATGCATCAGTCTCTCCTTCCTCTGGCCTCCCCCTTGGAGGGTGGGGGCAGGGGCTTCCAAGTCTGATGGGAAATCAGGAGTGAGTGGAGGCCAGGAGCTGGTCCAGGAGTCGCTGGGTCCCAGGAGGCAGAGAGAGTCTGGCTTTTAGAGTGGCTTGGGAGAGGACCTGCGCTATTCGTGGGGGCTTGGGGTGGGCAGCCGGGCACCCTGAACAGGTGTGTGTCAGAGCCGGAAGCCAAACCAGAGCCGACCTGAATGCACAGAAGCTTCTGGGAAACTTTCCTGCCTTCTAAATATTTAGACAGTGAGATGGATGGGCAAGCGAGGGCCAGACTGGGCTGGCTGGGCCCGGGGTTATTTTGAGAGAAGTGTTCTTTTTTGCTCCAGGACAGACAGTCCCCTTCTCCCTCCCTCTTCTCCCAGAGCCTGTCAGGGCCACCCCCGGAGAAGGAGAAATAGGGAAATAGCAGCTGATTGCCCCCCTGCATTCAGGGGGGTCAAGATTCCGGCAGGCAAGGACTCCGGGGGGCTTACTTCCTCTCATCCACAGACAGCCACGGCCCTGAGCATCGGGCTCCTGCTCCCAGCAGCCAAGGGCAGGAGATCACAGGCAGCCGATGTCAGCAGAGGGAGCAGCCGGCTGCGGACCCCATTTTGGATGATGTACCCACAGTGCTGCCAGCTCGCTGCGCCTGGGGGCCGGGTGTCCCCCGCCCCTCGCCCCAGGCTGACAAAGGTACCCGGATCCCCTCCTTCCCCCCGGGAGTGGCGGGAGCCCTCGAGTCCTTCCTCCCAGAGACAGACCGGGAGAGGGGTGCCTGCGAGTTGCCGTGGGTAGGCCTGGGACCCAGGCAGCAGAACCACAGCCTGAGCCTCTGGAAGACAGCCTTGCGGAAGAGGATGAAGACCCAGGGGTCCAGGATGGGGTTGAAGGCGTTGAATCGGAAGGCACGGAGGTCCCCCATCTCACTGCTGTCTGGGGCGACAGCCTGCGTGAAGCCTCGGATCTGGGGACAGGGCGGGGGCGTCAGGAAGCAACCCCGAATCCTCTGCCCCCCACCCAACACCCACCCCGCCCTCACTCCCCTCCTTCCACACGCTTCCTTGCAGGAATGAGGGAGGGGTTCCCTGCCGCAGGGGCAGGAAATAAGATATGACGAAAAGTAAGTGAGAAATGCATCTGGGGAGCAAAGGGAGAGAAAGCCCCAAGAAACCACCAGCCCAGAGGTCGGAGGTCGTGCGGGTAAGGCCTGGGGCTACAGCTATGTGGCTCTCCACGTTTCCAGCCTGTGAGTCATCTGTAATCCCCCCAAAGTTTTGATGACCAACTCTGGCATTTTACAGAAAGAGAAGCCGAGGCCCAGAGTACAGGGTAGGGGAGAGGCAGGGAGAATGATTACAGGGGACACCCCTGATCCAACTCCTGAGAGGCAGGCAGGAGCTCTGCCCAAAAAGGGCAAGGCCCAGAGAGCCCCTGGCAGAGGTGAGGGGGTGAGGGCGGGGCTGGGAGGTGCGGCGGGGAATCAGACTCTGGAATCAGATGAGCCTGAGGTCCAGACCTGTCTCTGTGTGACTGTGGACAAGCCCCGTCACCCTCCGTCTGTAAAAACAATGATGGGACAGGAACTTGGTTCCACTCTTTGCCAAGTGCTTGTGGAAGGGGTACCTAAGGTCATCTGAAGACGATCTGAGAGAGAATTTGTGAACCGCAGGGCACAGGGCAGAGACACAGAACCACGGTTCCAGGACGGGAGGATCTCATTATCTTATGACCATTACAGGGAGTGGGGGAAGGATGGGGTGTGTTTGGGGGGATTGCCGCAGATAAGAAAGGGGCGAGCCAAGGGCTCAGGAGGGGAGACCCCTTTCCAGAAAGTTGGGAGCTGTCTGACCGCACCCAAAGCCTCTGACCTCTTGGACCCCAGTGTCCCTGTCTGAGAACTAGACTACCCTGCTGGCAGACCTAGCTGGGGGCTGCCCTCCTCCCTCCACCCGTCCCCCCACCCCCGCCGGACCCCCTTCCCCCACTCCAGCCACCAGGGGGACTTACCGTGAGGGGCAGGGAGCACACGGCCATGATGACGGTCATGAGGGCCAGCAGAATGAGGTGGTCCACCTCGTCCTCTCCCGCCCGGGGCCCGGGGACCGGGGGGCCCTGGTGGCGCGTCTGCTGGCGGTGCATGCGACAGAGGCTCAGGGTGACGGAGCTGTTGCACAGCACGATGGCGGCCACCAGCAGGGCCATGAGGCTGGCGTAGGCCAGCGAGAAGGCGCGGCCGCCGGCCTCCGTGGAGCGCATGCGGATGAAGCACCAGCTGCCCGGGCAGTACTGCTGGTGCTGGCCCAGGCCCAGGAGGGGCAGCGCGCAGAAGAGGCCGCAGAAGGCGTAGACGGCAGGCAGGGCCAGGCGGGCGCAGCGCGGCCCGTCCAGCTGGGCGTACACGTAGGGGTGGCTGAGCGCCAGACAGCGCTCCACGGCCATGGCGAAGAGGATGAGCATGGAGGCCAGGCCGAAGAAGGTCATGGCAAAGGCGAAGGCGTCGCACAGGGCGGGCCGGCCCCGGGCCAGGCCCAGCAGTGAGCTGTTGCGGGCATAGGCCACGAACACGGCCGGGCTCAGGAAGCAAGTGCCCAGCAGGTCGGTGACCGCCAGCCCAGTGACCAGCACAGCGAAGGCTGAGGGACGTGAGCGTCGCCGCGCCCCCAAGATGCCCAGGGCCAGCCCATTGCCCACCACGCCCGCCACGAACATCAGGGTGCTGGTGGCGGGGCCCACCGAGTCCCGCACGTAGGTGAGGTTCCTGCACGAGTCGGCCATCCCCCCACGCCCCACGGCCTCTGTGCGGACTGGACTAGAGAGGTCCCCGGGGCGCAGGTGGGGGTGAGGGAGAGGGGGAGCTCAGACGCCTACCGCCCTCCCCATGGGTCACCCCTTCTCCTTGTGTGTGCCGCTGACTGGCTGGCCGGCTCTCTGCCTCTCTCCTCCTCTCTCCTGCGTCCTTCCCTCTCCCTAGTTCTGTCCTTCTCCCCCACTTGCCCACCACCCTGTCTCTCCTTCTGCCTCTCCCTCTCTCCCCCAGCGGCCCTCTACCTGCTCTCACCGCACCTCTGCCTTCTCGCTCAGTCCCTTTCTCTGTGCCCTGCTCTCCGGTCTGCTGGCTCTACCAGTCTCTGCCTCTTCGAGAAAGCTGCTCCTTACTTCCCTCCCTCCTCCCTCCTCCCTTCTCATCTAGCCTGCTCGCCCCAGCTTTTTCATTTCCTCTGACTGCCCCGCCTTCTCTCCCCCTGTCTGTTCCAGAGGGCCCCCCCTGCTTCCTCCCCCCTTCCCTGGCCCGCTCCCTCCAACTCTCCTGCCCAGTGCAGCCCAGTCCACTCTCCTTCCCTCCCTGCTTCCTCTCCTGGTCTCATTCCCTGAGCCACCTGCCACTTCCCCACACCTAGGTCTCTGCCCTTCTCTGCCCCTCCCCAGCATCTTGGGCAGCATGGGGATCCCTGAGTCATTACGCCCTGGAGCACACCAAGACCTGAGGGGCTCAGCTGGCCAGTCGAAGAGGCTGTCTGGGGGTGGCCTCTGGGATCTATTCTGGGCTTCAGGCCCCGGGGTTAGGACATTGCCCAGGGATTGAGAAATGACTAGGAAATTCTTCCCCGATGTAGTGTTTTTCCGCCACTACTGAGATTTCTGCTCCCCCAGATACAATTCGCTCCTTCCAGAAGGCTGGGGAAGGAGATGGTAGGGCTCGAGAAAGAACGCCAGTCCCTAGAGCTTGTCCTAAGGTGCAAGCCTATCGACCCGGCCGAGTCTTGGGGCGACAGATTCTGGGGAGGAGGGCTTTGGTGTCCAGTAGTCTGCCAGGGACAGGCCCCAGGACTTCCAAGAGCATCAGAGGGGAGTACCCTCCCACCCTCTTGCTTCTCGCTCCAGCAAGCCCCGGCCCCAGGCCAAGTCCCAGAGACCTTGACTTCCAGGAATAAGATTTTAATATTTTGGCCACAAACAGCCATTCAGGACTCCAAGATCATTGTCATGTCCAATTCTCCCACACCTTCCCAAACACACCTTAGCCACCACCCCCAGGCCCGTGTGCTCAGCCCGCATGTCCCTGCTGCCCACACAGTGGTCACAGCCCCGGGCCCCACGGAGTCAATGGCTTCCCATGCAAACTCCCCACCCAGAAGGGCCAGAGTCCCTCTCAGATGCCCCTTATTTCTGAGGGAGGCAGTTTAAGTGGAGCGATTACAAACTCAGGGGCTCATTTATTTGATGTGAGTTCCTGTCCCCGTCCCACTACCTCTTTGCAGCGTGATGACCTGGGTGAGAACGAGAAGCTGGTGTGCCTCAGCTTCCTCATCTGTACAATGGGGGTAAACCCAGCTTCATGGGCCAGGCAGCTGGCCATGGCCAGTGGCCCGTGCCAGAGCCCTCTCTGTGACAAGGAGTGCGTGTGCACACATGTGTCACGTCCGAGCCCTGGAGGGGATGTTCCCGATGCCAAGGGCTGGACACTGGGTAGCTGCAGACTTCCCTTTTCTGCACCCAAGCACCTCGGTGACCACAACTGCCTCACCCCTTTCCCCCTCTCCCTATCACCCATGCGCAGCAGCACCCCAGCTTCCGGCCTCAGCTCCAGCCATGCCAGGGGCTTGGGGAGGTGCCCCGGAGCCCATGGCCTCGGGCCTCCTGGCTCTGCGGCTCCCCGCACTGCCCCGGTTTCTGCAATCCCCAGGCAGACCAGCAGGAACTCAGGAAGTTATATGATATTAATGAGGGATGATGCCTGGCGGGCTTATGTCCTGTGGCAGCATCAGGGGAGTTGGGGGGCGGGGCGGGGCAGCTCTGGCTCCTGGAGCCTCCCTCCCCCTGGCTTCCTGTCCCCACCAGGGACCGATGAGCATTCAGGAAGTCCACTCGGCTCCCAGGCCCAGTGTAGCCTGGCCTCTGGCACCCTGCCCCCCTCCAGGCCTCAGTTTATCCACCTGTACCCCTGGGGGCCAGGAGGGCTCGCATCCCTGGCGTCCATCATATGCTCCAGGGCAAGTGGGGGAGGCAGCGACTCTAATGAGAGGTCCCCAAGGCTGGTTTCAGTGCTGGATCCCCTCCACTCCTTTTCCAGAACCCTGGCATCCTGCCCATCTGTGACCAAGCCCACACCCAGGGCCACAAAGGGTTCCTTTTCCCTCAGGTGTCTTGGGGGTGAGAAGTCACTCCAGCTGGGCTGTGAGGGGGCAGCTTCCAGGACTGGGAGTGGGGGGGAGTGTGGGAAGGAACAGCTCCAGGAGGGTGAATCAGCCTCCCTTCTCCTCTCCCACGGCTTGAACAGGACTCGGGAATCCCCAGAAGGACTGTGGACAGGGGCAGAGGAAGGAGGGCGGCCTAGGGACAACCGGGAATGGCCGGCACAGTTCCTGGGAGGGGAAGATGGGCACCCAGGAGAGGGCGTGCAAGGGGCTGTGGCGGACACGTGAACTTCAGGCGTGGGTCTGTGTGACATTAGTGGGGCCTGCGGAACTGAAGTGAGCATTTTTAAAAAATATTTTTCTTGGGGCGCCTGGGTGACTCAGTCATTAAACGTCTGTCTTCAGCTCAGGTCATGATCCCAGGGTACTCGGGTCAAGCCCTGCATCTGGCTCCCTGCCTAGCTGGAGGTCTGCTCCTCCCTCTCTCACTGTGTGTCTCTCTCTGTCAAATAATTAATAAAATCTAAAAAATATATTTATTTATTGGGGTGCCTGGGTGGCTCAGTCAATAAGCGTCTGCCTTGGGCTCAGGTCATAAACCAAGGGTCCTGGGATCGAGCCCCACATGGGCTCCCTGCTCTGCGGGAAGGCTGCGTCTCTCTCTCCTACTACCCCTGTTTGTGTTCCCTCTCTCGCTGTGTCTCTGTTCAATAAATAAAATCTTTAAAAAATATATTTTATTTATCTATCTATCTATCTATCTATCCGAGGTGGGGGGAGGAGCAGAAGGAGAGGGACAAGCAGACTCCCGGTTGAGTGTGGAGCCCAACATGGGGCTCAATCCCACGAACCCCAGAGATCATGACTTGAGCTGAAACCAAGAGTCAAACGCCCAACCCAGTGAGCCACCCAGGCGCCCCCTACCGGCGCATTTAGACAGCACCATGAAAGTGTGTGCTTGTGGGCACAGTGGCTGTGAGTGGGCATGATTTTCTCAACTACCTCTTTGTACGTCTGTGTTCCTTTGTCCACTTCGTTGTGGGTCTGTGCGTGCGTGGTTATATTGTGGGCCCATGGACTTCTTTAAGGCTGTGTCTCCGTGTGTGTGTGTGTGTGTGTGTGTGTGTGTGTTTGCACGGAGGGACTGCCTGGCACAGGGGGAAGAGAGCGGCTTTGGAAGCGTCCCTCCTGCCCCTCACCAGTCACTTGCTGTGTTGTGAGACTCTGGACAACAACTTCCCCGGCTCAGCCTGGATGTTCTTCAACGCGTGGCTGCCTTGCCCCTGTTGGGGGTGTGGTGCGAGATTAGGGACCGAGTCCCCCCTGCCTGCCTCCAGGAAGCCCTCAAACCAGTGCTATTCGTTCGGCAAACTCTCACCCACTTCCAGGGTGCCGAGGGTGGGGGGTGAAGAGGGGCTCTGAGGGCACCATCTGATGGACACGTGTTCCCAAGTGGCGAGGAAGGGCAGAACAGGAGCCTGAGCTCAGAAATCCTCCACTGAGTCATCCGCAGCCCTGGGCCTCTCCCATGCCTGCTCGCTGGCCAGTGCCTCCAGCTGCCTGCCCAGGCCCCCCTCTGGACCTGCCCCTGAGCTAAGACCCTGCTCACCCGGGACCTGACCTTCTCCTGACTCCCTGGTGTCCTGACCCTGCCCTGGGAAGAGGTTGGCCCCACCTCGTACCCCTCCCCACCCACACACACACTAAGGGGTGCAGGCGCTCCCGCACATCCCATCTCCTGCTTACACCTGCCAAGCCTACCTGTCTACCTGTGTCCTTCCACTGCCTCAGGAAGTTGCTGTGTGACCATCCTAACCTGTCCCTCATTGCCAGGTGCCAACGCCTTCCGACAGAAACCATTTGTCTCTGCTCACCACCCTCTCCTACACCCCCAATGGGCCCTTGCCAGCCTCTGCTTCTCGTCCCTGCTTCAAGGGGCTCTACTCTTGCCATCCCCACCCTGCCTTTGCCTCGCCTGGGCCCCTCCTCTGAGATACCCTCACTTCTGTCCTTCAGGACCCCCTCCAACACCTCCAATCTCTCCTAAACCCTCATCCATCAGGGTCACTCCAACCTCAAGCCCCAACTGGCCAGGGGCTGTCACTTCCCTGTGCCTGATTCCATGCCTATAAAATGGGGGTAAACAGAGTCCTTTGGGGGGCCATCTGAGAATTAAGTGAGGTGGGGCTTCAGAAACGGGACTCCAGTAAATGATGGCCATAGTTGTGACTCGGGGCCACCCCTCCCCTAACCCCCCTCAGCAGAGCCCAGCATGGCTCAGAGCATGTGGAATGCAAAGGGCAGACAGCTGCTGGGAGGGGCAGCCTAGCGCCCTTCAGGGTTTGGGGTGAAGTGGGAAGGGACTGCTAGCAGCAAGCACTTCCTCAGGTGGTGCCCTCTCTGCCTCTTGGCCTGGCTCCGACCCCAGAGCTGACCTCACAGGGGAGGCTGGCCGGAAAGAGCAGCGGGTAACCAGAAGCTGGTACTACAGTCATACCTCTAACAAGATTACCCAGGTTTGCATGCATGGATGCTGGTCACCCAGGACCTGCCCTGTCTGGCTCATCCAGCATCCCCCCCCACCCCCCGCCTCCCTCCCACATCTCCTCCAGGTGGACCTCCATCCTGCCAGCCCTCCCTTCATCCAGCCCCCTTGCTTCTTTTGATTTCCATTCCCCAAGACCAGGAATGTAAAGGAGGAAGGATCCACAATACACAGCCCCACGATTTCAGCTCTAAAAGGATCTAAATCCCTACAGTCTAGGCTCAGGAAATCCTTACATTCCTGAAGTTGCAGAGCTCTGGGTCCCAGCCAGACAAAGGAACAAGATTCTGGCCCCACAGGGTCGAAATACTCCAGAATTCCAGCCCTCTGAGGTCCGCAATTCTAGATTCCTCTACTTCTCAGGTTCTAGGATGTAAGGATGCTGGGTCTGAGAAATTCCAGAATTCTCTGGCAACTTCCCTCCCAGTAACCCTACTCCCCAGCTCCACTCCGCCCCCCAGCTCATCCTTGGCTCTCTCTGTCCCCAGTGTCCCCAGGGGCTCCCACAGACATGATGCAAGTCGGCCTGGAGCCAGCTGAGAGGGGTGGGAGGCAGGAGCGAGATGTAATTACAGCTGGTCCTGCCTCAACCCAACAGGAAGCTCAGAGTTGAGGCCCAGGGGACCCTAATCCAATGTGAATAATGGAGCACTCACCAGAAACACACGGCCCAGTGAGCCGGCTCTATCCAGATTCTTGGGGGTCTGGTCCCCATTATCCCCGGCTGGGGAACACAGGTGTTATTCCGGAGAAAAGAGGAAGTGGGGATGAGGAGACAGGAGGGGGTCTCTAACCCCATGGCCCTCTAACCAACCTGGTAAAATAATTGACCAAACGCACAGCTCACCCAATCTACATCTCATTTCCTTTTAAGATTTTTTAATGTATTTCTTTGAGGGAGAGAGAGAGCACAAGCAGTGGGGAGCAGCAGGAGGAGAGAGAAGCAGTCTTTCTGCTGAGCAGGGAGCCCCATGTGGGACTCGATCCCAAGACCCCAGTATCATGACCTGAGCCAAAGGCAGACTGAGCCACGCAGGCACCCCTTCATCTCATTTCAGCAGACTTTCAGGATGTGATACATTCCACTTTAAGAAGCCCCTGACTTAGGCTCCATGAAAAATAACACCGAGCACCGGGGCTTCTTAAGCAGGAGATGTTGGGGCATGGTGTTGACTTTGGAGAGCTGAAAAGCCCAGGTCCCACCTCCCAGTCTCTGGTCACCCTGAGGAGGATACGGGTCTGAGATCACCCACACTTCCACTTTGGGAGAAGCTGGAAATAAGGACTTTTAAGCAAAGGACTACTATTTTTCCATTGGGTCACTAAGTCAAGAACATTTTTTAAACATTATGTAGGCCAAAAGTAAAGAACCAAAAATAAATGAATAAATAAAAGATGAAATAAATAGAACTGCAGGCTGGAAATGTCCTGTGGGCCACCCATGTGTGAACTGAGAAACACAGGGCAGGAACCAAAGCTGTCACAGTCCTCCCTATGTCTTCAGGACAAAGAAATAACTGTTGAAGGAAAGAATAGTACATATTAATTTGTCTCCTCCCCCCTCTAGCCACGTTTCTCTCTCCTCCTGGTCCCCAGGTTATAAGATTTTTTAAAAGATTATTTATTTATTTATTTGACAGAGAGAGAGAGAGAGAGAGCACAAGTAGGGAAAGCAGAAGAGGGAGAAGCAGGTTTCCCACTGAGCAGGGAGCCCAGTGTGGGGCTTGATCCCAGGATCCTGGAATCATGACCTGAGCTGAAGGCAGACCTTAACCGACTGAGCCACCAAGGTGCCACTCCTGGTTCCCAAGTTTTATTACCACCCTGTCTCAGCTCAGATGTCCCCTCCTCCAGGAAGTCCTCCCTGATTCCTAAGCTGAGTCAATTATACCCTCTGAGCTCCCCCATCCCAGCCCTGCCCGCTCAGGGTCACCATTATCTGGGGATAGGTCTGTCTCCCTCCCAAGGGTTTCTGAGTCCCAAGAGGGCAAGGCCAGGGCTGTCTCAGTCACAACCAGGTTCCTAGCTTCACCCAACGAGACTGGTCGCACAGCAGCTACCACAGAAATGAATGAACAACAAACAGAGATCAGTGCTAAGGACAGAGGTAAGAAGCCTGCGGCAGGGGTTGGTCATTCAGGGAGGTGAGAAAGGGGCGACGGGCACAGGGACTCCTAAAAATCTACAGCCCAAGAGAGGAGAGAGGCCAGCTCAGGGGTTCAGAGATTCAGCGCTGGAGGCCATGATCCTCGCCCCATTACCTCCTAGCTCTGTGACTTGGAATAAGGGACCTCCTTTGGCTCAGTTTCCTCATCTGCAAAATGGGTACTAAACAAGCAGCCAGCTGCCTTCTGGGGCTATGGAAATGATTAAATAAATTCAGGATCGTGGAGTGCTCTGTGGAGGTCAGAGCCCAGAGAGCGCATTTCCTCCCGCGCAAGCCTCGCGCCCACACACCACGCCCCACACACCCCGCGAATCCTCGCACCCCAACACATTCCACACACACTCAGAAGAGATGAGAAGGGACGCAGGTTCCTCCATAACGGTCCCAAGTTCTGGGCGTGCCTCACATTCCCCCAACGCACGGGTCCCACCACAGTCACCACGTTTATTGGATCCATAATTTGGCAGGGGCGGGTAAGCGGTCAGGAAGACTCAGAGCAGAACGCAGAACAGGCGCTTGTCGCGGAAGGGGTTCTCCGCGGCGGGTACCGGCGTCACCAGCGGGTCGTCCTTGGCGTGCGTCTCGCAGAAGGCGATGAGTTCGGCCGCCGCCTGCGACACCTGGGGGCGCCAGCGTGAGGTCCGTCCCTCGGCCGCCCAAGGCCCCGCCTCTTGCCCAGGCACGCCCCAACCCCTCCCCGGGCCCGGCTCCGCCCCCTTCGTGACCACGCCCCCTACCCGAGTCCCGCCCCCCCGGGTCCAGCCCAGTTCACAGGGAACCTTCCCACCCGCCCTACCCCAGCGGCGCCGGGTCCAGACCCCAGCCCCGGAGCCAACGCCTTCCTCCCCACCTCCACCCCGCACCTTCATGCGGTCGATGTTCACCTCCAGCTTCAGCTGTTCCACCGTCTTGCGGGCCTCCGCGATCTTGGCCATGTTGTTGGACATGGCTGAGGGCGGGGAAGAGTTTAAAAGCAGGGCGGGAGTGGGGGTCCGAGAGGGTTAGACTGGGGCAAGTCTGAGTCCCCAGGTAAGGATGGCAGTGATACTGGGACCCGGCAACAGGCTTGTGGATGGAAGAGCGTACAAATGGGGTGCCCAGAGATGGAGGGAAGGACAGGAAAACAGAGAAAGAGGAATGAGGAGACGTACAGATGGGGGACCAAGAGGCAGGCCAAAGGAGGGACAGAGGAACAGGGAGGAGAGGGGCATGGAAAGATGGTGGAGGGGTACATAGGATGGGGTACCTAGAGGCAGGTGGAGGGAGGGACGGGAGAACAGGGCCACAGGTGCTGGATCGGGATCCAGGTGTCCTCAGCCCCCTGGCGGATAGAGCAGGAGCCAGAAGGGGGCCCTCCCCAGGCCAATTAGCGGTGGCTCCGGGGAGAACATGGAATTAAGATCGCGGCGGGAAAGGCGCAGAGGGGGCCTCATTAGGGCCTTGGCAGCAGCTGCCCCCTCCGGCCCCCTTGGGGAGCTTCCCCACCCCAGCCCTGGCCACCTCAAAGGCTCCTCTGCTCATTAGCAGCCAGAGAGAGGGCTGGGGGGGGGGTGTAACCCAGGCACCAATGGGAGAGGGGCAGAGAGGATGGAGGGACAAATGGAGGGTCGGAGAGAGAGACGACTAAGTGATAGAGGGATAGATTGAGGCCCAGAAGAAATAGACTGGATGGGGGGGTGGAGATGAAGGGATGGAGCCACGGAAGGAGTCGAGGGAGGGGAGGACAGATAGGGCGGTAAAGAAAGGGACAGGTTGATCCAGGGGACAAAGGGACAGAGTGGGGACAGAGAAGGGGAGGCGGAGGATCTTGGAGGGATGGAGTAAGGGGGTGGGAAAGGAGAGAGAGATGGACAAATGGAGGGGCAGAGTGAGGCACAGCGGGGATAAAGGGACAGAGGAGAGAAGGACAGGGGAACAGAGAGAGGGAGGCACTGGAGGGGCTGGGGGAGAGACAGACTGTTGGAGACACAGAAGTAGAAAGTCATTCATTCGCTCAATCATTCGCTCATTCCCAGGCAGACAGACCAAGGCTGCAATCGGGCAGAGGAATTAGCTGTGCGGTGGAGATCCGAGCCTCCTACCTGTTGCTGCTTCCGGGCTGGGATGGCGGGCAGGTGGCGGTGGCTGGGAGAAAGCGTCTGGGTCCCCCCCATCCCCAGTCCCGCCCCACCCCCTCCCCCGGGGCTTAGCCCCTGAGGGCCCGCCTCCTCCTGCTGCCACTGCCGCTGTCCTCAGCGCCCTGGCCGCCTCAGGTCTGTCTCTATGGGTCCCCTCTGTCTGTCTCCTTCTTTTTCTTTCTGTTTCTGTGTCTCTGTTGCTCCTGTTCTGGGTGTCTCTTGCTCTCCCCCTTTCTCTCTCCCAATCTCCCCTCTCGTCTCTGCCTCTGCCTCGGTCTCTGTCCCTCTGGAACACACACTCACACGGGCACACACACATTCTCTCTCAGGAAAAGACAATCTCTCCCAGTGTGTCCCACACCCTGTCCTTATTCCACATCGCAGAAACATCTCCTGTGAGTTCCGCACAGCCTGTCACTCCATCACATGTGCTTTCCCACCCTGTCACGCCTGCCACCTGTGTCACCCCACCCCAGCCCCTCACACAGAGACGCACACTACCTGTCTCACAACCAACCCACACGCTCCACATACAGGGCCCTACGGTGCCACAGCCACGGAGCCCCTCAAACTGCCGCAAAGCATCCATGCCACCTCGCACAAGCACAGATATCCTATCTTAGACTGTCCTGTATGCGAACAGAATTTCACCCAGTGTCACGCGCAGTCTCTCGAGACGTCCATCACACACATTTGCAGGCAGCTGAAACTTGGGTCTCACACCTGACAGCAACTTCCGCCACACTTTTTGCCAGGTTCTCACACGGTGACGTGGAATTACTCACATGATATCTTTGGGAGCACTGTCACACAACCACAACATTCTGAGGTGTTACATGGTGAGACACAGTCACACGTCCAGTGACCCCCACACACACATACAGTCATGCTTTCTCTTGCACAATCTGCTGGTGTCACACACAGTCTCACACAGTCCCTCACAGAGTGTCCCCTCCCCACACTGTCACGCACACAAGCTCCTGCTAAGCCTTGCGCAGTTCACACCGAACACAGCCGTCCCCACCCTCACCCTGCAGTCTCGTGTGGCGCACACATTTACAGGCACAAGATCTCGCTCATCTTCTCATCTCCAAGGGCCCCACACAGTGACACACGCCCTCATACGCTGTCACAACACTGTGACAGTCTTTCACTATCCCACACGATCTGTGCCACACAGAGTCATACAGTTTCTCACAGTCCGTCAGTGTGGCTGACATATACTGTCATACTCACATGGTCCCTCTGTCACCCCCACTCCCCTGGGGTCTGTCACACCGCCTTCTCACACCACCTCTGAGTGTGTCCCACTCATCCGGTCTCACTCTCTGTCACACATCATCTGCCGTGTGACACACACAGCACTCGCGTCCTCCCCATGTTGCACACTGTGCCACACAATCTCTCGCTCTCACGTAATCTCTTAATGTCTCAACCAGTCCCCCGAATAGTGTCTCAGGCACACCCAACCTCAAGGGGTCCCATGCAGTCACCCGCGCGTCATCTTTCCCATCTCACAGACACCATCGCACACAACCTCTCAGTGTAACACATGGTTTCACAGTCATACCCTTTGGCTGGTAGTCGCAAAACCTCCCAAGGTCACACAGCCACACACCAGCCTCTGGCGTCATGCACGATCTCACGGTAGTACACACTCACACAGTCTCTTGGCGTCACACACCATTCCCCGGTGTCACCCAGGGGCACCCACGGTGTCTCTCCAGCTTCAGGCACATGCCTGCGGGCATCCACACTCAGCCCTCGGGTCTCTCGCGACTGCTCCCTGATAGCCACACGGGGGAGCCCGTGGCCCGCCAACGCCGAAGCCGTAGGCGGAGGTGGAAGTTGGGAGAGCAAACTGCAGACCCCGGAGGAAGACCAGGACACAGAAGGGTGGCGGGGGCTGGAGGCCAGAGGGAGAGAACTGAAGATGGCCTGGGACAGAGAAGTTCAAAGAGAGGGGGTTGGGAGTTGCCGAGAGAGGCAGTGTGGCAGAAAGAGAAGCAGAGACAGAAATTTGGAGAGATGGAGACCTAGGGAGTAGGTGCACCAGAGACTGGCAGAGGAGGTCAGAGACAGAGACATGCAGGGTATAGGAGAGACACACAGAGAGACATAGAGAGAGTCGGGGGCGCCTGCGTGGCTCAGTTATTAAGCAGCTGCCTTCCACTGGGATCATGATCCCAGAGTCCTTGGGATCGAGTCCCACCTCGGGCTCCCTGTTCAGCGGGGAGCCTGCTTCTCCCTCTCCCTCTGCGTGCCGCTCTGCCGACTTGTGCTCTCTCTGTCAAATAAGTAAAGTCTTTAAAAAAGAAAAGTAATATAGAGAGTCAGAGACAGGGACCGAGAAACGCAGACACCTAGAAACACAGAAGCGAACAGACGAACGAACTCGCACACCCCGCGGCCCACAGGGGCGGGTGGCGGAGGCGGGGCCTGCAGGGCGCGCCCCAGGGGCGTGGCCCCGGCGCTCTGTTGGGCGTGGTTGGGGCAGGGTTCCGAAGAGGCGCGTCCCGGGGCTGACCATTAAGGGCGTGGGCTGGCGGAGGCGTGTCCCGAGCGGCGGGTGTTGGGGGAAAGGGGGGGTCTCCACGCAGTCAGCCCATCCAAATTCGGTTTTTACCGACTGCATGGGGAAGCGAGACCGGCTGGAAGGGGACGCCGGCCCAGGTGCCTGGCAGCGATTTGATATGAGGGTATCAGACCCTGACTCCCCCGCCCCCAACCCCGAAGTAGCAACGGGCCTAGGTGGGGGAGGGGAACCGGGCTCACATCTGGAAAGCATCAGGCGCGCCGGACGTGCCAGGGCCCCGGGCCCGGCTGCAGAAGGGGGAAGGGAGCTAGGGCGCCCTCGTCCTCCCCCTTAACGGGGTCTGCCGGCGCCGGGGAGGGGCCTGGGCTTGCGCCTAGCCTCTGCGCCTCCCGCAGCTGGTTTCCATCAGCAGTTTTGGCCCGGGCCGCTCCCAAGGAGGAAACCCAGTTTAGAGTGGGGGAAGACAGGGTGACGACCCAGTCTCCTATCCCTGTCTCTGACGGCAGCCAGACGCTGGGGGGGCGGGGGAGACGGACTGACCGACGCTGCTCGAACCGTTCATAACCTCCATTTCTCGCCGGAGCTGCAAACCTCAGCCTTCTTTCCATCCGCATAACTTTAGTTTCCAGGTGTGCAATGCTATCTTGTGCCGCAAAGGAATGGCCCCAGCCTCGTGACAGCCTAGGAGTCCATTGTATTGTTGTGCCCATTTTTTGGAGGAAGAAACCGAGACCCCGGATTTGGCTTCAGTTCTAGCTTTTTTTTTTTTAAAAAGATTTTATTTATTTATTTGACAGATAGAGATCACAAGTAGGTAGAGAGGCAGGCAGAGAGAGAGAGAGAGGAGGAAGCAGGCTTCCCGCTGAGCAGAGAGCTGGATGCGGGGCTCCATCCCAGGACCCTGAGACCATGACCCGAGCTGATGGCAGAGGCCTTAACCCACTGAGCCACCCAGGTGCCCCCAGTTCTAGCTTTAATTATTCAAGAAGTGTGCAATGAATGCCAACAGTAACTCTAAGGTCGAATAACCCATCACCTATTGTCTATTTCCAGCTGGATGTCTGGTGGGTATGGCACCAAGCTCCAGATTCCACCTGCCAAACCTTCTTCCTACTGCAGTTCCAACCATCTGATAGTAACTCTTAACTTCCCTCCCTCTCTCACACCACTGATCTCGTGACAAATGCCGTTAATGCTGGCTTCCGTCTGTCCCCAATGCACAGTCACTTCTCACCTCCTCTGCTCTCCACACTCTGGTCCAGCCACCATTCCTCACTGGCTTCTCTCATCCTGGTCCCCACAGACCAGCCAGAGGGATCCTGTGGAGAGAAGTCCCCAGATAATAGCAAATGTTCGCGAGGAGGTGGCAAAATTGGAAGCGTCACACACTGGTGGTGGGAAGTAAAATGCTGCGGCCACTGTAGCAGTTGTTCTGCATTCATTCAGCAGAAGAACAGTCTGACAGTTCTTCAAAAGGTTAAGGTCCCCATATGACCCAGCAATTCCACTCCTAGGAACCGACCTTTAAAAAACCCCGAAAACATACATCCACACAAAGATTTGTACATGAACGTTCATGGCACCATGATTCATAATAGCCCCCAAGTGGAAATGACCCAAATATCAACGGATGAGTGGAAAAACGAAATGTGGTCTGTCCAGACTGTGGGATAGCATTTGGCAGTAAAAAGAAACAAAGTACTGACACGTGCTGCCACGGGCTGAACTTTGAGAACATCATGCTAAATCAAAGAAGTTGGTCCCAAAAGGCCATGTATTGCCTAATTCCATTGATATGAAATGTCCAGAATAGGCCAATATAAAGGGACAGAGAGAGAATCCGATGAGTGGTTTCCAGAGGCGGGGGGATAGTGGACGATGACAGCTAAGGGTGCAAAATTTCTTATTGGGATGGAAATATTCACAACTGTGTGAAAATATGAAACACCGCTGAACAGCTACACTTATATGGGTGAATTTTATGGGAGGTGAATTATATCTCAGTAGAGCTGTTAATCCTTTCACTTCCCTCCCTCCCTCCCCCCTCCCACCGGGAAAAACCCAAGTCCCTCTTGTGCTAAGAATTCTCCCATGTGAAAAAAAAAAAAAAAAAAGAATTCTCCCATGTGGCCCACCTCCCTCAGAGTGAAAATCAAAATTGTCACCAAGGCCTATGACACCCCATGCAATGTGGTGGGCCCTACCATTTTCTGCCCACCACCCTGGCTCCTCTCACCACTGCTGTCCGTCCCCCCAAGACATTCACAAGCCTCCCTCCCCCACCTCGTTCAGATCTCTGTTCAAATGCCATCTTCTCAATTAGACCATCCCCGATCACTCTGCTCCCTCATTCCACCCAAGTCCCTCATATCTCAACTCAGTTTTTTCCCCATAGTCCCTATCACCTTTAACGAATTATACAATTTATTTACTTATTAAGTCAATAGCCTTGCCCCTTCCCCAGCTCCCAACCTGGTAAGCAGTTCCTTTTGCACCCTTTTAGAAATAATCCATATAGCAAACAGGCTATATAGGCCAGTGCTTAAGAACATAGACTCTTAGGCAGCCTGAACTTAAATCTGGCTTTGCTACTTATTAACTTACTTGAGGCAAGTTATTTAACATCTCTGTGCCTCAGTTTCTCCACCTGTAAAATGGGCATAATAGTATCTATATATCTAATAAACTCTCAAGGTTCTGAGGATTAAGTGAGTCACAGAGAAGAGTCTGGCAGGCAGTAAATGCTTAATTTATTGTTAACTGTTATTTTGTTTTGTTTTGTTTTTAAAAATAGGCTCCAGGGGCGCCTGGGTGGCTCAGTGGGTTAGGCCGCTGCCTTCGGCTCAGGTCATGATCTCGGGGTCCTGGGATCGAGGCCCGCATCGGGCTCTCTGCTCAGCGGGGAGCCTGCTTCCCCCACCTCTCTCTGCCTCTCTGCCTGTTGTGATCTCGCTGTCAAATAAATAAAATCCTTAAAAAAAAAATAGGCTCCATGCCCGATGTAGGACTTGAAATCACCACCCCGAGATTGAGTCATGTGTTTACCAACTGAGCCAGACAGGTATCCCGCTGTTACTGTTTTATTATTTTTAATGAGCAGCACTAAAATCTTAAAAAAGAAGGATGGTCACCCATATGTACTTCAACCATTTTGGCCACCAAGTAGCCTGTGTAGCCTTCGACAAGTCCCATCCCCTGAGTGTAGCTGCCTCTTTGATGGAATGGAGATGGGGCAAATATTCCCAAAGGCCTGACAAGCAATGGCTTTTCCTGGCAGACTTTCAAAACTGACTTTTATTTGTTGGTATTCCAAAAGAAATACGTGCTTATCCATACACACACACTGCCCGCCCACTTTCTAGAATGGAAATTACACAGGAAGGACCTTTTCTTTTTTTTTTTTTTTTTTTGGTTTTGTTCCTTGCTTCTTGTTCCTCACCACCTCCGTGGGCACAGGACATGCAGGTGAGCAGGGTAGGTCTGGTCTCTGCTCTTTCAGGGCTCAAAGCTACAGAGAGATGGACCCACCCCTGTAAACACAAAGGTCAAGGCAGAGTAAGTACCGTTCTTCAGACTGCGGAGTTGGGTGGAGGTTGGATCCCAACCTTAGCTCCCTCTTTCTTGCTATGCGGTAGTTAGTAAAGGCCCCTCTCCAAACTTCTCCTTATGCATCCATGAAATCTGTGTGATTACTGAACTTGTCCAATAGAAATATGGGCAAAGGGTGTGAACAGGCAACTCATAGAATTAAAAGTGGTCTAACAGAGATACAAATGTGTTGCCTCATGGCAACAGGGAGGGAGATGTGGTAGTTAAAAGAGAACACAGTTTTCCCCCATAAGACTGGCAAAAATGTCTGGTGAACTGATGGGAAAATGGGCATCTCAGAAATTGCCATTGGAAGTCAGCTGAGTGCACGCTTAGTGGAAGGAAGTGTGGCAGTGTCAATTAAAAGTTTTTAAATGAATATATTATAATGACCAAGCAATTCTATTTCTTAGAGTGGAGCCTCTGGAAATACACACATATAGGCACAGAGGTAGGTACAAGGACATTACTGCTGCGAAGTTCCCAACAGCAAAAGAACTGGGAGAGCGGATAATCCCACAGTGGATGCTAAAGCAGCCATTGATAATACAGTGATGGGGGACCTGGCATCATTGGTAGAGCACTCGACTCTTGATCTCAGGGCTGTGAGTTCAGGCACCACACTAGGGGTAGAGATTACTTAAAAATGAAATCTTTAGGGAAAGCTGGGTGTCTCAGTCAGCTAAGTGTGTGTCTTCACCTCCAGTCATGATCCCAGGGTTCTGGGATCGAGCCCCACGTCTGGCTCCCTACTCGGCGGGAAGCCTGCTTCTCCCTCTCCTCTTAGCTCTTGCTCTCTCTTGTTATCTCTGTCTCTCTAATAAATAAATAAAATATTTTTTAAAAATAATAACACAGTAACAGAAAATATGTCATCTAAATTTAGACGAATGGACAAATTCCTAGAAGAATACAACTTAGTAAAACTGACACAGGAAGAAATAGAAAAGCTAAATAGTCCTGTAACCATCAAAGAAATCCAATTTTTTTAAAAGATTTTATTTATTTATTTGACAAACAGAGATCACAAGTAGGCAGACAGGCAAGTGGAGAGAGGAGGAAGCAGGCTCCCTGCCGAGCAGAGAGCCCAATGTGGGGCTCAATCCCAGGACCCTGAGATCATGACCTGAGCCGAAGGCAGAGGCTTTAGCGCACTGAGCCTCCCAGGCGCCGCAACAAATTTTTTTTTTTTTTTTTTTTTTTTTTTAGAGAGAGAGAGATGGAACAGGAGCAGGGAGTGGAGAGAAGGGAAGAGGGGGAGGGCGAATCTTAAGCAGACTCCATGCCCAGTGTGGAGCCCAACAAGGGGCTCAATCTCACAACACTGAGATTATGACCTGAACTGAAATCAAGAGTCGGACACTTAATCAACTAAGCCACCAAGACATGCCTACAAAAATCCAACTCTTAACTGAAATCCTTCCCATAAAGAAATCTCTGGACACATGGGGTGCCTGGGTGGCTCAGTGGGTTAAAGCCTCTGCCTTCGGCTCAGGTCATGATCCCAGGGTCCTGGGATAGAGCCCCACATCAGGATCTCTGCTCCGTGGGGAGCCTGCTTCCTCCTCTCTCTCTCTGCCTGCCTCTCTGCCTGCTTGTGACCTCTGATTGTCAAATAAATAAATAAAATCTTTAAAAAAAAAAAATCTCCGGACACAGATGACTCAACACCACCAAAATAACAGTGATACACAAGGCAAATATATAGCTCAATTTATATATGTGTGTATATATATATGTGTGTGTGTGTGTGTGTGTATATAAATATGTATATGTATATAATAGTTATGCATTTGTATAGTTACTTAGATTCACATATTTGCAAATGCATAAAGGAAAACATGCAAGAATATGCAACAAACTAATTATGATAACTTCTGAGAGAAGGAATTTGGAGTTGTCCCTTTACCCGTATTTCTTTGAAACCATGTTTATGCCCAAACCCAACTCAATCAAAGGTCAGATTCTTTTTAGCCCATGACAGGAAAATTAGGTTGAGACCCACCCTGAGATCTGCCATCTGGTTCTGGACACTACTATATTCAAAGCAAACAGTATTTGCTCACTAAATGTTAGTCCAAAGGAAACCATTTCTCTCATTTTACCACAGAAGAGTCTACCACATATGTAACACTGTGCATTTATTTACAAAGAGGTTAGAGAAACACACAGAGTCTGGCCCCCCTGTGCACTGGGGAGTCACCATCGTCATAATAAATACAGTAATTTTTAAAAAAGAAAAAAAATACTGGATTGGAACAGTTGAGGGTCTTCCAGGCTCCCCACACTCCCTCTCAGCAGGGGAGAAAGGGGGCATGAGATAGAAGTCATCTTCCTTTCCTCTTCTACCTCTTAATCCTCCATAATTGTCCAGGGATAGAGGTGAAAAGTCTTTCTTTCCAGGTGTTACCACCTCCTACTTGACCCTCAAAACCCCAAAGTCAGTGCTCCTTCCTTTCCCAGGGCACTCTGCAGGCACCACCTGAGTCAGACACAGAGTCTCTGACCATGGTGCCAAGGGGATGTCCTAAGAATCCAGGGACATGGACAGGGGGCACTTTGTGAATGGGAAGTGGGGGGAGGACACTGTATCTGGGCATGGAAAGGAGGAATAAGAGGGTTCAGTGACGGAAGCGAACAGGAACAAACGGACTAAGTGTCTAAACTAAAATGGGGAAATTCAAACTGAATTACCCCTTCTGCATACCATAGTACACCCATAGTACAGATGAGGAAAGTGAGGCCCAAACAAAGGGAACTTTCTTGCCCAAAGGCTGCAGAGCCAGCAGCTGAACTGGGTCAAACAGGGCTCCTCCCCCATTCCTCCCCATGGTGGAGGGGGAGCCTTTTCAACCAAGACTTGCAGTGAATGGGGGCAGTGAGGAAGGGTCTTTGGAAGCAGAGAAAATGGTGGTCTTTGGAAGGGAGGTATGGAAGGGTCAGTGATTGGGAGTGTGGTGGTGCAGAGGCCATGAAGGGGGAGCCCAAGCAAACTCCCAAACTCACACTGTAGTCATGACCTTGAGAGAACCCGAACGGAAACGCAGTATCTTTTTTTTGAGTGCGTGGGAAGCCTTGATCTTCACAAAGACTTTGGCGGGGCCCGCAGGCGCCCCTCCACCTGCACCACCCCCTGCCCCAGAGGCCGCGGTGGCTGCCACCAGCTGCTGCGGCCACACCAGACCACCGCTGCCGTCTGAGTCGCTGGATGCGGAGCTGAAGGCCGGCGACTCCCCCTCGCTGGCGCTCGATTCACTCTCCCCATAGCCGCCGCCCACACCACCTGCGGGTCCCCGGCGTCCAAGCGGCCCCAGGCGCCCGGCCGAGCACTCCGAGTCGCTGCCCGCGCAGCCATAGAGAAGACGGCGCTGAGGAGCGGACGGGGATGGGCCCGGCACAGGGCCGCGGGCCGCGGGGGCTCGGGGACGGCCGCGGCGCCCGTCCGCAGCGTCGATCTCGGCCGTGGAGCGCCAACGGCGGCAGGACCCCGCGGCCTGGGCCGCAAGCGTGGGCGCGGGGCCGCGGCGGGGCCGCGGCGGCCGAGGCTCTTCCCGTTCGGCCGTGGGGTACTTGGGGGGCCCGGGAGGAACCGCGGCCGCGCGGCCCAACAGGCTGGTCTCGGACTGGGAGCGCGCGGCCTTGCGAGCCCTGGGTGAGCCCCGGCGGCCCGAGGCCTCCGTCATGCGTCCGCGGCGGCCGGCGGCCCGGGGACGCTCCCGGGGTGGGGACTGCTCCACGCTGCGGCCACGGGTTAGTGGGGGCGCTTTGCGGCGGGCCGCCCGGCCAGGGAGGCCACGGGTGGCGGCCTGCGCGCCCGGGATGTACTGTGCCTTCACTAGGCGCCCCTCGGCCGGGCTGTCGGGGGGCGAGGGAGCGGCGGGCGGCGCGGGGGGCTCGGGCGCCGTCTCCGACTCCCACTGCGAGGCCCAGGCGCGGCCTAGGGCGGCCGGGCTGGCGGGACGACCCCCCGCGCGCTCCACCGGCGGCTCGGGCGCGGGCCGCGCGCCTCCGGGGGGCGGGGACACGTCCGGCGGCCTCTGGCGCACGCTGTTCTGGCGCCGCGGGCCCCCGTCTGCGCCCCCGGGACTGGTCCGGGGCTGGCCCGCCCCCCGGCGGCGGCGCCTGCGCAGGAGCGCCGAGATGTAGCCGTCCAGGGGCCGCCCCGCCCCCGAGGCGTCCGACGAGTCTGCGGGAGCCCGGCTGCAGGGCCGCGGGCTGCGCAGCGCCACGGCGTGCAGTGGACTGGGCGTCAGGAAGGGCCCGGCGCGCGCCCGCCGCTCCGCGGAGGAGCAAGCCTCGGGGCCCGCAGAGCCCGCTGCCGTCGGGTAGGGCGCCGAGTATGATCGCGGCACGGCTGCCCGAGCGCTCACCGCCTCCGGAGCACTGGGACTGGCGTCTCCTAGGGAGGGAGGCAAGAATAAAAAAAGGAAGAGAGTGGAGGGACCCTCGAAGTCCTTGCTCAAGGAGCCTAGGAGGGGCAAGTTGCCTACCCCGCCCTCCTTCACTGTCATCCAAAACCCTGCTCTCACCCTTCCAGGCATATCAGGTTCATAACCAATTCGTCACAAAACCATGAAGGGTCTGTCCCGCCTCTGCCTCTCTGACCTTCATATCTAATCCCTGTCTTCTATAATTCTAGGTCTTGGGCTCTGCTGCCCTCTTGGAAGCACACGCCAGTCACGTTCCAGCCTCAGGGCCTTTGCACTTGCCGTTCCCTGGAACATGCTTCCCTGAGGATATCTGCTTCGCTTACTTCAGGGCGCCACTCAAATGTCAGAGTCTCAGTGATATCCTCCCAAGCCATGTGTCCTAAAATTGCAACTTCCTCAACTCAAAAGGGTATGCCCTCCCCAGCTCCCTTCCCTTTCTTCTCTTCCTATATGTCTGTATCTTATTTATCTTGTATATTATCTGTTTCTCCCACTGCAAAGTCAGCTTTATGAAAACAGGGATTTTTTTTTTCTTTCCCTCTGGGTATTCCTCACCACTGAAACAAACCTAAGCTGGCACCTAGTAGGGGCTCCGAAACTAACTTGTATAAGTGAAAAACAGGAGTTGCTGTTTACGTGGCTACCAAGTGCCAAGTCCAATGGTAGTGAGGGCTCAGGCTCACTGAGTATGAAGAACTTCCCTATGAGGCAGGTGCTGCTAATAATCCTATTTTAACAAAAGGAGAAACAGAGGCCCAGAAAGAAGCAACATGCTCAAAATCACATGAGAAGGAAGGGTCACAGCCAGAGTTTGAATCCAGGTCAGTCTGACTCAGAAGCTTGTGCTCAAAAGCATTCTCTTCCTGCCCATTCCCTGCCTCTCAGGGCCCCAACCCCACCCACCTTACCTAGGGACTTGGGCCTCTCACTGGCGTAGATGCCTCGGGGTTCAGAGGGACCCAGGCGTCCATAGGAGCCAGATCCAGAGAAGCCACTGTCCCCACAGAAGGTAGAGGGGGGTGAGTCTGGGCCTCCCGTGGAGCTGGGGTCTTCATAGAAGCCTGGATTCCAGGGAGTGGAGGAGAGACAATCAGGGGCCTGGACGGGGAAACCAGGGGTGGGAAAGGAAGAGACCAAGAGGCAGAGACAGGGAAACCTGAGAGGTAGGGGGCAGTAGGAAAGATGGGGATATCCCAGGCAGACCCTTCTCCCTCTACGCATGCTCACCTGAGCTGCGCCCGCTTTCCTGTTCCAGGCCCCCAGACTCCAGGCTCAGGTCTCCCAGCTGCTGGCCCAGGTCCCAGATGAGCCCAGGCAAGGCCTCCTGAGGGCATGGGGAGAGCAGGATAGTCAGAATATCCCCAATCCTCTGCCGCGTGCCCCCCTCCCCATATATCCCCCTGATAGGCAGAGCTTCACTTTGACAGTGAGGCTCTGATTTCAAAAGTCTAAAAGCAGTACCGAAGTCCCAGGATCTCCCTCAAGATCTCTGTCCCTTCATCCCATTATAAGTCCCAGCGATGGGGCACCTGGGTGGCTCAGTGGGTTAAAGCCTCTGCTTTCAGGTCGGTTCATGATCTCAGGGTCCTGGGATGGAGAATCCTGCATGGGGCTCTCTGCTCAGCAGGGAGCCTGCTTCTCCCTGTCCCCTCTCTCTGCCTGACTCTCTGCCTACTAGTGATCTCTGTTTGTCAAATAAATAAATAAAATCTTAAAAAAAAAAAAAAGAAGTCCCAGTGATTATCTAACTCAAGTCCTTCATGCTGCAGCTACATTAACCTTTCTTAGGTGGGATAAGCTTCAGAAGTTCCCATCCCTCGCCCCCTCCCTGTCAGGTGTTTCCTCCATAACCCCTCAACCCCTATCAGAACAATCCTCTTCGAGTCTCAGTTTACATGGTGTCACTGTAAGGGGAGTTTGCCCCCAAAAGACCCAGGACCCAGCAGATCCCCTAGCCATTGGTCCACCTCCTCCCAGTCCTTGACTTTCTCTTCTCAGATGCTCCCATCATCTCCCTCTGCCCCTTATCATCAGCACAAAGTCCTTTTGTAAGTCTTCCTTAAGTCCTTCTTGCTGCAGACTGATTCTTTCCCTCATATGGATAAAACAGGCTGACCACAACTCGTAGAAGTCTTCGGTCCTTCCCCCAGGAAGAGCACTCTAGGAAGTCCTTCTGTGAGTCTAGCCCGTAGCAGTACTAGAGTAACAAGCTCCAGCCTGTTCCCTGGCCCCAGGGAACATCTTTCTCCCACCCGTGCTTCATTCCCACCCGGAAGCCTCCCATGTCTGCCCCTGAACCTCATCCCCATGAGAAAGTCCAGTTGAGTCTATCCTGGATCCTTCTTGCTGCAGAAAATGAGCATTTCTTATCAGCTGAGGATAAAGGAAGGTGAAAACCCTTTTAGAGGAGCGACAGTGACCAGGGACGGGTCTAGGGACTAAGGCAACACAGATGGGGCTTCCAAGACGCTAGGACCTAACCCCATTTTGGAAAAACAGGGCCAGATCCAGGAAGAGACGCACGTGGGTCTGGGGCGAAGCCAGAGGTGGCCGACACCACAGGCTGACAGTTGACCCTCAGACAAAAGCAACTTGTCTGGACGGCGGGAGGGAGGGAAGGAGGGGGGAGGAGCCGGGAGGCCAGTCACCCAGCCCTGCCTATTTAGGGCAGAAAGACTGGCCGGATCCCCCATCCCCCTCACAGACTCCCCCCTCCCTGCTTCCTACTCCTGTGGCTGCTCTCCTGGGCCCCATGTCCTCCCCCTTCCCCCCACCCCAAGAACAGAAGCCCCCATCTGGGTTTGTTTATGGGAGGAAAGTCAACAAATCATTCCATGTTGGGCTCCTGCCCTGGGTGTGCAGAGATGCTCAGGGTGGCGTCATCTTGGAGCAGAACCCAGGAAAGCAGCCGGATTGTACACAATCGGGGTGGCTAAAACAATGTCAGAGACCCCGGCCAGGTACCCCATGTCATGTCCCCCACTAATCACCACCCCCTCACTCTGCTCCAGCCACGCTCCCTGGATGACTATGCGGTGTTCCTACCTCAGTAAGGATGTGCTCCCCTTGCATTTCTTCCTGGCTCCCTCTCTGGCTTCATTCAGGTCTTTCCTTACACGATCCCTCCCCTGACCGGTCTTTCCAAAATAGCTTCCCCGTCATTTTGCACCCATTGACCTGTTTCCCCCCTTCACCCCCCCCACCCGCTTCCCTGCACCGTAGCAGTAATGACCTCTTGGCTCAAAAGGATGCATCAGGTTGTCATCAGGTCTGTCTCACTAAAAGTCATCCCTGGAAGGCAGAGATTTTCATCTGCTTTGTTCATGTCAGGATTCCCCCACCCACCCCTAGGGAACAGCACAGCTCCTGGAACAAAGCAGGTGCTCAGGAAATGTTTGATGAAAATGAATGTACACAGCAGAATACTATATAGCTGTCAAAATGGTAGGACACAATTTCTACACAGAATCATCACTAAGAGGGGGCACCTGGATGGCTCAGCAGGTAAAGCGTCTGCCTTTGGTTCAGGTCATGATCCTGGAGTCCCAGGATCGAGCCCCACATCGGGCTCCCTGCTCAGTGTGGAGTCTGCTTCTCCTTCTACCCCTTACCCTGCTTTCTCTTACTTGCCCTCTCTCTCTCTCTCTTTCTCTCAAATGAATAAATAAAATCTTAAAAAAAAAAAAAGAATCATCACTAAGACACAGCATTGACAAGAAAAAGAAAAGTGTCGCATATGAGTGGGAGTCAGATTTACCTGCAGGGCCTGGGTCCCACTTCCAGAGCTTCTGATTCCAGCCTGGAGCCCAAGAATCGGCATAACTTACAAGTTCCGGGGTGACATTGCTTAGCCCAGCAGCCACACTTTGAGACCCGCTGGTGTTATCTCTGGGACCTCCCCCAAGAGACTGGCAATGGCAAGAAGCAAAGCAAAACCCTACGTTTCTTGGCAGGTAAGCTCTTCCTACAAGCAGATCCATTGGTCTAGAGGGACTCATGCCAACGTGACATTGGTGATGATCTCCGAGGAGACCCTGTGTGACCTTGAGCAGGTTACTCCCCTCTCTGGGCCCTGGTCTCCTCGTCTGTAACATGGCCTCATTCAGCTCCCTCTCTTACGGCGTGTTGTGAGGATTATATGACTTAAAACAGCGGTTCCTTTTAAGCTCAATAATTGCTAGCTTTTATTCTTACACGAAAGCTATGAATTTCCAACCAGCAAAATATAAAGTCATGTTTTACTTGTGTAATTAAAAATAAACATAAAAGGATAGACTGGGAGGGGAGCTAAGTTCTATGGGTTTAATTTCAGTTCCTGCTCTGTAGGGAAGAGCAGGGGTAAGGGGGACAAACCGGAGAGGCCTTCTCTTCCCCCATGCCTGGGCCCTCCAACACCACCCCAAGTCTGCACACTCCCACTGTTGGTAAGTTTGACCCCCTCCCTTCCGGGTACAAAGTGATGACTCTTCAAAAGGAACTTGGTCTGAATCCTGCTCCCCATGTACCCACAATACCCCTCATCCCCAACCCCTTTTCTTTGCAAGCCCTTCTGCCAGCAGGCCTGTGGTCGTGCAGTTGGATAGGTTTAACGGGCTCCTTAGGTGAGGACCCCTGGAGACCCCATGGCCTAAACTTTTCCAGACCTGTGTTCCCCACTGCTCACATGCCCCTAGTCTGTGTCCCATTCTCTTTAGCGCGATTTGGAAGTCCTTCTTCAAGTCTAACTTAAGTCCTTCTTGCTGGAAGGGGATGCTTTTTCTTGGTGGAAGAGAATGGAACTCCCACACCCATCCAGGATTCTGACCTCTCTTCTCTGAGATACCCCCGGTCTTTACCTGCGTCCTGGCTACTCCTATTAGCAACGAATGGAGTCTGGCTTCAATCTTTCTGGCTTCAAAGGGAGTGTATTCCTTGGCAGGGGGTGCGGGGCGGGAGGGGTTAGCATCACAAGACAGAGGCTCGGGATCAGAGGAGGTACCCACACCCTCTTCTGAAGGACCCAGGAACCCCCAACCGCAGAGACGTTTATATTTAGCGCTTTTCTGTTCCTCCCTCCGCGCCGCTGCCTTCCTCCCGCTGCCTGCCACCGCCTCCTCCCTGACGCTGGGACGGAGCTTTGCCTGGAGAGTGTGGGGGAAAGAGGCCTCTCCACTACCACCTCCTGGGGGGCGGGGTAGACTGAGGGGCAGAGAAGGGGGGAGACTCAGCGGCAGGAATAGGGAAGCTGAAGGGCAGCGAGGGGAGACTGAGGCAGACTGAGGGACCGGAAGGAAGGACACAGCTCGCCCATCCCCATGCTCTCTCCCTCTCCTTGTACGTACGGTGGGAGGTGCCTACCCAAGCCCAGCCAGCTTGGGGTGGGGTGTGGGGGGGAGCTGGTGAAGGCCCCCACAAGGCGTCTCTAACTTTGGGAGGGGGTGGGGCCTCCCACAGCTGTTTCTGCTTCCAGAGAAGAATGTGCAGGGTCTCACTCCCGGTCGGGGGAGGGGCTGTGCGTGCAGCCCCGGAGTCTGGCGTCAGTCGCCCTCCCCATTCTCCATCTGGGGAGGGGGCAGTGGAGGTCAGCAGCAGGGAGAGCCCCCTCCCCCGCTGCCCGGGCTCAG
Organism: Neogale vison; assembly: GCF_020171115.1. Taxonomy (NCBI): domain Eukaryota; kingdom Metazoa; phylum Chordata; class Mammalia; order Carnivora; family Mustelidae; genus Neogale; species Neogale vison. The sequence goes on along the minus strand of NC_058097.1, from coordinate 53,048,483 downwards.
GTTTCCCCAAACGGGAAGCTCTGACCACACACAGGCTTGGGGATGGGATCTGCAGAGGGAGCCAGGGTCTGGGGCCTGGCAGGCTGGGGGGAGGGGAAGAGAGAGATAGGGACAGGGACGTGGGGCGGGAAGAGAGAGAGGTGCAGAAAGGCAAGAGAACGCCAGGGAGACGGAGACAGAGAGACACAGAGAGACGGAGGATTAAGAAAGATAGAAACAGATGCTGAAAGTCAGAGATGTGGCAGGAGGGAGACAGAGTGAGAGAAATCCAGGAAGAGGTCGGGAAAATCAAAGAATGACAGAGAAGGAGAGAGGGGTGGTGCTCTTGAAGTCATTCTGGAGACCTCTGCCTCTTTTTCTACCATTAGAACACTCAGGGAGTCCAGAAGCCAGACCCCCATGCTGCCTCGACCTGCCTCTTCTGGGGCTCACCAAGGCTGGGACCAGCTAGGAAAGGAGGGAAAGTGTCACCGCAGAGTAAAGATCATCGCGGACTGCAAGCTTCCTCCCAGCGGTGATCCCTCCCTCAGGAAGCCCAAGGATCCCCTCCCCCCACCCCGCCCCCTCCAGAGATCTCCAAGCACACCGGGACTTAGGGAAGATGGAGCCCTGGTGGCGGGGCCAGAGGGGGGCATGTTTGGATCCCAGCTGTGTGACCTTGGGTGAGTCGCTTGCCATCTCTGAGCCTCAGCTTCTTGCTCTGTAAAATGGGGACTATCACCCCTTTCTCCCCCAAGCTTCAAGAAGACAGCGCATGCCAAATACTCGGCCCAGGCTTGACACATACTTAGCGCCCAGAAGAATTTTCTTTGGGGAAGGGGCCTGTGCATTTCACGAGGCTCCAGCGGAAGCGATGCTGTCCCCCTTCCCCAGTTTGGGGGTGGGCAGGCCAGATCCCGCCCGGCGCCCATACTCCAGGGTCTCCAGTCCCACCCCCTGTCTTTTCCCCCTCCCCCACCGGAACGGGTGTCTGAGCATCCAACCGAGACGGACAGACAGACACAGACGGGGGCGGAGGGATGGACGGACAGGCGGCCCCTCACCAGCTGCTCCTCCAGGGCCGCTGCGGCCCGGCGCGCTGCCGCCGCATCTTCGTCCTCATCGGCGTCCTCCTCGTCCTCGGCCTCGGCGCCCCCCATTCCGGGCTGGGCCAGCCGCAGCGCTTGCTGCACGCGGTACTCCTGCCTCTCCCGGAGCCAGTGCAACTCGCAGAGCCCGGCCAGGCTGCCCTCCAGCCAGCCCCGCAGCCGGCCCCGCTCGGGGCTCACCGGGAACGAGAAGGCCCGGATCATGGCTGCGGCCCCCCACCCCAGCCCGGCCGGGCCCCACGGCCACCCCTCTCCGGGTCCCACCTCCCCGCCCCAACAGCCCGCCTGCCCGCCCGCCCGCTGGCCCGGCTGTCACCGTCTCATCTGCATAGGCGCCCGCCCATTGGGCCGCCCACCCGCGCCTTATCTGCATGGCCACGCCCCCGGCGACAGAGCAACGGTCGCCTATTGGCTGGTACCCTCCCTTACGAAGATGCCCGGCGATGCACCCGCGCCCCCCGACGCGACGCATGCTCGCAGCTTCCTACTCGCTTTGCTTCTGGGCGGCCTCGCCACGCCCCACCGCTTGCTGCCTTCGGGCTCTAGTCACGCCCCCCTCTCGCGTCACAATGAAACAAGTCCGCCCTTGCTCCAACGACATTGGCCCGTGCCTCCCCGATCCCGCAGCTGGTTCCGCCCCCTTGCGGGCGAGCTCTGGCTATCATTGGACTGTCCCGCGAAAGGAGAAGGGGTGATCTATAAATAGAGAATGGGTCCACGTGACAGTTTGGCAACCTTCCCTCTCCCCCCACCCCTAGCGACCCTGAGCTGCTGAGGGTGTGCGGGGGGCGGAAAGGGTTCTCGAGTCGAGCCCTGATTTTGCCTCCTCTTCCACGAAGGCTTCCCAGACACTCAGCTGTAAAACTAGAAGGCAGCCAAGAGCGATAGCCTTCCATAAAATAATGCTTCTAAGCAGGACGGGCTTCACGGGCGTGTGACCAGCTTAGGAGGGCCCCGCGCTTGGTTTAATATTGGCTGACTCCTAAGAGTCAGATAGGTTATATCCCAAATTCTGGAATTTAAGACCAGCCTGGGTGGAAGATTCTATGATCCGACCAGAACAGAATCTGAGCATCTTTTGTCTCCCAGATTGTGTGGGGGGCATTGCGTTCACCATTCTACGATTCCAGGAGCCTTTGTTCAACGTTCTAAGAGGCTTTGTTCTCAGCATTCTAAGATGATCTGTTCTCAACATTCTGTGGTCCTAAGAGTCTGAGCCTGACTTTGGTTTCCAAGGTTCCTTTCTGGCTCCCCAGGCTCCGCGAGCCGGGCTGGCGCCCCCTCAGGCGGCCAACCTGTGTCACTACGCCGAGTGTGTGTCCCTACAACCTTAGAGATCTAGCTCCAATAGTCATACCCATTTCTCAGACAGACCTTGACTCACTAATAGCCAGGTCCCAGATGATCACGTGAGAACTTTCCTCTTTTATGATCCCCTCTTTTATGGCACCAGGAGATATCTGGTCGTAAGCTGGAGAGGCAGTGATTATCATCGACTCTGGAACCAGACTGCTGGGGGGTGGGGGTGGGGCTGTTTTTGAAGGGATCCTCAGCCCCTGCAACTTTCTAGCTGTGTGACCTTGGGAAACTTGCTTAATCTCTGTACCTCAGTGTCCCTATCTGTATAATGGGGGTCATAATACTGTCTAACTTATCCCGTCATTCTGAGGACTGAGTAAGATATTTGCTCAGTGCTTTCCATGTATAAAGAACCACAGGAGGGTCTGTTAAATAAGTCCAAAATAATCCCGAGGAGAAAAATGAGCCTGGACTTTAAGTAGAGACAAACTATATTCACTTCTCCTTTTGTTTAAGACAGACTAGATTGTCCTTAAACAGTCTTAATTTTCCGACAGTGGGGAGATGGTTGGGATTTCTGATAGGTGGATCTGGGGAGCTTGCACTCCAACAAGATTTTCTTAGTAGTTCATGTCTGGGGTGATGTCAGGGTTGGGTTTTTGTTTTTTGTTTTTTGTTTTTTGTTTTTTTTTTCCATCTCTGCTGTTGGTGCAGAGCTGCCTGAACCGTCTCTTGTGTAAAATGTTGGATCTAGAACGGATTTAGGTTTTGGTCACTGGGCATTCGCAGATAGGTATTCCTAGGAAGATAAATAAAAAGAGAATTATTACTGGGAGAATAAGAGAGTAACAACAGGATCAGAGGCCTGAGGGCAGCCAGTTGCCAGGGCTCCCAGAAGGAGGTACAGAGAGATGGTTGGTTGGTGGAGTCAGAACAGTGGTTCTAATTCTGCAGGTTTCCTCGGTGGCCTCTTGATGTTCTTACTGATGATCATGATGTCTGAGTCGTCCCCGGAAATGAACATGCAGCAGGTGTTTCCAACCACAGGCTACAAGTCCTTCCCTTCGATGTCCCTAACCTGATACAAGGGTTGCCCAAACATGGTTGGAGGTGGTGTGGAATCCTCGGAGCTTACTGCTAAACATTTGGCTCCTTGTTCCAAGCCTCCTTTGAATGCTAATGAAAGGGGGGCTCAGGGTCATCCTGGTTCCTGTGTCTGGGTGGTGACTTCCAGTCTTCACAGGATGTACAGGTCTCTCATGTTTGGGGGGGGGGATTTGATGGGGGTTTGAGTCAAGAAATAGTGAAGTTTAGACATTGATAGAATGAAGGGGAATCAAGACCCTGAAAAGGATTTACAGGATTGGCAAGATAACAGAAGCCAGTCAGCTTCTGGTAAGTAGATGCCAGTCTGCAAATCTTTACCCATAAAATACACATCATTGGGGCAATCCCAAGACTCATGAAAATAATTGTCTAATTTATTTGAGGGGTCAGAAAATAAATGTTGTGGGTTTTGTTTTCTTTTTTTGATTTTTTTTTGTTTTTTGGTTGTTATTTATTTATTTACTTACTTTTGGTTGTTTTTTAAAACGTTGATTAAAGGCAGAAACCAGGTGTGCCTGAGTGGCTCAGTCCGTTAAACTTCTGCCTTCAGCTCAGGTTGTGATCCTGGGGTCCTGGGATCGAGTCCTGTGTCATGCTCCCTGCTCAGGGGGTAGTATCTGCTTCTCTCCCTCTCAAATAAAATCTTTTTTAAAAAAGGGGGTGGCACCTGGGTGGCTCAGTGGGTTAAAGCCTCTGCCTTCGGCTCAGGTCATGATACCCAGGGTCCTGGGATCGACCCCCGTATTGGGCTCTCTGCTCAGCGGGGAATCTGCTTCCTCCTCTCTCTGCCTGCTTCTCTGCCTATTTGTGATCTGTCAAATAAATAAAATCTTTAAAAAATAAATAAATAAATAAATTTTTTAAAGGGTGGGGTGGGAACCAAGGAGAAGATGCTGGGATGGGGCTGGGACCATGAAATGAGTCACAAGACGGGTAATGCCACTGATACCAAGAGAAATTGTGAGCAGCACCGGTTGACTTGGAATCGGCAATATTTTGATAGCTGGAAAATCTGGGTGAGTTCAGTGAGGAGGTGGTTCCTGCCATTAGGGCTGTTACTGTGTCATTTACCACATGAAAGTTTCCAGAGACCGAGTCCCCTGCAGGGGCCGTTAGGGAAGTTGTGAAAGGAACACATAAATCCCGATTCACTAATGGTAGGGATAGGGAAAGTTTTGTTGTGACGATCAAGTGGTGATTTGGGAGAGGTCTTTGAGGGGACGGTGCTCAGTCCATCTGCAACCATCCTGTTTCCAAATCAGGTCACATTCCGAGGAACTGGGGGATAAGATTTCAGCAAACTTTTTTTTTTTTTTGGTGGGGGGGAGACAGAATTGAACCCATAACAGGCCCAGAGACCACTGGAGTCACGTTTTAGTCTTGGGCGAAAGTGAAATTAACGATTGGATAAATTCATTCCATGGATAAAGTTAGCCTTCCAGTGCGAAGTCATGTCCTAGATGGCGTCCTTGTGACCTACGTGATGATAATCCTTCCCTAGATACCTGTGTCCCTGTGAGCAAGGTCTTGGGGTAGGTATTGCCAGAGAGTGAGTTCAGCAAGGGATCATCCACATTTTGATTCGAGGGATATTGCAAGGGAAAACCACGTCCTGCAAATTAGCCTTCAGCGTCCGGGAAAATTAAGCAGGGGCTTCAGTGAACACTTGAGCCCACCTGTCCCCATGTATTGTTGACTTTCCCAGGTGAAAACAAAAAGATGATGAACCAGACATAGAGGGATATGAATGTGTAGAGGAGGTGTTAAAGTGAGGGGTGCTGGAAGGTAGAGAATGGCCAGGACAGTGTGTGGAGTGGGAACTCTTGGGAACCTAGGTTTGACTATTTTATTTATGGCCTTCGGGTCTTGGACTAGCCATATCCCCATGGTAGTCTGGAGTTCTAGATGGGCAAGGCAGGAGTGCTGCAAGGGCCAGGAGCTGGGATTAGGAGACCCCAGGTGATGGATGGAGGCACCTGAAGTCAGTTTCAGGAAGAGCAAGAAGTTTCCATTTCCACTTTGAGAGAGGGTCAGCCTCCAAGATGCGCCCTATGTTGTTGGGGCCCAAAGAGAATCCAAATGCAGGGCAGCTGCGTCTTGAATATGTGGGCTGAGGGAAAAATTGATGGGGTTTTGGGGGGAGAGGGAGGGAGCAGGGGAGTAGGAAGGGTAAGGGGTTAGATGGATCAGAGCAGTCTGGGACTTCCAGACATGGGCTCTCTTGTGAACATGAAATCTTGACATTCTGGATTGAAAGAATAACCCTTCCTGAAAGATTTCATGCAGGAGTTTGGGTATAAACCGTGCTGGGTAGTAAGGGGGCCTTGTGAGTCAGAGTGACTTAGACAAGCGTAAGCACATGGTGAACTGTGGGATTCATCATAATCATTGCTGTGTACTGGGGCAGGGGGAAAGGGGAGGGGGGTGGATATTTATGGGGAGGGTGTGGCCCATGTCTAAAATGGGGCAGGATACCCAGTAATGGGGATAATCATTTCCCCCTGTGGCTTGAGGGGTATTTATAGGCACAGAGGAGAAAGCGTGCCAGGAGAGAATCCTTGGGGAGATGAAATCTTACCCCTCAAATTTAGTGTCCCTTTTCTTTACAGTCCCTACAAATGCCTCTGTCAAGATCAGGGTTGGCGGTATCTGATGGCCCTGATAGGATGGGCTTTTTCCATCCCTGAGTGTTTAAGTTGCGGGAACTTAAGTGACATTCTTGGCTTTGACTTGCTCTGCCATGGCATCCTAGCGGTTTTGCACTGCCTCATGGGATTCTGCAGTCAAGGCATTTCCCAGCTGACGTCATGAGGTTTTTAAAGATTATTTTATTATTTTTTTGAAAGAGTTTATTTATTTTTGCACATGCGCGCATCAGCATGATGGAGGGAGGGGCAGAGGGGGAAGCCGACTGCCCACTGGGTGGGGAGCCTGCTGCAGGGCTTGATCCCAGGACCCTGGGATCATGACCTGAGCCAAAAGCAGACGCTTAACCCACTGAGCCACCCAGGCACCCTATGGCATTTTGGTTTTAAGTTATCAATTATTCATTTAAGTCATCGCTACACCTAACGTGGAGCTAGAACTCACGATCCGGAGATCCAGTCTCCTGCTCTCCCGACTGAGCCAGCCAGGAACCCCTACCATTATGTTTATGATCATATCTCTGACTTCCCGTCTCAGGGTGTTAACAAAACTGTTGGCCAAGATGGAAGCCGAGTGATTATTCAGGATCGGGCCTGGATAGTCGGTCCATACGTTTCCTAGCTTGCCTTTGTCACTGGAGATGGAGTTGTCCCTCTGTTGCTTATCCTCTTGGATCTCAGGCTAATCAGCGTCAGCCGGAGAGGCATTCAGGATGCAGTCCGAGAGACTCCAGTATTTCCCAATATTATTAGCTCGAATTATGCCTTCAAGGCATTCTTGTTCATTTGGAGATCTTCACTGACTGAGGTTCTTAGCTTTCTTAAAAAAAAATATTTTATTTGCTTACTTGAGAGAGAGCAAGTGTAAGAGAAAGAGAGAGAGAGAAAGCACTGAGGCAGGGGGAGAAGCAGGCTCCCTGCACAGTGGGGAGCCTGATGCAGGGTTTGATCCCAGGACCCTGGGATCATGACCTGAGCTGAAGGCAGATGCTTAGCTGACTGAGCCACCCAGACGCCCCTTTGAGCTTCTTTATTCAGAGCTGTAGCTCTGGAGCCAACCCACAGATGGACTAGGTGACATACAGCAGCGAGCCTCAGAGAGTAAGCTCCCTACACTGGCCTGTTTTTCCAGGCTTCAGGAAAGCCTTCATGGTGTGTAAGTCTGAGTGTTTCGAGAGACCTTGTTTAGGTGCACCCTCCAATCGCTTGCCCTCAGCTGCAGGGTCACAAGTCTGGGTGACACTGAGGAGCTGGGGAACAGGAGGGCAGGGAGCAAAGGTGGAGAGATATTCGTTCTGCCTACAACCTCCAGGCCAGGATGAGGCCTGAGAAGTCAGCTCAGAAGACCCGCCTTCCCGACCTCTGGCTCACTGGAGGATGCCCCCCTTCCTGGACTTCCCCACCCCAGCCCCACCTACTCTGGGTCATCACTGACCCCAGACAAGTCTGTCTCTCCACTGGATGATGAACCACCTGAGGGTAGGATCTGGGCTGTCTCAGTTGCCACCGTGTCCCCAGCATCACCCAGGCCCCACCATAACAAATGGGTGAACCGGTCAATGCGCACATTTGGTGCATAGGGAAGTCATCCCATCAATTGAAAAGAAAACATTAAATATTGTGGATCGAGTTTCTGCTGTGTACCAGACCTGCGCTAATGGCATGTCGTTATCAGTAGTTATGTTAGAGGTGACGCCACTGAGTGAAACAGTGGATCAAACAAGCCACGGGATTACTTTGCTCTAAATCTCCTTCCCTGCAGTCATGCTCCTCCATCCATCTTCCCAGCCTGGCATCTTTCTTCCATCTCCGAACTCTTCGTGCTTTTCTCTTCCCTGTCCTTAGGCTAGCCTTTGTGTCTTCCCCCTTCTAGTCCTCCCTCCAGATTTCCCACCCCAGTCAGTCCTCCTTCCGAAACTCCTCGGCCTTCAGCCTCCTCTCCCCGACTGCCAACCCTCTCCCATGCCCCCTCCTTCCTGCCTTCTTCTCAGACAGTCCTCCTTCCAGGGGAACTCCGTCTTGGTGAACAACAGACTCATGATAAGAGAGTGCAGTGTGGCCAGGGACCGAGGCCATCGGGCCAGAGATGAGTTCGTTTTAATTGCTGGGGAATTCATGTTGGAAATAACTACCCCTGACCCGCCAGGGACCCTCACTTCTCCCAGGGTGCGTCCCATCCGTTTGGGGCAGAAAGCCGCTTCTGTTTACAACAGTTCCTTGCTGAAATGGTGCAGAGGGCTGCTCTCCGGGGACCGGAGGACAGCAGCATGGGGCAGCCAAGACGGGAGCATGGGGCCTCAGAGGACACTGATGCGCTCGGCCAGCCCCTGCATCTCATGGTCCTGCGGCAGGAGGGTCCCTTCGAAGTCCCCATCAGCGGGCAGCCCAGGCCCGGGCAGCGGGTGCTCTGCCACGAACTGCTCCCAGCGTGCGTCGTCACTCTCGTGCGTGATGTACCGCTCGCCCATCTTCCCCTCCAGCTCTCGAAGGTCCAGCCATGTCTGGTACTCCTGGGCCCGGGAGAACAGGGGTTAGCTTGCAGAGCAGGGTCCACAGAGGCTGAGTTGCGCCCCCACGTTATCCTCCCTGAAGCTGACAGGCCCGGGATCAATGAAGGTGAAGCCATACCCTCTGCAACCTGCCCAGCCAATAGATATTCAGCTCCGCCTCCTTCCACAGCCCAGCCAGTAGGAGGCTCAGCCACTCTCGGAGCCACGGAAAATGCACCTGCAGCCTTCACTAGCTATAGAGCCAATAAACCATCAGGTTCCACCCCTTCCTCCAACCCAGCCAATGAGACCTCCCTCCCCATCCTCTCTCAAGCCCCGCCCCCTGCATCACCTGTAACCAGGGGTGGCTGAGAGACTTGTCCACGCTGTAGCGCTTGCGCATCTTCACCTGCAGCAGGTTGTTGATGAGGTCAATGGCTGCGCGGGGAGGAGATGGACAGTTCAAGCCCTGCGCGGTAGAGGCCGCCCCTCCTGCAACAGGCCACTCCAGGCGACCTGCTACCATACCGGCCTGCCTTCCGCACTGGCCCAGGTAGCTTGGAAGCCTCACCTGCACCAATTGCTCACTCACCCATTTCCTCATCAAATTACCATTTTGTCCACCTCTCCTCCGACGCTGCACACACACACTAGCTCCTAAGTGTCTTCACCAAGCCTCTCCCTCAGTTTCCCCATTCCTATGTCACCTCTGTAAGTTTTGTCATACAGAGGTATACACAGGTACATCTGTCTTATTCTTCACTTAGTGTTTTTCTTTAAGCCAGGGATGCCTTGGTGGCTCAGTTGGTTGGGCCACTGACTCTTGATTTCAGCTCAGGTCATAATTTCAGGGTTGTGGGATCGAGCCCTGCATGGGGCTCTGAGCTCAGCGTGGAGTCGGCTTGAGATTCTCTCTCCCCCTCTCCCTCTGCCCCTCTCCCTGCTCACACATGCTCTCTCTCTCTAAAACAAATAAATAAATAAAATCTTTAAAATATTATTTTTTTCTTTAAGCCAAACCATTTGTCCAAGATAAACTGTGAAGAGGACAAGGCAAGTTAAAAAGCACCATGTATAGGACACTACCACCTGTATCAAAGGAGGAAATAAAAGAATATATGTCAAATGCAAGTATTTAAAAGACTTTGAATAGCCAATGCCTTTGGGAAGAATGGAAGACAAAGGAGTGAGAGAGGATTTTCACTGCAGACCCTTCTGTATATTTCAGAATTTGAGCCATGTCACTATTCGTATATGTGCTGCCAAAGCGAGCACAAGCCATGTCACTATTTGATCAAAGCAAAAATCGATAACATTTGGCTATAAATCACTTCATTTTTTAAAAATTCATTTTCCAGGGCACCTGGGTAGCTCAGTGGGTTAAGCCTCTGCCTTCGGCTCAGGTCATGATATCAGGGTCCTGTGATTGAGCCTTGCATCGAGCTCTCTCTGCTTGGCAGGGATCCTGCTTCCCCCTCTTTCTCTGCCTGACCCTCTGCCTACCTGTGATCTCTGTCTGTCAAATAAACAAATAAAATCTTTAAATAAAAAAATATTTTAAAAAAATAAAAATTCATTTTCCCCTTGAAAACCTTAAGGGGAAAATGAACTTATTTATAATGGAAATATCATATCACCCCAGTCAATGAAAATCCAAAGATCACTTGCTATGTCCACAAAAATAAGATGAAAATAAGCATTATTAGAAGGCAGTCAGTCAGAGGGAGGGAAAAATGAAACAAGACAAAACCAGAGAGGGAGATAAACCATAAGAGACTCTTAATCTCAGGAAAAAAACCATTCCAGTTCCTGGAATGGAGGGGGCTGGGAGGGATGGAGTGGCTGGGTGATGGACACTGGGGAGGGTATATGTTATGGTGAGTGCTGTGAATTGTGTAAGCCTGATGAATCACAGACCTGTACCCCTGAAACAAATAATACATTATATCTTAATTTTAAAAAAGAAGAAGGTAGTCAGAAGGAAACCTACAGAGGCTCAGAGATAGACCTGTTCTTTAGAAAGAGGAAAATTAGCAAGAATCAGGCATTCAAGACAAGCCGACACTCAGGAGAGACTGTTTCCTTGATGAGAAGCCTTGAAGGACAAGACCTCACTGTGTGAACCCCTCTAAGTATAGGCCTTGTCCACACGGCCACCCTCACACACGTCGGTCTGCACCAAATTCACTCTCCTACACCCGACACACTTTTACTGACACTTCTGAGCAGGTCCCAAAAGACAACGCTGAGGACCTCCAGTATTACTCCAGTACGAATGAATCCATTCTTACCACTTAGTGCTTACCTCTCTCGGGCCCACTGCTGTCAGCTTTTCCTGCACTAACCCTCATGTCAACCCCCTCTCCACCTGCTCCACGAAGCCATATCCCAACAGGGCCTTTCCCTGCTCTATAACCTTCTCCCCACATGACCTCTTCTCTCCAACTGTTCCCCAACCCTGCCCTCCGGTGCCACTGCTTTTGCAAGGCTAACGTTTCAGGGTCGTAACCCCAAAGATTCCAGGCCCCAGCCCATGCCTTGGGAGGAAGGCTCCGCCCCCTCCCCTGGCCACCCCCAGCTGTATGGCTTCCACAGGTCCAGTAGTCCCTCTCCTGGTCCCACCTTAGATAGGCCAAACCTCACTTATCCCCCAAAGCACCAGGTGCCTGTCTCAGTCTTTCTGGAGGAATTCGTTTTCTATGAACTAGGAACCAGGCCTGACCAGCTCCATACACATCCCTGAATCCCTGCCCCAAGGTTCTAGGTTCAAGGTAACTCACCGTTTAAAGGACCGCCCTCCCTGCGGCCCCACCCACCACTAGGCTCCACCCCCACAGCGTAGACTTTCCAGGGCCCACCTCTCTATGACCCCGCCCACTCACCCCTTCTCCCTCCCCCGACCCACCTCCCGAGGAGATGCAGCTCCAGGGGCAGGCTGGGTACATGAAGGCAGCGTTCTGGATCTGGTCTTTGATGTCCTCGTCCTCGTTGAAGGGGAACGTGCCGCTGAGGCTGACGTACATGATCACGCCCACCGACCACATGTCCAGCGAGCGGTTGTAGCCCTGGTTGAGAAGCACCTCGGGCGCCAGGTAGGCAGGGGTGCCCACCACTGAGCGCCGGAACGACTTCTCACCGATGATGCGCGCAAATCCGAAGTCACACAGCTTCACCTGCAGGGGGCGTGGGGTGGAGGGGCCGAAGGAGCGTTGAGGCTGCACCTGCCCAGCAAAGCACCCCCACGCCCTCTACAGCGTTTCAGAGAAAACCGAGCTTCGACTCTCACTAGTTGAGGAACCTGGGCAGTGACTTACTCTCTGTGCCTCAGTTTCCTCATCTGTATGAGGAGGAGGATCAAAACAGCACCTACCTCAAACGGTCGTCATGAGGATTACATGAGTTTCTCCATCTAAGGCTCAGGGGACCAGAAATGCCTCATACGTCATGAGCGCTTAATAAATGCCACCTGTTCCTGTATTTCCGCCACACTGAACAGGTCTCTTAACCATCTTGTGCCTCTACTTCCTCTTTTGCACAACGAAGATCCGAAAAATCCCTACCTTAAAGGGTGGTTGTATGGATTGAATGAATAAATACATGGAAAGTGCTGGGAGCTCAGAATGAGCCTCACTGGTCTCAGGGCCGGGTGCTAACTTCTCCGAGCCACAGCGGCCTCATCTGTATCTCGGATGTTAATAGCAACTTCCTCTGGGGCTTCCCTGGGGATTAAATGGGATCCTGAGTGCAAACTGCTGACCATGATGGCCAGCAGTCAGTAACAGGTGTTCGGCCACTTTTCCCTTGATGGTGGAGGCAGTCTAGGGTCACAGACAGGCTTTGGAGCCAGCCACACCGGGGTTCAAGGTCCTGCTCACCTTCCTACCAAGTCCATAGGCAGCACCACCTCTGTGCAGCCATCTCTGTTCATATATGGTTCCTCCCTGGCTCAAAACTGTTCTGTGGCTCACTTTGGCTCTCCAAACCCTTGAAGCCCCAAGTCTCTGTTGCCTACCCTCAAAAACAGCCACACCCAATCACTGACTCAATGTGACAGCCATACCATACCCTGTCCTAAAATCCTTTTCCTTTTCAAAGATCCACCCTTTTCTCCAGATGTTATAATGGAATATTACTTGGCTGTTAAAAGAAATGGAAGGACTGATCAATGCTACAACATAAGTGAACTCTGAAAACATGAACTTAGATGAAAGAAGCCAGTCACAAAGGGCCACATATGCTATTACTGAATGTGCTGCTTATACTAAACACCCAGAATAGGTAAATCTACAGGACGTTGATTCATAGTCGGGATGAGGGGTGTTAGGTTTGGAGGATGATGTCTAAAGAGTACAAGGGGGGGCGCCTGTGTGGCTCAGTGGGTTAAGCTGCTGCCTTCGGCTCAGGTCATGATCTCAGGGTCCTGGGATCGAGTACCGCATCAGGCTCTCTGCTCAGCAGGGAACCTGCTTCCTCCTCTCTCTCTCTCTCTGCCTGCCTCTCTGCCTACTTGTGATCTCTCTCTGTCAAATAAATAAATAAAATCTTTTTTAAAAAATAAAGAGTAAAGGGTTTGTTTTTGGGGTGATGAGATGTTCTAAAACTGACTGTGGTGACGGTTGCACAACCCTGTGAATACTAAAAGCTGCTGAATTGTACACTTTACTTTTTAGTGTGGAGCCCAATGTGGGACTCGAACTCATAACTCTTGAGATCAAGACCTGAGTTGAGGTCAAGAGTCAGATGCTTAACGAACTGAGTCACCCAGGTGCCCCTGAACTGTATACTTTGAATCAGTGAATTATATGGTGTGTGAATTATATCTCAATAAAGTTGTTCCCAAAAAAGTACAGATCATCTCGCTACAAAGGGTCTTTGCCAGGGCTGTTCCCACTGCCTGGAATACTTGCCCATCCAATAAATGGACTCCTACTCTTTCTTCAGAGTGGATTTTTTTTTTCTCTGACCGTCCAAATGGGCTTTAGAGTTACGTGAGCTCAGAGAACCATGTCACAGAACACAGTACAGATGTAATTCTATTTTTGTGACAGCGTGATCAACATTTGCTCTTGATCTGTGATCTGTGCTGACCAATATGGTGGCCACTGGTTCCCTGTGGCTATTGAGCACTCAAATGTGGCAAGACAAATTAGTTTTTATTTTATTTAATTTTCATTAATTTACATTTAAAAACTGATCCTATGTTCCATCCCAGGCTGCCACTAACAACTGAGCGACTTCCAGCAGAAAGAAACCATGAGGTTGATGTAAGTTGTTTCCACAGCAATTCTTAGTTGACTAAAATGAACCCCTGGCTTTTGAAATGAAAGGAACTCAGTGTTTGGAAAACACAGATCATAAAGCAAGAACTTTCCAGGACATGGAAGGGCTACATGAGAACCTGTAGCTATAGGTCCTTAAACACAGTAGGCACTCAATAAATTGTATCTGTTAAAATTGTCACCCCTACTTACTCTGCTTCTGCCCCTGGGGGTGGGGGGAAGCATTCTCACCGCCCAATCCGAGGCTCATCAGAACTGTTTTCCTAACAGACCTACAGAAGAAATTACTACTTGTCCCCTAATATCTGTTCTCCGCTCTCACCCTTAATAATAAAAATCTTGAATGGAATGGACCACATGGCCACGCAGAATAAAAACTACATCTCCCGCCCTCCCTTGCAGCCAGCCACAACCACGTGACCTTGTCCTGGCCAATCGGATACTAGAAGACATGCCTTATAAACTTCCATAGGTTCAGAGAAGGAAGGGAGTGTGTCCACTTCCTCCACCTGTTTCTTTCCTCCTCCCCACCTGTTTCTTTCCTCCTCCCCTACTATCTTGTCACCTGGCATCAAGAACCATGACGGTCTAGAACATCATAGAAAGGCCAGAACAAGACATCCAGAGCTGAGTACCTGACTCTAAGAAACCGCTTTTTCAGCCTCGAAATGCCATGCTGGACCCTACATGAGTGTGAAACCAGCGTCTGTTTTATTTAAGTCATTGTTATCTTGAGTCTCTGTGTCCAATTTTCCTGATTCATACAATCCCCACCCACCTCCCAGGATTAGCTGCACTTCCCCAAATCAAGCTGTGGGACATGACTGACCTGAGGAAAGGGGTCGGCTGATGCCAGCAGCACGTTTTCCGGTTTCAAGTCACAGTGGACAATGTTCTTGAAGTGAAGGTGTCTCAGAGCCACCAGGATCTGAGGGGAGGAGATGGGGCCGGTAAGAAAGGTAGGAAGCTACCTGCCCCCAGATTCTACCGCCAGCCCTCCAAACCCCATCCATGCCCTTCTCTGCACCCCTAAAGATATCCCCCAGGGCCAGGGGATGCATTGGAGCCCCAAAACCATGACACCTGAGATAGGAGTTGGATAATTCCAGAAAGACTAGACTGGAGCAGTGGGTTTAGAAAGAGACGGAGACCCTCTGGCATGTGGTAAGCTGTGGTGACCAAAAAGAGCTAGGAGTGAGGTTCCTGGTTGGCTCAGTCCACAGAGCTGGCAACTTGTGACCTCCTGGATCATGAGTTTGAGCCCAACCTTGGGCCTAAAAGCTGGGGGCAGGGGTGGGCTATTGGTAAAGTAGCAGCCTTTAAGAAGGTACTATTGTGTGACTCCATTTTTAAAAAAGTACGTTTCATCCATTACAATCTCTAAGATGAAACACTACAAATACCAACATGATCTACATTATATATCAAATGCAGTACTGGTCGGGGGTGGGGGGTGGGATTCTAGAGCAGGCCTGCCCAGGTGGAAAACCCAGCTCTACACTCACTAGCTCGTGGCCTCAGGCAAGCCACTTCAACTCTCTGGGTCTCAGTGTTCTCACCTGTAAAATGGGGAGGGGGTAATAAAAGTACCCATCCTCAGGGGTCGCTGTGAAGTTTAAATGTGTTGGGGCATAGAAAGTGTTTAGGACAGTGTCCAGCACAGAGCAAACAGGACATTAGCTATTACTGTTGTTGGTACCTGTTACTCTCCTCGGGATGGCCTGTGGATAAACATATTCCTGTGCATGTTCAGATAGAGCTTTTCCTGCTCTGTTAATTCAAGAGTATTCTAGGGTGGCAAGGTGAGCTGATTTACGAAGTAAAAAGCAAAAAATCTGGATACAATTTCCAGCTACTTTCTCTGGGGACACCATGGTCTTCCTTGATTATGTGTAATCCTCGGACTTCGGCCAGGGACACTGAGATCCACAGTGTGTAGGTACCCCTTTTCTCCACTTCCTGTTTGTTGACCACCTCCCTCCCCCACTAGGACAGGAGGAGAACAAAGAGGGCTGGTTGGAAGCTAGACAGATCCGGGTTCAGATCTCAGCTAGACCGCCACCTAGCTGTGTGACCTTGGGCAGGACATGGACCCTTCCTCTACCTTAGTCTCCTCATCTTTAAAATGGGGGTGCTGGTAATACCTACCTCGGAGGGCAGTTGCGAAGCATAAACAAGCCCATGAGGTAAAGGGCCTAGCACAGGACTTGGGGTGGGGCAGACAAGAGGTAGAAGGCAGAAATCTGCAGAGAGAGAGAGAGAGGAGCAGAGGCAAAAAGGGAGGGAGTGATGGAAGACCAGAAAGAGAAATCAGCCAATTGCTGAAGGCAGGCAGTTCCCTCTCCCCACCTTAAGTCTGGATGAGCCTGCCTCAGTGGGCTTCTCTCCTCGCCCCACAAGTCAACCTGATGAAGGCACAGTGCTGGGGAGAGTGAGGGGGCAGGACCTCCATAAAGGAAGCACAGCACAAGGGACTCTGCATCCAAGAGAACAAGTCCCAGAATCAGGTGAGGGACAAGCTAGATGGGAAGGCCTTTCTAGGAAGGCTGTAAAACCCAGAAGCTACAAAAGGCAACATTTAACATTGTAAAAGTTAAACTCTTGATGGCAAATAAAAGCCAGGAATGAAATGAAAAGGAAAACAAATGCTGGAATAAAAAAAAAAAATTGAACAACACAAGTGACAAGGATCCAGTGTCCCTCATATACAAAGAGCTTTCACAATTCAACAAGAATAATCCAACTGAAAAATGGGCAATGGGAATAAAAAGCACAGGCCAATAAACATAGGGAAATACACTCAACCTCACCCATGATTTCTATTTTATTTTTTTCACCCATAATTTTTTTTAATATTTATTTATTTATTTATTTGACAGACAGAGATCACAAGGAGGCAGAGAGGCAGGCAGAGAGGAGGAAGCAGGCTCCTTGCTGAAGCAGAGAGCCCGATGTGGGGCTCGATCCCAGGACCCTGGGATCATGACCTGAGCCAAAGACAGAGGCTTTAACCCACTGAGCCACCCAGGTGCCCCCACCCATAATTTTTAAACTGCTAAATGAGGCCACATCTCCATCTGTAAGACTGCTGATTGTTTCACCCAGAGTTAGCTGCTGTTAAGAGCAGACCAAAGGGATTTTAGAGAACAGCTGGGCAGCGTGTTTAAAAAACTCCTAAAACACATTTCCCTGGACTTAGGAGTCTATTGTCTGAAACGTGTTCTTTGGAAATTCTCCCACCAGAGCCCAGCAATGTGTGTGGACAGATATTCACCAGATGTTGTCTGTAGTGGTGGATAAGTGGTAACAACCTCTGTACTCAGCAATTACAGGATTTGGTGATATCCACCATGGGATCCAACTAAGAAAAAGAGGCAGCTCTGCTCACTACATACGGAAATAGAATAGCCTTCCAGAAGTACTTTTAAAGTGAAGAAAGTAAAAAAAAAAAAAAAAAAAAAAAAAAGTTAAAAAAATAAATAAATAAAGTTAAGAAAGTAAGAGGCAGAATGACACACAGGTGAAACCAGTGATTTTGACCTTACTAGTTAAAAGCTCAGATCCTAGGGTCTGCTCCCACCAGCTGTGTGACCCTGGACAAGTTACTTAAAGTCTCTGAGCCTCGGTGTTTTCCCACTCAAAAACGGAATTGATCACAGCCACTACCACATGAGTTGCGATACAGACACAATGAGTTAAAACATGGTTAGCATCCCCCTCCTCCACCCCACCAACTCTGGGAGATCGCTGTCCAATCCTGGGGCTATCTCGGTCACAGCTGTGTCCCCAGCACTGCTGGGAACAGAGCAGGGGAAGACCGAGAACTTGGCGAACCACCTAAGGAATGGATGAATGAGGTCCCCACAGAAAGGCCTCCCTCCCCTTCCCTTTTCCTACATGAATATAGTCAGGCCTTAGGGAACCTCATTCTATAAAGGAATAAAAATTATACAATCATCATTTCTGATTTTTCTATACTACTAATATAATTATCACTACTGCTCTCTCCTTACTGTTTTCTTATTTTCTATTGTTATTACTCTTATTACTCTACAATCTGTTCTATTATTACTCAATTATTTTGAAATTATCATTCTATTATTTTTTCTATTGTTATTATCACTATTTTTTATTATCCGCTAGGAGGACTCCTGCCAGTGTCTGCGGGAGCTGGGTTCAAGGCAGGTGGGGAGGCGAGTGGAGGCAGGCAGAGGGTTGGGGGGCGGGGGCACCTGGGTGATGAGGAACTTGGTGAGGCGCTCGGGGAGCCGGCCCTTCTCACTGGAGAGGATCATCTCCAGCATGTCCCCATGCAGCTTCTCCATCACCACAAACACCTTCTCAGGTGTCTCAAACATGCAGTCCAGGTTCACGATCCCGGGGTGCCGCAGACTCTGGGGTAGGGGTGGGGAGGAGAGGGTGTCAGTCAGGGTCCAGGTCACCTGTGAACTTGGGATCCCAGAGATGAGCCATGGGAGCAGACGGACAACAAATGAGGAGGATGTCCCCGGAGGGTCAGCAGCTTCCCCAAGGCTGGCTCTGGGGGAGGGGGAAGGAGCTTCAGACAGAACCATATCCCCACACCACCAGGTATCTAGAAGGATTTTCATGTCATAAAGCTCTGTTGAAGGTCCAGGATTTTGGGGGGGTGGGGAGAGGGAGGGAGCAGAAGTATGGAACAACGGGATCTCTGTGCATCTCTATGTTGTAAATTCTCCTCCCTCTCCCCGGCACACTCTGCCTGGCCTAACCCCATTTCTACCCTCCAGGTCTCCACCCAACCTCCTCCCTGGGTTCTAGGCTATGGTCCTACCACTTTCCACCCACCCTCTGGTGGCAGCCTCAGAGATCTTCCTGAAGTACACGCACAACCCTGTCTTTTCTTTGCTAAAAATCTTTCCCGGGCTCCCCAGTACCCTCAGGAGAAAATCCATAGGCCTCCTCCTTGGCCTCACCTCCCACCACCTCCCCACACATAAACCATCTAGTAACCTCAAACTTCAAATTCCTAGAAGGGTTCATGTTCCCTCTTACCTCCAGACCTTTCTTTGCACAGGCTGGTCCCTTTGCTCAGAACACCTTTCTACCCCCTAAGTCTCAACATGCATGTTCTCTCCTCCAGGAAGCCTTCCCTGACCACCTCCAGCCTGGGTCAGTTGGCCTCTGAAAGGAGGAGTGGGAAAGGAAGGTCCTTCCTAGGTGGGGCTTGAGCTGGGCCCCAGAGTCCGGTCACCTGCAGAATGGCCACTTCGTTCCGGAGCTGGCTCTCCTGCTTCGTGGGGAAACGCAGTTTGTCAATGACCTTTACTGCCACATCCCGGCCTGTCTTCCGGTGCTTTCCTGGGCAGGACATAGGGGAGACTGGGGATGAAGGAAGCAAGACCTTCCAGTCCTGGTAAGAGAGAACCTCGCCCCACCCCCCGCCAATGACAGAGACACATAGTTGAACCAAGGTAAGCAGAAGGCATCAAGATGGCTCTTTGGGGTTTTCAGGAGGGATGTGTGGGGTGAGAGGCCTTGGGAATAAAGGTGGAATGAAGAAGGTAAAAGACAAGAGCTTTGAGGGAAATCTAACACATGGGAAACTAGATTTATGACCCATCAGAATATAGGAACTAGCTCTGTGGCCAGAGTGCAGAATGCTCTCTCCTTTATTTATTATTTTTTTGAAGATTTTATTTGTTTATTTATTTGACCGGCAGAGATCACAAGTAGGTAGAGAAGCAGGCAGAGAGAGAGGGGGAAGCAGGCTCCCCACTGAGCAGAGAGCCCAATGCGGGGCTCGATCCCAGGACCCTGAGATCATGACTGAGCGGAAGGCAGAGGCGTAACCCACTGAGCTGCCCAGGCGCCCCTGCTCTCTCCCTATTACGAATGGGAGAAAGCCCACTGGCTTTTCCCAGTGAGAAAAGGAGAGGCTTGCAACCATCTGCCTGGAGGACCTAGCTTTCCAAGTCAACCAGAACAGGAAGTGAGCACACAGAAGGTCTGGAGCCCAGGAACCGCCGGGACCCCCTCTGGATCAGCTCAGAAGCATCCGTACCTCCATAGACCACTCCAAACTGCCCGGAGCCCAGTACCTCATCCGGGAAGATCTGGTAGACGGTGGCAATGTCCTGCATGGTGGGGATGGGAAGGGTCAAGGGGGCAGATGGAGCTCGGGTGCTGAGGAGACTAGGGAGGGCAGCAGGCTGCATGGGAGGCATAGGCCATCCATGGGACCATGGGGTGTGGGCAGTGTCTCACCACGTTCTCTTGGATCTGGCTGTTAGACACGGAGATGCTCAGAGAAGCCTGTCCTGGGGAGAGGAGAGAGGGAGAGGTGAGGGGAGTCTGGGCTCAGGACTGTCTTCACCCATGACTCCAGAGGCAGCCTCTGGAGCCACACCACCCGGGTTCGAGAATGGGAATAATGACAGGTGCTTCCTCGTAGGCCAGTAGGAGAAGTAAACGTGATGGGCTGAGGGGACTGGAGAAGTGTTATGAACGACTTCACTGAGCACCGCAAGCCAAGATCTCAGGGCCAAGGGACGCACACTGATCCCATTTTACAGAGGAAGACACTGAGGCTCTCTCAGGAGGAAAGTCCAAACGGGTTCCAACATCTTCCCCCTTGAACTTGCCAACCCACTACCCAACCAGAGCCACACATTTCCAAGGTTCTGAGCCTTCCGCCGCTTGAACATCTGCCCCCTTCCCATTCCAGGCCTGGCCCCTTGTCCTCCTCCCTAGTCTCTCTGCCCCTGTTCTGTTCTCTCCTATTCACCTCACAAACCTGGGTCTGTCCTTCCCCTGCTCCAAACTCCACCATGGCTCCCCAGCGCCCCCAGGAGGAAGCCCAACCCCCTCCCGTGGCCTCCCAGGTATCGGTCGCTCATTTACCTCTTTGACTTCAACCACCACCTGCTGTGTGTCCTCCCGACAGCTGGCCCCTTGCCGGGCCTCAGATACAGCCAAGTCCCCTCCTATCTCCTGCCTTTGCGCTTGCTGTTCCCTCTGCCAGTAATGTGCGTCCCTTCCGCTGGACTTAATTAAACCCTCCCCATTCAGTCTCAGCTCAAACTTCCCTCCTGGGGCCACGTCATGTTCTACATTACATCTGTCATTCATGCAGGGTGATCTATCACACTGGACTATGAGCTCCAGAAGGCAGGAGCCTGAGACTTTCTGATCATCTTCTACCTCTGCTTGAAATCCTTCCCTTCTGTAATCCCCTCTCTCAGCCCTCCTCAGCTTTCTGGTCTCAGCTTAGATGTTGCCGCATCCAGGAAGCCCTCCTGGATACCCAGGCTTGATCAGCTATCCACAGCTTTCTGAGCCCCCACAGCTTTCTGGTCCCCTGTCCCAGCCCCGTCACTCTGGGTTGTCACTGCTTGGGAACAGGTCTGTCTCCCTTACTGGACTGTGAGCCCCGTGAGGACAGGTCCTGGGCTGACTTGGTGACGACTATGTACCCAGCACTGCCCAGCATAGGGTGGGCACAGAGAAGACACTCAGTAAATGCCTGAATGAAACAGCCTGAACTCACAACCTGGAGGAGTTGTCGCCACCTGGGACAAGACTCAGAAAAGAGAAGTGACATGCCCAAGTCCACACATCAGGTTTAGGGCTTAATGGAGATTTGGACTCATGTCAGTTGAATCCAGAAGCCACATTCCCCACTGTGCCATTCCCGGCCTTCTCCCTGGCTCTTCCCTTCCCTGGGGGCCCACACAAGCCATTCCAGACCCATGCTCTCAGGA
Organism: Neogale vison; assembly: GCF_020171115.1. Taxonomy (NCBI): domain Eukaryota; kingdom Metazoa; phylum Chordata; class Mammalia; order Carnivora; family Mustelidae; genus Neogale; species Neogale vison. The sequence continues at coordinate 53,026,834 of NC_058097.1, read as the reverse complement.
TCCGGGGCAGAGTGGGGGGAGGACTTACTGTGGGGTGTGTGGCCTGGGGCACTGGGTGCGTCCTGGAGGATGACTGGCATCAGGGCCTGGCGGATGGCTGTTTCCCAGCCCCTGGCAGCCTCGGCCCCCTGCCCGCTGGGCCCCCCTGGGGCTCCACCAGGTGTCTCGCCCACAAAGTAGGTGACATTGGCAGTGACGATCTCGAAGCAGTGAGGGTTGGTGCCTGGTGGCACAAGGCTAAAGTTCTGGGCGGGCTCCACAGTGAGGATTTCTGAGAGTGGAATTTCCTGGCAGGATACAAAACCAGCATCAGTGAGGATGCCAGGCAGACCCTGGGGCTCCCCACTTACTCAGAACAGCACACACAATCCAGTCGCAGTGGGAAAGGGCCTGATTTGCATATTTGCATAGAGTAGTCTGAAAAGGCCTCCTGGCAGATGTTAAATGAAGCAAGAGATCAGAAAGGTAAGAAGAGGCCAGCTGGTGGAGGATGGTGGAAACAGCATGTGCAAAGGCCCTGAGGTGGGAAAGGCTTGTGTTCAAAGAATATGCTCTATTCCCATTACATGGGTGGTACCTAGCACACAGGAGATTTGCCATGTTTGGTGAACAAATGAAGTTAGGCCATGAAGGGCCTCATGGGCCACAGAGAGGAGCCTGGGCTTTGTCTCCAGGGCCCTGGGGAGCCATGGAAGGGTTTAGAGCAAGGCAGGGGTAGATGTCTGGCTGTGCGCGGAGGGTGGACAGGAAAGGATGGGGCTGAGACAGGAGACCAGAAAGGAGGCTGAGAGGGCCAGGTGGAGGGGAGGGGACAGGGAGAGAAGGGGCAGGGTCTGTGCAGAAGGAAAAGAGCATGCTTTGAAAAGTGCATGCTTTTGAAGAGAAACTCGGGGTGGAGGGGAGCAGGACACATTTGCAGAAGGGAGAGAAAAAAATTAAAGTAAGGAAAGAACAAAACAGGGACAGACTGACACACCTTATAAAGGCAGGAGACAGAGACGTGGTGGGGGCAGCATCTAAGGGTGGCCAAGAATAGGGGCAGGCTGAGAAGTCACCCCCTCCTCCACCCCGTGGGAAGCCGCTGCAGAGCAGGGAACCCCGAGGCGTCCGAGTTTTATTTTAAGGGCAAAGGGAGGATTCTGATGGTTTTCTCGGCCTCTCTGGCTGCTATGTGGGACAAGGCTGTGGGGGGAAGCGCAGAAGCTAGGCCCCAGAAGGAGACGGCCCAGAGCGCCCGGCGGCCATGGCGGGTGGTGAGGAATAGGATAAATGATCCAATACTTCATTATAAAGCAATAATGATAACAACGAGCTCCACACAAGCCGGCCCTAAGCTAACTGCTTCGCGGAGGTGATCGCTGAATTAGGGCAGTGGCCTGCGGTGAGGACTAGTCACTGAGGCCTTTTATAGGTGCCAGACGGGAGGGCAGAGAGGTCAGGTAAGCTGCCCCGGGTTCCCCAGCCAGAAAGTGGTGGGCCCAAGTGGGCCCATTTGCAGATGACATGCAAGCAGGCAAGCAACGGGGAGAGGAGTGGGTGGAGGAGGTCTGGGGGAGCTGGCGGCCGGAAGGCCCACCTTGTAGTATCTGTTGGTCGTGTTGTTCTGGAACAGTGTGATGCACTTGCAGTCCAGGCGCCAATAGTGCCGCTTCCTCTGTTGGGAGAGGTGCTCCAGAAGGTGAGGTGGTCCGTCCTTGGCGCAGTCGGGGCTCCAGCTCTTCCCGGAGCCAAGCCCCGCCCCCAAGTCTAGCCCCGCCCCAGAATGCCCCACCCCTTCCGTCTCTCCCCGCCCGCCCTTCTAATTCTAGCTACGTCCCCAGTAAGGCCCCGCCCATCTCTAACTGCAGCCCCACCCCGCCTCGTCCCTTTCTCAAATTAATCCCGCCCCTCCCTCCTTAGCTCACCCCACCTTGCCCCGCCCCATAACCCCTCTCCAACTTTAGGTCGGCCTCCAGCCACACTCCTTGGCCCCTAAACCTGCCCCACCCCTATCTCCTATCTGCCCAGACCCGACCCCTCCACTATAAGACCTCCCCACCTTTCCTCCCAACTTCGCCCCACCTGGCCCTACCTTACTTCACAACCCCACTTAATTACCTCTAGTTAGGCCTCTAGCCCGGCCCAGCACCCCCTGAGTCCATCCTCTAGAACCTGAGCCCTTCTCGGCCCTACTCCTAACTCCAGCTTCCCTGTTCTTGGTCTCACGCCTCCTGTCACTGCCCTTAGCCCCGCGTCTTTCCGACTTCTGCCCTACCCGTCCACTCTCCCTTAGAACCCATCCCTCTATTTCTAGCTCCGCCTCCAGATGGGCCCCGCCCACCCCCCAACCCCACCCAGCCCCACCTCCTAAAGCAGAGTTTGCCCCGCCCCTAACCTTAGCCCCGCCCCACCTAGCTCCATCCCGCCCACTCACCAGCGTGTCCTTGTTGCTGTAATGTACCACCCATCCCTCGCGCAGGGTGGTGCTAGATTTCCGCGTCGTGTGTCGCACTGACTGCACCACCCTCATTAGGGGGATGTACCCCAAGGAGCTGGGAGAGAGGGGGAGAGGAAGAGGCAAGAGGTTACAAGTGGAAAATACCGGGGCCTCAGAGCGCATTTCTGGGCAGCCAGGAGTGGGGTTGTTTTTGGCCACACTTTTGTGGTTTCCACATTTCCCATGAGGAAGAGGACGCTAGATAGGGCCACATTACAAGACAAGGCTGGGGTCCGAAGTCACGTGGCCTGGCAAATCACCTAACCTCTAAGGTACCTCCGTTTCTCCACCCAAAGGGGTTGCTGTAAGGGGTGAAAACCTTTCTTAGGAGTTTAGCACAATGCTTGGCACCCAGTGGTCCTCCCATAAGTGCTAATCAGTACTGAGCCCAGTGACTGTGGAGCCAGCTGTGTGACACTAGGCAAGTGACTCAACCTCTCTGTACCTCACTGCCCTTATCGGTGCACATGCTATTATTACAGAGAGGAAATAAACGCTTAGAGAGATTCACAGACTTGCTCAACCACCTCTTGATCCCTGCACTAAACCAGGACTCAGGTGGCCCTGGCACTTCCCTTTGCCTCTCTGAGACTTGGTTTCCTCATCTGTGAAATAGGCTGCCTCTCCCAACACCCCCACCCCACCCAAGTCCATCAAGATCCAACTCTTAGAGCCTCTTACTCTGTTACTAAACACTTCAGGAAAGACCTGGCAGAAAGGGAACTTGAACTTCCAGGCAGCTCGAGTCAGGTAGAATCAGTAAGAAACTCTCTGTAATTATTGTGACTTGCATATCCATCTTTCCTTCGGGGTGGTCTCCCATCCCCTTCCTCTGGCCCTCTCTGCTCCAGCCACACCAAACTCAGTGTTGTTTCTGGAACATGCTTGGCCCTACCACAGGGCCTTTGCACTTGCTGCTCTCTTTACCAACTATCTTCCACATGTCTCCTTTCCTCTCCTTTCCCCTGGCCCTCCTTCAGATCTCTTCAAATGTCACCTTCTCAGAGAGGCCCCCTTTATTTTTTTTTAAAGATTTTATTTATTTATTTGACAGAGAGAGATCACAAGTAGGCAGAGAGGCAGGCAGAGAGAGAGAGAGGAGGAAGCAGGCTCCCCGCTGAGCAGAGAGCCCGATGTGGGACTGGATCCCAGGACCCTGAGATCATGACCTGAGCCGAAGGCAGCGGCTTAACCCACTGAGCCACCCACGCGCCCGAGAGGCCCCCTTTAATGGCCCTAAAACAATGTATCTTCATTCTCTGTTACCTCCCCTTGCTTTATTTTTTTAAATGTGTCTTTATTTTTATTTATTTTTTTATAGCAGTCATCGGTACCTGATGCTATGGATGCATTTGTTTACTGCCTGTCTCCCCAGTTAAAGTGTCGGCTCTATGAGGCCAGAGAGTTTTCCTGGTTTGGTTCACAGCTGGGTGCTTGGAAGTCCTAGAACCCAGTTGGTGCTCAATAAGTGTTTACTGATGCACCATGGAAATGGCTCACCCTCCTCACATCAATGCCCCCTTGGCCTCGTGGGGTGAAGTCTCAGGTCCTTTCTCTTAGTAATGACCGGCTGAAGCCAGTAAACTTCAATGTTCTAACCCAGGAGTGGGGGTGGTGTTCCTTACAGTCCTGAGAAGGATTTCATTCAAGGATAAAGGCTTACACATAGATGATGGCTTCAATCCACAGGTTACCCTCATTTACACATGTCTTACTGTATTAGTACAATATACCAATAAAAGTGTGTTAATATTATTCTAAAACGTGCCAAAAGAGCGAAAACATCTAAAAGATGAGATTAAAAGTAAAGAGAAATGGAAAGGCAAATATTTGTCCCCATACTCCAGAATGGATCACCTCCCACCCTCCGCGCTTTGGGAACTCAAGAACAGAGTACCGGGGAGGATTCTCTTTCCATCTGCTCAGCGTTTACAACCCAGCAAGCACTTCACCTGTGTGATCTAATGGAATTAGAAAATCGCCCTACGAGACAGGTGCTGTCATCGGCCCAGAGAACGTCATTCACTTCACCCATAGGACAATCCGCAAGGGTAGGTCCTACTTTTATCCCCATCTTACTTACGAAGAAACTGAGGGCCCAGAGAGGTTAATCTCCTGCCTAATGCCATACAGCAGATTCCCACGTTCTTACTCTTTGCTCTGTCACTTTGCAACAAGACTGTTTCTGGAAGGGCCTGCCAGCAGCTAATCCCAGAGACATCCTCGTGGGGGGCGGGGAGCTAAGCAGCTGGGAGGCGGGAAAGCAGTTTGACTACTGTTTGAATGACTGGATTAGCAGTTCCAAAAGAGAAATATACTCTAAATTAGAAATCCGCTTTTATGAAAGCTTTTCAAAAAATGTACATTTTGGGAGCGCCTGGCTGGCTCAGATGGTTAAGCGTTTGCCTTCGACTCAGGTCATGATCACAGGGTCCTGGGATGGAGCCCCGCATTGGGCTCTCTGCTAGATGGGGAACCTGCTGTCCCCCCTCTCTCTGCCTGCCTCTGTCTACTTGTGATCTCTTTCTGTGTGTCAAATAAATAAATAAAATATTTTTTAAATTTACATTTTTTAGGAAAAAGGTATAATTTAAAAACAAAGTGTGGGTGCCTGGAAAATTTACAGGGGATATCAAGCTATTGTAGAGATAGGACGGGCCTTTCCCGGAGGGTGCCCCAGGTACCTCTCAGCCTTGCCTCCCTCGCCTTCCTCCTCCTCACTGGCGTGGAGGGCATTTTCCGAGTGGGAGCCCGGGATGATTCCCGAGTCGTCAGACTCGTCCATGAGGGAGCTCTTGTCAGCCTCGCTGAAATCGGTGGCCTCCTCCATCGGCACATCTAGCAGGATGAGGGCATCAGAGGAGCCTCTGCCCAGTACCGCCACCGCCCCCCTCCACTTCCCTGCTCACCCCACAGCCTCTCACCTCCATTGATGAGTGCTTCCCCTAAGCAGTCGTTAGGGACGCGGGTGGCACAGCGCTTGTGACAGTTAAACTTGCAGTCTGGTATGACGACAGGGAACAAGCAGACATGTAGGAGGGGAGAGAGACGTCACCTGTAAGGGTTGAACCTTGAATCCTAACCCCCAGGCCCAGAAGATTCTGCTTTTGCTGTTTTGGGGTTGGTTGTCTCTCTTTGAGTCTAGAACATTCGGGGCTGGGGAATCTCTTGCTGTGGGGGCTGGTCTGTGCGTCATATATGTTTAGCGGTCATCCCTGACCTCTACCCACTAGATGCCACTAGCACATCCCTGTAAGATTCTAGATTTTTTTTCTAATTCTAGAGTTCTAAGATTCCAATATTTCAATGTCCGACTGTCTAGAACTTGACACATCTATGATTCTACAGTTCTAAGAGTCTAGACTGCTAAGAGTCCTTTATGTCCAAGGTTTTAGGATTATCGATAACTTAAACTCTAGATATCAGTGACTCTATAGTTCTACAATTCTGGACTTCGAACCATCCAGAATCTGATGATTCCAAGGTTCTAGGATTCCACACACCCAAGATTCTAGAATTTGACTCTTCCGATGAATTCTAAAATTGGACAGCTCTAAATTTTATGGATCTCAATGTCTGGTGTTCTAGAATTTGATAATCCAGAGTTCTGTGTTCTGTGTGTCTAGGACTGTAGGATCCCATGGCCCCAAGGGTATATGATTCTAGATTTCTAAGGTTTACATTTGATGCTTCTAGGCTTCTACCATTCTCAAATCTGATGGTTCTATAAAGTTCCAGTATTCTGAGAATCTATAATCTGGGAGTTCTAGGATCTCCAAGTCTAAGGTTCTGTGGTTCTTTTCATGGACCCTCATAATCCAGAATTCCTGAAGCCTATGGTTCTAGTTCTGTGGTTCCAGAATTCTCAAGTTCTACGGTTAAGAATCCCATATGAAGTGGCTCATAGATCTAAATTTCTAAGGTTCTAGGATTCCAAAATGCCAAAGGTTCTAGAACACCAGGATTCAGGGCACTCTTCTCCTGAGGCTCTGGGCTCCTAAGGATCAAAATACTGGGATTCATTTTCTTTTTCTTTTTTTAAGATTTTATTTTTAATTCCCCTCCATACCCAGTATGGGTATGGAGAAATCACAAACCCAAGATTGAGAGTCTCAGGCTCCACCGTCTGAGCCAGCCAGGCATCCCCAGAGTACTGGGAGTTTTAGTTTCTGCCACAAGCCCAGGTGAGAGAGGCCCCAGGTCCGCTGAGTATATGTCTGTGCGGGCCTTCTGACCCCATCTGTCTCCCCCAGGGGGGTCCCGCTGACCTTTGCACTGCAGGCCCTGGCGAAAGAGACCCTTGAGGAGTTTCTTGCAAGCCTGGCAGACGGTGGGCCGCGTGTAGCTGTGGATGAGGAACGTGTGCGGGACCTTCACCTTGGAGAGCAGCATCTTGTCCAGCTCGATGGGGCGGCCCGTGTAGGAGGAGGCAGAAGAGGAGGAGGAGGAGGATGGAGGGCGGCGAGGCAGGAGCTCGGTGGTACTGCGGCTCTATGGTCAGCAGGAATGGAGGGGACATATTAGTGCGCGTCCCCATGGCTGGGCCCTGTCGTCTGACCCCAACCCCCCAATTCCCCGCCACTAGCCCGCCCGCTCCCCAGCCCCTCACCAGCTCATCAGCCATGCAGGGCAGGGACTCGGAGGTGCTGAGGCGCACAGAATGGCCACTGGCCAGAGACGTGGACGACAGGCGCCTCTTGCGGGCGCCACTGCAGTTGTTAGGGATGCTGAAGGCACAGCGCTTGTGGTAGTTCAGTCCGCAGCCTGCGGGGGGCGCCAGACGATCAGAGACATCCTTGCACCAGTCCTGGGCTCTAAAACTCCGCCCCGCCCCGCTTCCCTTTCTGTAGATTAGGAATACAGCAGCCCTCTCAGGAGAGCCCCCTGCTAGCGCCACTAAAGCCAACGAAAAACTACAAAAACCCAAATCGGGTAGAACCGCTACCGGCCTAGAAGGTTCTGGGCCAGTCCACCAGGCAAAGAACCACGAGCAGGTGAGGCCCTTGCTGAGGTCCCGGGGAATGTGGATTGGGGGACAGTAGCAGAACGGAGGGACCACGGGACCAGCTGCACAAAGGAGGCACGTACTTGGCAATGACTAGTTCTTCCTTATATGTGTGTACACCAACTATTTGTGCTTTCTTCCTTCTATCTCCCATCATCTGACATAACATTTTTTTTTTTTAAATATGGAATGCTTTAGGAATACATGTGTTATCTGTGCCCAGGGGCCATGCTATTATTCTCTGTATTGGCCCCATTTCAGTACATGTGCTGCCGAACGGAGCACTGTATTCGTATTTAAGTTACATGACATTATAAAAATAGAAATAAAAAAATTACAGGACATCGAAGGAAAAGAGTGAACAAGCATCATCTCCTGGGGAAAAGGGTTAGCATGTTTTCAGTTGTACTCAGACAATTCTACCGAATCAGATGGAAATATGACTCTATTGTCATTTCTTCCTTAATTTATCATTAAAAAAAAAAAATCCAAAATCCTCTTCCATGAAAGAATCAGGCTCAGCTTGTTGTCTTCCTAGAAGGTTTCCTGAACCCTTGCTCCCATACATCTCCAGAGATTCCAAATGATTCCAGGAAGGCTCCCTCTTCTGGAGTGAAGAATGTTCCTTCAGGCTTTGGAAGCTTCTTTGGGACTGCCTCATGGAGCCCATCTTCTGGCAGCCTGGCTATCATTGGCTTTCCCAAAGGTGGTGGTATGAGAAGAGCTTCAGGATGGCCCACAACCTTTGCGATCAGGAAACACTTCCCAGTACTGGCCTTTGCTCCCTAGTGTGCTTCACAGGACTTCAAAATCTCATCCGTGACTCTCTGAGTATCAAGGCAGAGTCAAACTCGCATCGGAAGATGTTATGAAGGCATTAAGAACAGTCATTTGGGGGCGCCTGGGTGGCTCAGTGGGTTAAGCCGCTGCCTTCAGCTCAGGTCATGATCCCAGGGTCCTGGGATTGAGTCCCGCATCAGGCTCTCTGCTCAGCGGGGAGCCTGCTTCCTCCTCTCTCTCTGCCTGCCTCTCTGCCTGCTTGTGATTTCTCTGTCAAATAAATAAATAAAATCTTAAAAAAAAAAAGTCACTTGGGACTCCTTTGGAACCACATGAACGAGGACCATCATCTGTGTGGCTGAACCAGTGAAATCCGTGCTAAGGGTGCCCGTTAGAATCAACGATGCCAGGGGCTCCTGGGTGGCTCTGTTGGTTGAGTGTCTGGCTCTTGGTTTCAGCTCAGGTCATCTCAGGGTTGTGAGATCGAGCCCCGAGTGAGGCTCCTTGCTGAGCATGGAGCCTGCTTAAGATTCTCTCTCCAGGGGCACCTGGGTGGCTCAGTGGGTTAAAGTCTCTGCCTTCAGCTCAGGTCATGATCCCAGGGTCCTGGGATCGAGCCCCGCATCCGGCTCTCTGCTCAGTGGCAAGCCTGCTTCCCCTTCTCTCTCTGCCTGCCTCTCTGCCTACTTGTGATTTCTCTGTCAAATAAATAAAGTCTTAATAAAAAAAAATTCTCTCTCCCCCTCTCCCTCGGCTACTCCCCCCTTCCCCCTGCTTGTGCACGGGCATGCATGCATTCTCTCTCTCAAAACAAACAAACGAACAAAAAAACACGAGCTCTTAAATGCCACAGGTCTCTTTAGGGCTGTGTGGTTAACAATCCTGGTCAATGCTGCAGGTCTTCTGGAACACAGGGTCCGTATGAGCGCCATTGCTGTGAAACTGGAGATCCTTGGATGGTGGAACATTCAAGAATATGCTTCTGATGGAGGTGTGGTCTTCACAGTATGGATGGTCTTCATCTGGGAAGAGTGGACCTTCAGAACCTGACCCTTGGGCTTCACCTTGAGACACACTGGTGTGTTCCTTTATATTTTAAGTATGACCGAAGGACATGCGTGTGGGTGCTTGTTGTAGCTGAACATGTGTCCATCCCCCAAATTCATAGGTCAACGTCCTAACCGCCAATGTGACCGTATTAGACTTTAAGGAGGTAAATAAGGTTAAATGAGGCCTTAAAGGTGGGGCGCTGATCCAACGTGATCAGGGTCTTTATATAAGGGAGACACTTGACAAACTGTTGTCTCTCCTCACACCACGGGAGCGACACAGCAAGATGGCAGCCTTGTGCAAGCCAGAAAGAGGGTTCTAACCAGGAAACCACGCCCTGTCCGACTCGTGATCTTAAACTTTCCAAGCTCTGGAACCGTGAGTTCTAAATATGTGTTGTTTAAACCACTCAGCCTGTGGTATTTTGTTATGACAGGTCCTTGCACACTGAGGGGCCCAGTCAGTGAGGAGGGGACTCTGCTGGTCAGCTTTCTGTGTCAGCCCCAGTAATTCAGATGCTAATGTAGGGGTTGCTGTGAAGGTATTTTGTACGTGTGGTTCAAGTGCACAATCAGATGACCTGAAGTGAGGGAGAGTATTCTAGTTAATCCGGGTGGGCCTGGTTCAATCAACTGAAAGGTTAGAAAGCAGAGCTGAGATTTCCCAGATGAAGAAACTCTTCCCTGTCCAGCCTGCCCTTCCTGACGTGTTGCCCTATGGATTTCAGAGTTTCTGTATTTCAGAGTTGCTGGGCCAGCCCCCACACTCCTGTAAGCGAATTCCTTCCAAATATCCCTTAATATTTACCTCCTACTGGCTGTTTCTCCGCTGATTCCTGTTACAGGCTCCACCTTCTTCCCTAGACACCATCCCCTTCTCCTCCCCCAAGCTCTCTGCCCCCTTACCTCTCCCTCGGAGCGCCGCATCAGGCTCCACCTCTGCAGCTAAGCCCCGCCCAATCCCCCCACCCACCACTCAATCCCCGCCCCCAACTCCTCCCCAAAGCTGTGCCTCTGGGCCCTTACCGCTCCCTCCGAGCCACGCCCCATCCCTGAGCTCCACCCCGCCCCGCCCCGCCCTCCTGACATTCCCCCCCTTCCCCACCCCCACCCCCACGCCCCACCCCCGCCCCGCCTCCAGCCCCTCTCCCCTCACCATCACACTTGAGGCCTTGGCGCACTAGACCGAAGAGCATCTCCCCGCAGTGATCGCAGAAGGCCGGCGCTCGGTAGGAGTGCACCGTGAGGGCGTGCGGGCGGATCTGGAAGTCCTCGAAGGTGGCCGAAGCTGCAGGCAGCAGGGAGGGGCGGATGGTTGAGCTGGAGCGGTGAGGGCTGTTCCTGGTTTTCTCACAGTCCTCCCCGCCAGGAGGTTTGATCTTGCCTGCCTTCATTTACGCGCATATTACATGGTACCCGGGTTTAAATCCCAGCGTCACCACTGGGCAAGACACCTGTGCCGTGGACTGGGGAGTTGTTTAGTGGGTACAGAGTTTCAGTTCCGCAAGATGAAAACATTCATGGAGACTGTTACAGGTCAACGTGAAGGTAATTAACACTACTGAACAGGAGCCTTAAAAATGGCTAAGATGATACATTTTATGCTATGTACATTTCACAATGAAACATTTTAAAATAAAATTTAAAAATACAGATGCCTGGGTCCCACCCTCACAGCTGCTGATCTGCTTGGTCTAGGATGGAGCTTGAGCATCAAGAGAAAAAACCCAAATCCCTATGTATCTCAGTTTTCTCATCTTTAAAATGGAAATCCAACAAACACAGAGCATTGTCCTAGGTGTCAGGGACACCGCACAGAACAAATTCCCGGCCTGGCCTCTAGTAAGGGAGGCAGCCAACCAAAATAAAGAAAATAAATATTCTTATTTAACAATCACCCAGGGGTGCCTGGGTGGCTTAGTTGGTTAGTCTGGTTTTAGCTCAGGTCATGATCCCTGGGGCCTGGGATCCAACTCTACACTGGGTTCCCTGCTGGGCAGGGAGTCTGCTTCTCCCTCCCCCTTTGTCCCCTCCCCCTGCTGTGCTCTCTTGCTTGCTCTCTCCATCTCTCTGTCAAGTAAATAAATAAATATTTAAAAATATAGATATATATGTATATGTGTATGTGTGTGTGCATATATATATATATATATCTTTTTAAAAAATCGCCCAACCTAGCAGTTACCTAGTACCAGGCACTGCTCCAAGTACTTTAAAATACTAGTGAATTCAGTTCTCTCAAGAGCCCTGGAAGTACATTGTTATTACCCCCATTTTCCAGATGAGAAGATTATAGCACAGAAAGGTGAAGCAACTTGCCCAAGGTCACACAGCTAGCAAGCTATGGAACTTGAAATCGAATCTGAGCCAGTGTGGCTCCAAAGTTCATGCTTTCAGTACTGCATTTACTGCCTCTTGGAAATGTTTAAGTAATAAAATATACAGCATATGTCTACTATAGTCAAATAAAAAAAAACTGTCAAGCAGCTGTTTCTTATCTCAATAACGGGACGAATATTTACAGAGAACCAACATAAACTGGGTACTCTGGAAGACAAAGCCTGGCTGAAACACTTGCATGGTCTTATCTGATGTTCTTAGTTTCTATATGTGTCATTTTACATGTTTCCCTAGGGTAAAATTATATATTTATATATATTTGCACATTATGCATATACTATGCATATAAGTATACATATTTGTACAATTTGTATATTTGTATATAATGTAAATTATATATTATTATTATATACTATATTATCTATTATATATGAATATACTATAACATATATAACATGTTATATATATTATGTAATATATGTTATGTATCATTATATATCATACTATATATTACATGTCATTATATTATACAGTATATATGTATTATATATTTATATAATGTAAATATATATAATTTTATTATTTATTTATATATTATATTTATCATATAATTACATAATTTACATTATATAAATATATAATATTAAAACATGTGATGTAAATTATATAAATATTTGCCCATTATATATATATAAGTATATGCAATATATATATTCCAGAAATAAAGTACAACTCCAAAAAAAAATACATACAGCAGGCTAGAAGTCAATAAGTGCTTAGGAGAAAAATAAAGCAGAGAAGGGAAAGTGGGAAGGTACAGGATGTACAATTTTAGAAGGTGGTTGAGGAAGGCCCCCTTCAGTTGTTGTTAGGGCAAAAGCCTGAAGGAGGCGAGGGTATGAGCCATGCAGGTTTCCAGGAAAGAACATGTCCAGTATCATAATAGTAGTCTCTACAGATTCTTTCTTCAGGGCTAAATGAATTATTATATGGAAAGCTTTTAAGACAGAGTTCTTGGGGCGCCTGGGTGGCTCAGTGGGTTAAGCCTCTGTCTTCGGCTCAGGTCATGATCTCAGGGTTCTGGGATCGAGCCCCACATCGGACTCCCTGCTCAGCGGGGAGCCTGTTTCCCCCATTCTCTCTCTCTGCCTACCTCTCTGCCTGCTTGTGATCTCTCTCTCTCTGACAAATAAATAAAATCTTTAAACAACAAAAAAAAGGGGTGCCTGGGTGGCTCAGTGGGTTAGAGCCTCTGCCTTCAGCTCAGGTCACGATCTCAGGGTCCTGGGATTGAGCCAAGCATCTGGCTCTCTGCTCAGTGGGGGGCCCATTTCCTCCCCTCTCTCTGCCTGCCTCTCTGCCTACTTGAGATCTCTGTCAAATAAATAAAATCTAAAAAAGAAGAAGAAGAAGAAGAAGACAGTGCTCTTTATTTCTTATCTTATTATTTTTTTAAGATATTATTTTTAAATCATCTCTACACCAAGTGTGGGGCCGAAACCCACAAGCCTGACATCCAGAGTTCCATGCTCTACTGACTAAGCCAGTGAGGTGCCCCATATATTTTTTTTAATTTTTAAAATTTATTTTTATTTTATTTAATTTAGTAACGGTTTTATCTACTTATTTGTCAGAGAGAGAGATAGGGCACAAGCAGGGGGAGTGGCCGGCAGAGGCAGAGGGAGAAGCTAGCTCCCCGCTAAGCAGGGAGTCCAGTATGGGACTCGATCCCAGAACCCCAGGATCACGACCCCAGCCAAAGGCAGATACGTAACCAAATGAGTGACCCAGGACTCCATAATTTTTTTTTTTTTTAAATTGTAAACAATGCTCTTTAAACAGAGCACATAGGGGTGCCTGGGTGGCTCTGTGGGTTAAAGCCTCTGCCTTCAGCTCAGGTCATGATCCCAGAGTCCTGGGATGGAGTGCCACATTGGGCTCTCTGCTCAGCGAGGAACCTGCATCCCGCCCACCTCCTCCCCTGCCTGCCTCTCTGCCTGCTTGTGATCTCTGTCTGTCAAATAAATAAATAAAATCTTTAAAAACATTTTTTAAATAAATAAATAAACAAACAAACAGAGCACATAGAAAGTCCTCAATAAATATTGGCTTTTATTTTTCAAGTTTCATTTTTGCACTAAGCCTCATCCTCTTTCCTACCCTCCCCACCCCACCCCCGAATTTCAGTCTAATATTGAGCTATTGTCCTTGTTATCGTGCACAAGAAAGGGGTTGTGCCCTTCTATGTGCCAAGCACTGCTTACACAGGGTAAAGCTATGAACACTCCGCTCTCAGTGGGCTGACATTCTTTTGGGGAGACAGACAGGAAACACATACACACACACAGAAGGAAATTTCAGACACTGGAGGAAATGGCATTGAAGCTCAGATCCAACTAGCAAGAAGGAACTAGCTACGAGAAGAAGCGGGGAAGGAGGCACTGAGAATTAGTACACACACCTGGAGATGGGAGGAAGCTCAGTTTGTTCAAGGGACAGAGAACAGACAACCATGGCAGGAACAAAGAAAGTTAGGGGGACAGTGTAACAGGTGAATTCAGGCAACTGGCAGGGGCCAGATCATGGGCAGCCATTTAAGGCCAAATTGAGGAGTTTGCATTTTATCCCCAGGGTAATGGGGAGCCATGGGAGGATTCTGAGCAGTGAAGTGTCGTGATCTGACTTGTGAGCTACGGTAACAGGTAACAGTCTAGGCAGGAGGTGACTGCTGCCTGGACCAGAGGAGGCAGTAAGAAACAGATTCAGGAGGTATCTTAAAGGTGAGGCTAATTGGTTTGATGCAGATCAAGGGAAAGGATGAGAGAAAAGGAGGAGTTACCAGGATGCCCCCAGGACATGTGGCAAGAGCACCTGAGTGAATGGTGATGGAAGAAAGGAGGACAAAATCAAGATTTCTGCCTTGGACAAGCCATCTCTGAGCTGCCTAGAGCTGCCAAGTAAAAGTGTCGGGGGACAAGCTACATGACCAAGATTTGGATGTAGCAGAGGGGGAGACCAAGATGAATGAAAATCCAAGAGTAGCCAGCCTAGGGGAGAGTATTTAAAACCTAAGTTAAGGTCACGAGGGCTATAAACGCAAACTTCAAATTGTCATCCTTCCATTCAACCCATTTTACTGAGCATTGCGCTATGCAAGGACTGGGGGAGGAGACACAGCCAAGAATAAGGCAGGTAGTTCCCACCCCTCACCCTTTTAGAAGCACCCTGGGCTCTCTACTCCTCTGCAGTGCCAAGAGCTTCTCATCTCTAAAATGAGTGTGGCCGGTGGGTGACTAGATTCTGGCTGAAAACACACGTTCCCGGGCTTTCTCTGACCTTGCAGAGTCTCATTTCCTTTAGCATTTCAGCGGGAAGGACCACGGGCATCAGAACATTTCAAACTCTGTATCAAAGTACAACATACATCTAGAAAAAGACGTATCCCCAGTGCCTGGTTCAGTGACCAGTCACACTGTACACACTGTGTCACCAACACCCTGATAAGTAAAGTGGCAGTTTAAATCAGTACCCAGCAATCTCCCTTGTGCCCCCCAGGTGATGGTGGTGCCCTTCCCGACCCCTGCTGCGAAGGCTCCGCCTTCCTCGCTCCTAACTGTATCCCTCTCTGGACTTCATAAAAGGAATTAGACAATATGTAGTCTGATGTGTAGGAAATGCCTTTCCGCCTTAGGTTTTGTGAGATTCACCCACGTGGCTGGACATGGCCTGCGTTCAGTGCTGTGCGAATTTCACGCTGCGCACACGCCACATTCATGGTGCGCACACGCAACATATTTACCCATTCCAGGGCGGTAACTTGTCAAAGCTCCATGCGTGACTCTAATTTGCGACCAGGGCTTGGAACCCACTAGCCCTGACTTTAAGAAGCATGTTTCTGGACCCACTTCTCCTCTCCCGGCACCATTAGTCCCGCCCCCCACTAGAGGCGGCGCCCCCAGGCGGGCCCCCGGCTCACCCGACAGCACCACCTCCACCAGGTCGCCCTCCTGGATGTCTCCAACCGAGCGCACCAGCTGCAAGAGGTTGGCCGATGTGGGATCATGTTTGAAGAGAAGGATCTTGTCGTAAAGGCCATAGAAGCCACACTCGGGGAACTGAGGGGCGGGAGAGAGAGGTGGTGACGGGAAGGCTCAGAGCCGCTCAGCGGCAGCGGTCTGGAACACTCCCAGGGCAGGGCCCACAGTTTCCCCCGGAAACAGAGACCCCGCAGCCCTGCGTTTCCTGCCTGCTCCCTCCCAAGGGTAGCGAGTGAGTGAGCGGGCGGGCACGGTGCCAGGGCCCCAGGTGTGCTGGGAGCGAGCGCCCATGGAGTTTGGTGGCTGGACCGGGAAACTGGAGTGGCAGGGAGAGTGGCTCTGGGAGCGTGAGCACCTAGAATTTTCCGTGGGGGTGGGGGGTTAAGTGAACACCCCCTCCTTTAAGCCCCCACCCCAGCTTCCTTCCTGGATTTATAGTCCTTGTTACCTGGTTCCAGGCCCAGCACTGGGGTGGGGCCAGTTGGAAGAAGGGGATTTAGGACTCCTGGGGGCCGGGGGGCAGGGAGGCATTGAAGGCTAGGACTCAAGGGAGATGGAGGTAAGGAGGGTGCCCCCCACCCAATGTCCAAAGGACCCAGGTGTCCCTAGTTGGGGCTGGGGGGGGGCAGGAAGTGAAACCCTGTAGAACAGAAAGTGAAACTGCCCAGGTGGAGCCTCGGGAAGGACGGAAAGGGGCCCCGCCACACCTGGACCGAAGACAGAAAACAAAACTGGGGTGAGGCCTGAGGAAGGAGGCCCAAGTTTGGGCACCGGACAAATTACACCCAGGGGGCAGTCAGGCCTCTACCCCACCCCCATCTGTCTTTCCAAAGAGCAGGCTGAGCTGGGTGTGACAACTGGACCTCTGGGCTTGGGGGCTTGGTGGAGGACCAAGGAAGCCCCATATTGTTCTTGTCTGCTGGGAGAGGGTCCACAGCTCACAGGGACTGCCTGGGCCTTGACTGCCTTGGTGGTGGTGGTGGTGGTGGGGTCTGTATCTAAGCTTCAGTTTCCCTGTCCGTAAAATGGGGGGAGTTGGCACAGTTCCCCCATGTTTCTTTGAAGCCCAAAGAATTCATTTCTAGGGTTCTGAGAAGATGCTGGAATTTGAACATTTTGGGATTCTAACATGCTCACATGCTATAGGATACGGATATCTTAGGTTCCAGCGCATTATCATGACGTTTCAGGATTTCAACAACCTAGATCAGGAGCAATCTGGTATTTTCATGTCCTAGGACTCTAATAAACTGGGGTTCATTTGAATGTCTTACTATTAAAGGATTTCAACAACCCACCATTCCAAAATTCTAACACTTTAACATTCTAGGATTCCAACAATCCAGGAATCTAATATTCTACCATTTTAATGTTTGAGGATTCCAACAACCTAGAATCTAATGTTGGAACACTCAGAGGAGTTCGATTACCTAGCAGTGGCCTATCCGAACAATCTAGAATTCTAATTCTATTAGTCTAACATTTGATCGTTTTAGTGTTCCAACAACCTAGGATCCTAATGTTTGGACAATTTGTTTGTCTTTGTCTTTGTTGTTTTTTTTTTTTAGGCAAGCTTTATGCCTAACATGGGGGTGGAATTCATGACCCTGAGATCAAGAGTCCCATGTTCCACTGACTGAGGCAGCCAGGTGCCCCCGGACACTTTGATATCAGAGGAGTTCGATTACCTAGCAGTGGCATAGTCGAATAATCTAGAATTGTAATATTCTAACATTTTTAAAGTGTAGAAATCCAACAACAGGAAAGCCCACTCTCCTAACTTTCAACATTCTAGAATGCAGGCACTGAGTTCCACCTGGTTTCTCCTTGCCATGATCCCCAGCTTCCCACCCTGGTGTCCAAAACTAAGAGTAGGGTGGGGTTGGGGAAGGTGGGTTTTAATAGGCTAGCATCAGACCTGAGGGGTGGGGACACTGTGATTAGGAGAGGGGACAGAGTCCCCAGAGTCTCTGGGGGTTCCAAAGAGGTGCCTGCCTCTTGACACACATCTCTGGCCTGGGGGAGGGTAGAGATTGGACTCGGAGACCTCACTTGCCCCTGGCAGCTCTGGCAGGCACCCACACCCACACATGTCACCCGATAGCCATGGCCAGGGCGGCTTCAATTTCTACTGTTTCCACCAAATGGGAAGTCGGGGTGGGCTTGAATGGAGAGGTCTCCCATCTGCCCCCCTCCCCGACCTGCCCCTTCCTGCTCACTTCCACACCTAGCTGGCCCCTCCCTTCCTCCCTGCTGGCTGCAGAAAACAATAACACGCAGGGAC